>NW_027327608.1:0-361741 GCF_047675955.1 Chlorocebus sabaeus
AGCCCTCTATGGGCTTCCAAATATCCCTTTGCCAATTCCACAAGAACAGCCTTAGCGAAAGGCTTCTTGAAGGGAAAGATGTAACTCTGTGAGATGAATTAACAGAACACAGAGCAGTTTCTCAGAAAGCTTCTTTCCAGTTTTGAACGGAAGATATTTCCTTTTTCACCATAGCCCTCTATGGGCTTCCAAATATCCCTTTGCCAATTCCACAAGAACAGCCTTCGCGAAAGGCTTCTTGAAGGGAAAGATGTAACTCTGTGAGATGAATTAACAGAACACACAGCAGTTTCTCAGAAAGCTTCTTTCCAGTTTTGAACGGAAGATATTTCCTTTTTCACCATAGCCCTCTATGGGCTTCCAAATATCCCTTTGTCAATTCCACAAGAACAGCCTTAGCGAAAGGCTTCTTGAAGGGAAGATGTAACTCTGTGAGATGAATTCAGAGAACACAGAGCAGTTTCTCAGAAAGCTTCTTTCCAGTTTTTAACGGAAGATATTTCCTTTTCACCATAGCCTTCTATGGGCTTCCAAATATCCCTTTGCCAATTCCACAAGAACAGACTTAGCGAAAGGCTTCTTGAAGGAAAGATGTAACTCTGTGAGATGAATTCACAGAACACAGAGCAGTTTCTCAGAAAGCTTCTTTCCAGTTTTGAACGGAAGATATTTCCTTTTTCACCATAGCCCTCTATGGGCTTCCAAATATCCCTTTGCCAATTCCACAAGAACAGCCTTAGCGAAAGGCTTCTTGAAGGGAAAGATGTAACTCTGTGAGATGAATTAACAGAACACAGAGCAGTTTCTCAGAAAGCTTCTTTCCAGTTTTGAACGGAAGATATTTCCTTTTTCACCATAGCGCTCTATGGGCTTCCAAATATCCTTTGCCAATTCCACAGAAACAGCCTTAGCGAACGGCTTGTTGAAGGGAAAGATGTAACTCTGTGAGATGAATTAACCGAACACACAGCAGTTTCTCAGAAAGCTTCTTTCCAGTTTTGAACGGAAGATATTTCCTTTTTCACCATAGGCCTCTATGGGCTTCCAAATATCCCTTTGCCAATTCCACAAGAACAGCCTTAGCGAAAGGCTTCTTGAAGGGAAAGATGTAACTCTGTGAGATGAATTAACAGAACACAGAGCAGTTTCTCAGAAAGCTTCTTTCCAGTTTTGAACGGAAGATATTTCCTTTTCTCCATAGCCCTCTATGGGCTTCCAAATATCCCTTTGCCAATTCCACAAGAACAGCCTTAGCGAAGGCTTCTTGAAGGGAAAGATGTAACTCTGTGAGATGAATTAACAGAATACAGAGCAGTTTCTCAGAAAGATTCTTTCCAATTTTGAACGGAAGATATTTCCTTTTTCACCGTAGCCCTCTATGGGCTTCCAAATATACCTTTGCCAATTCCACAAGAACAGCCTTAGCGAAAGGCTTCTTGAAGGGAAAGATGTAACTCTGTGAGATGAATTAACAGAACACAGAGCAGTTTCTCAGAGAGCTTCTTTCCAGTTTTGAACGGAAGGTATTTCCTTTTTCACCATAGCCCTCTAAGGGCTTCCAAATATCCCTTTGCCAATTCCACAAGAACAGCCTTAGCGAAAGGCTTCTTGAAGGGAAAGATGTAACTCTGTGAGATGAATTCACAGAACACAGAGCAGTTTCTCAGAAAGCTTCTTTCCAATTTTGAACGGAAGATATTTCCTTTTTCACCATAGGCCTCTATGGGCTTCCAAATATCCCTTTGCCAATTCCACAAGAACAGCCTTAGCGAAAGGCTTCTTGAAGGGAAAGATGTAACACTGTGAGATGAATTAACAGAACACAGAGCAGTTTCTCAGAAAGCTTCTTTCCAGTTTTGTACGGAAGTTATTTACTTTTTCACCATAGGCCTCTATGGGCTTCCAAATATCCCTTTGCCAATTCCACAAGAACAGCCTTAGCGAAAGGCTTGTTGAAGGGAAAGATGTAACTCTGTGAGATGAATTCACAGAACACAGAGCAGTTTCTCAGAAAGCTTCTTTCCAGTTTTGAACGGAAGATATTTCCTTTTTCACCATAGCCCTCTATGGCTTCCAAATATCCCTTTGCCAATTCCACAAGAACAGCCTTAGCGAAAGGCTTCTTGAAGGGAAAGATGTAACTCTGTGAGATGAATTCACAGAACACAGAGCAGTTTCTCAGAAAGCTTCTTTCCAGTTTTTAACGGAAGATATTTCCTTTTTCACCATAGCCCTCTATGTGCTTCCAAATATCCCCTTGCCAATTCCACGACAGAACAACTTAGCGAAAGGCTTCTTGAAGGGAAAGATGTAACTCTGTGAGATGAATTAACAGAACACAGAGCAGTTTCTCAGAAAGCTTCTTTCCAGTTTTGAACGGAAGATATTCCCTTTTTCACCATAGCCCTCTATGGGCTTCCAAATATCCCTTTGCCAATTCCACAAGAACAGCCTTAGCGAAAGGCTTCTTGAAAGGAAAGATGTAACTCTGTGAGATGAATTCACAGAACACAGAGCAGTGTCTCAGAAAGCTTCTTTCCAGTTTGGAACGGAAGATATTTCCTTTTTCACCATAGCCCTCTATGGGCTTCCAAATATCCCTTTGCCAATTCCACAAGACAGCCTTAACGAAAGGCTTCTTGAAGGGAAAGATGTAACTCTGTGAGATGAATTCACAGAACACAGAGCAGTTTCTCAGAAAGCTTCTTTCCAGTTTTTAACGGAAGATATTTCCTTTTTCACCATAGCCCTCTATGGGCTTCCAAATATCCCTTTGCCAATTCCACAAGAACAGCCTTAGCGAAAGACTTCTTGAAGGGAAAGATGTAACTCTGTGAGATGAATTCACAGACACACAGAGCAGTTTCTCAGAAAGCTTCTTTCCAGTTTTGAACGGAAGATATTTCCTTTTTCACCATAGGCTCTATGGGCTTCCAAATATACCTTTGCCAATTCCACAAGAACAGCCTTAGCGAAAGGCTTCTTGAAGGGAAAGATGTAACTCTGTGAGATGAATTCACAGACACAGAGCAGTTTCTCAGAAAGCTTCTTTCCAGTTTTGAACGGAAGATATTTCCTTTTTCACCATAGGCCTCTATGGGCTTCCAAATATCCCTTTGCCAATACCACAAGAACAGCCTTAGCGAAAGGCTTCTTGAAGGGAAAGATGTAACTCTGTGAGATGAATTTACAGAACACAGAGCAGTTTCTCAGAAAGCTTCTTTCCAGTTTTGAACGGAAGATATTTACTTTTTCACCATAGCCCTCTAGGGACTTCCAAATATCCCTTTGCCAATTCCACAAGAACAGCCTTAGCGAAAGGCTTCTTGAAAGGAACGATGTAACTCTGTGAGATGAATTCACAGAACACAGAGCAGTGTCTCAGAAAGCTTCTTTCCATTTTGAACGGAAGATATTTCCTTTTTCACCATAGGCCTCTATGGGCTTCCAAATATCCCTTTGCCAATTCCACAAGAACAGCCTTAGCGAAACGCTTCTTGAAGGGAAAGATGTAACTCTGTGAGATGAATTCACAGAACACAGAGCAGTTTCTCAGAAAGCTTCTTTCCAGTTTTGAATGGAAGATATTTCCTTTTTCACCATAGGCCTCTATTGGCTTCCAAATATCCCTTTGCCAATTCCACAAGAACAGCCTTAGCGAAAGGCTTCTTGAAGGGAAAGATGTAACTCTGTGAGATGAATTAACAGAACATAGAGCCGTTTCGAAGAAAGCTTCTTTCCAGTTTTGAACGGAAGATATTTCCTTTTTCACCATAGCCCTCTATGGGCTTCCAAATATCCCTTTGCCAATTTCTCAAGAACAGCCTTAGCGAAAGGCTTCTTGAAGGGAAAGATGTAACTCTGTGAGATGAATTCACAGAACACAGAGCAGTGTCTCAGAAAGCTTCTTTCCAGTTTGGAACGGAAGATATTTCCTTTTTCACCATAGGCCTCTATGGGCTTCCAAATATCCCTTTGCCAATTCCACAAGAACAGCATTAGCGAAAGGCTTCTTGAAGGGAAAGATGTAACTCTGTGAGATGAATTCACAGAACACAGAGCAGTTTCTCAGAAAGCTTCTTTCCAGTTTTGAACGGAAGATATTTCCTTTTTCACCATAGCCCTCTATGGGCTTCCAAATATCCCTTTGCCAATTCCACAAGAACAGACTTAGCGAAAGGCTTCTTGAAGGGAAAGATGTAACTCTGTGAGATGAATTCACAGAACACAGAGCAGTTTCTCAGAAAGCTTCTTTCCAGTTTTGAACGGAAGATATTTCCTTTTTCACCATAGCCCTCTATGGGCTTCCAAATATCCCTTTGCCAATTCCACAAGAACAGCCTTAGCGAAAGGCTTCTTGAAGGGAAAGATGTAACTCTGTGAGATGAATTAACAGAACACAGAGCAGTTTCTCAGAAAGCTTCTTTCCAGTTTTGAACGGAAGATATTTCCTTTTTCACCATAGCCCACTATGGGCTTCCAAATATCCCATTGCCAATTCCACAAGAACAGCCTTAGCGAAAGGCTTGTTGAAGGGAAAGATGTAACTCTGTGAGATGAATTAACAGAACACACAGCAGTTTCTCAGAAAGCTTCTTTCCAGTTTTGAACGGAAGATATTTCCTTTTTCACCATAGGCCTCTATGGGCTCCAAATATCCCTTTGCCAATTCCACAAGAACAGCCTTAGCGAAAGGCGTCTTGAAGGGAAAGATGTAACTCTGTGAGATGAATTAACAGAACACAGAGCAGTTTCTCAGAAACTTCTTTCCAGTTTTGAACGGAAGATATTTCCTTTTTCACCATAGCCCTCTATGGGCTTCCAAATATCCCTTTGCCAATTCCACAAGAACAGCCTTAGCGAAAGGCTTGTTGAAGGGAAAGATGTAACTCTGTGAGATGAATTCACAGAACACAGAGCAGTTTCTCAGAAAGCTTCTTTCCAGTTTTGAACGGAAGATATTTCCTTTTTCACCATAGCCCTCTTTGGGCTTCCAAATATCCCTTTGCCAATTCCACAAGAACAGCCTTAGCGAAAGGCTTCTTGAAGGGAAAGATGTAACTCTGTGAGATGAATTAACAGAACACAGAGCAGTTTCTCAGAAAGATTCTTTCCAGTTTTGAACGGAAGATATTTCTATTTCACCATAGCCCTCTATGGGCTTCCAAATATCCCTTTGCCAATTCCACAAGAACAGCCTGAGCGAAAGGCTTCTTGAAGGGAAAGATGTAACTCTGTGAGATGAATTCACAGAACACAGAGCAGTTTCTCAGAAAGCTTCTTTCCAGTTTTTAACGGAAGATATTTCCTTTTTCACCATAGCCCTCTATGTGCTTCCAAATATCCCCTTGCCAATTCCACAAGAACAGACTTAGCGAAAGGCTTCTTGAAGGGAAAGATGTAACTCTGTGAGATGAATTAACAGAACACAGAGCAGTTTCTCAGAAAGCTTCTTTCCAGTTTTGAACGGAAGATATTCCCTTTTTCACCATAGCCCTCTATGGGCTTCCAAATATCCCTTTGCCAATTCCACAAGAACAGCCTTAGCGAAAGGCTTCTTGAAAGGAAAGATGTAACTCTGTGAGATGAATTCACAGAACACAGAGCAGTGTCTCAGAAAGCTTCTTTCCAGTTTGGAACGGAAGATATTTCCTTTTTCACCATAGCCCTCTATGGGCTTCCAAATATCCCTTTGCCAATTCCACAAGAACAGCCTTAACGAAAGGCTTCTTGAAGGGAAAGATGTAACTCTGTGAGATGAATTCACAGAACACAGAGCAGTTTCTCAGAAAGCTTCTTTCCAGTTTTTAACGGAAGATATTTCCTTTTTCACCATAGCCCTCTATGGGCTTCCAAATATCCCTTGGCCAATTCCACAAGAACAGCCTTAGCGAAAGACTTCTTGAAGGGAAAGATGTAACTCTGTGAGATGAATTCACAGAACACAGAGCAGTTTCTCAGAAAGCTTCTTTCCAGTTTTGAACGGAAGATATTTCCTTTTTCACCATAGGCCTCTATGGGCTTCCAAATATACCTTTGCCAATTCCACAAGAACAGCCTTAGCGAAAGGCTTCTTGAAGGGAAAGATGTAACTCTGTGAGATGAATTCACAGAACACAGAGCAGTTTCTCAGAAAGCTTCTTTCCAGTTTTGAACGGAAGATATTTAATTTTTCACCACAGCCCTCTATGGGCTTCCAAATATCCCTTTGCCAATTCTACAAGAACAGCCTTAGCGAAAGGCTTCTTGAAGGGAAAGATGTAACTCTGTGAGATGAATTAACAGAACACAGAGCAGTTTCTCAGAGAGCTTCTTTCCAGTTTTGAACGGAAGATATTTCCTTTTTCACCATAGCCCTCTAAGGGCTTCCAAATATCCCTTTGCCAATTCCACAAGAACAGCCTTAGCGAAAGGCTTCTTGAAGGGAAAGGTGTAACTCTGTGAGATGAATTAACAGAACACAGAGCAGTTTCTCAGAAAGCTTCTTTCCAATTTTGAACGGAAGATATTTCCTTTTTCACCATAGCCCTCTATGGGCTTCCAAATATCCCTTTGCCAATTCCACAAGAACAGCCTTAGCGAAAGGCTTCTTGAAGGGAAAGATGTAACTCTGTGAGATGAACTAACAGAACACACAGCAGTTTCTCAGAAAGCTTCTTTCCAGTTTTGAACGGAAGATATTTCCTTTTTCACCATAGCCCTCTATGGGCTTCCAAATATCCCTTTGCCAATTCCACAAGAAAAGCCTTAGCGAAAGGCTTCTTGAAGGGAAAGATGTAACTCTGTGAGATGAATTCACAGAACACAGAGCAGTTTCTCAGAAAGCTTCTTTCCAGTTTTTAACGGAAGATATTTCCTTTTTCACGATAGCCCTCTATGGGCTTCCAAATATCCCTTTGCCAATTCCACAAGAACAGACTTAGCGAAAGGCTTCTTGAAGGGAAAGATGTAACTCTGTGAGATGAATTAACAGAACACAGAGCAGTTTCTCAGAAAGCTTCTTTCCAGTTTTGAACGGAAGATATTTCCTTTTTCACCATAGCCCTCTACGGGCTTCCAAATATCCCTTTGCCAATTCCACAAAAACAGCCTTAGCGAAAGGCTTCTTGAAGGGAAAGATGTAACTCTGTGAGATGAATTAACAGAACACAGAGCAGTTTCTCAGAAAGCTTCTTTCCAGTTTTGAACGGAAGATATTTCCTTTTCCACCATTGCCCTCTATGGGCTTCCAAATATCCCTTTGCCAATTCCACAAGAACAGCCTTAGCGAAAGGCTTCTTGAAGGGAAAGATGTAACTCTGTGAGATGAATTAACAGAACACACAGCAGTTTCTCAGAAAGCTTCTTTCCAGTTTTGAACGGAAGATATTTCCTTTTTCACCATAGGCCTCTATGGGCTTCCAAATATCCCTTTGCCAATTCCACAAGAACAGCCTTAGCGAAAGGCTTCTTGTAGGGAAAGATGTAACTCTGTGAGATGAATTAACAGAACACAGAGCAGTTTCTCAGAAAGCTTCTTTCCAGTTTTGAACGGAAGATATTTCCTTTTTCACCATAGCCCTCTATGGGCTTCCAAATATCCCTTTGCCAATTCCACAAGAACAGCCTTAGCGAAAGGCTTCTTGAAGGGAAAGATGTAACTCTGTGAGATGAATTAACAGAACACAGAGCAGTTTCTCAGAAAGCTTCTTTCCAGTTTTGAACCCAAGATATTACCTTTTTTACCATAGGCCTCTATGGGCTTCCAAATATCCCTTTGCCAATTCCACAAGAACAGCCTTAGCGAAAGCCTTCTTGAAGGGAAAGATGTAACTCTGTGAGATGAATTAACAGAACACAGAGCAGTTTCTCAGAAAGCTTCTTTCCAGTTTTGAACGGAAGTATTTCCTTTTTCACCATAGCCCTCTATGGGCTTCCAAATATCCCTTTGCCAATTCCACAAGAACAGCCTTAGCGAAAGGCTTCTTGAAGGGAAAGATGTAACTCTGTGAGATGAATTAACAGAATGCAGAGCAGTTTCTCAGAAAGATTCTTTCCAATTTTGAACGGAAGATATTTCCTTTTTCACCGTAGCCCTCTATGGGCTTCCAAATATACCTTTGCCAATTCCACAAGAGCAGCCTTAGCGAAAGGCTTCTTGAAGGGAAAGATGTAACTCTGTGAGATGAATTCACAGAACACAGAGCAGTGTCTCAGAAAGCTTCTTTCCAGTTTTGAACGGAAGATATTTCCTTTTTCAGCATAGCCCTCTATGGGCTTCCAAATATCCCTTTGCCAATTCCACAAGAACAGCCTTAGCGAAAGGCTTCTTGAAGGGAAAGATGTAACTCTGTGAGATGAATTCACAGAACACAGAGCAGTTTCTCAGAAAGCTTCTTTCCAGTTTTGAACGGAAGATATTTCCTTTTTCACCATAGGCCTCTATACGATTCCAAATATCCCTTTGCCAATTCCACAAGAACAGCCTTAGCGAAAGGCTTCTTGAAGGGAAAGATGTAACTCTGTGAGATGAATTCACAGAACACAGAGCAGTTTCTCAGAAAGCTTCTTTCCAGTTTTGAACGAAAGATATTTCCTTTTTCACCATAGCCCTCTATGGGCTTCCAAATATCCCTTTGCCAATTCTACAAGAACAGCCTTAGCGAAAGGCTTCTTGAAGGGAAAGATGTAACTCTGTGAGATGAATTAACAGAACACAGAGCAGTTTCTCAGAGAGCTTCTTTCCAGTTTTGAACGGAAGATATTTCCTTTTTCACCATATCCCTCTAAGGGCTTCCAAATATCCCTTTGCCAATTTCTCAAGAACAGCCTTAGCGAAAGGCTTCTTGAAGGGAAAGATGTAACTCTGTGAGATGAATTCACAGAACACAGAGCAGTTTCTCAGAAAGCTTCTTTCCAGTTTTGAACGGAAGATATTTCCTTTTTCACCATAGGCCTCTATGGGCTTCCAAATATCCCTTTGCCAATTCCACAAGAACAGCCTTAGCGAAAGGATTCTTGAAGGGAAAGATGTAACTCTGTGAGATGAATTCACAGAACACAGAGCAGTTTCTCAGAAAGATTCTTTCCAGTTTGGAACGGAAGATATTTCCTTTTTCACCATAGCCCTCTATGGGCTTCCAAATATCCCTTTGCCAATTCCACAAGAACAGCCTTAGCGAAAGGCTTCTTGAAGGGAAAGATGTAACTCTGTGAGATGAATTCACAGAACACAGAGCAGTTTCTCAGAAAGCTTCTTTCCAGTTTTGAACGGAAGATATTTCCTTTTTCACCATAGGCCTCTATGGGCTTCCAAATATCCCTTTGCCAATTCCACAAGAACAGCCTTAGCGAAAGGCTTCTTGAAGGGAAAGATGTAACTCTGTGAGATGAATTTACAGAACACAGAGCAGTTTCTCAGAAAGCTTCTTTCCAGTTTTGAACGGAAGATATTTACTTTTTCACCATAGCCCTCTATGGACTTCCAAATATCCCTTTGCCAATTCCACAAGAACAGCCTTAGCGAAAGGCTTCTTGAAAGGAACGATGTAACTCTGTGAGATGAATTCACAGAACACAGAGCAGTGTCTCAGAAAGCTTCTTTCCAGTTTTGAACGGAAGATATTTCCTTTTTCACCATAGGCCTCTATGGGCTTCCAAATATCCCTTTGCCAATTCCACAAGAACAGCCTTAGCGAAACGCTTCTTGAAGGGAAAGATGTAACTCTGTGAGATGAATTCACAGAACACAGAGCAGTTTCTCAGAAAGCTTCTTTCCAGTTTTGAATGGAAGATATTTCCTTTTTCACCATAGGCCTCTATTGGCTTCCAAATATCCCTTTGCCAATTCCACAAGAACAGCCTTAGCGAAAGGCTTCTTGAAGGGAAAGATGTAACTCTGTGAGATGAATTAACAGAACATAGAGCCGTTTCGAAGAAAGCTTCTTTCCAGTTTTGAACGGAAGATATTTCCTTTTTCACCATAGCCCTCTATGGGCTTCCAAATATCCCTTTGCCAATTTCTCAAGAACAGCCTTAGCGAAAGGCTTCTTGAAGGGAAAGATGTAACTCTGTGAGATGAATTCACAGAACACAGAGCAGTGTCTCAGAAAGCTTCTTTCCAGTTTGGAACGGAAGATATTTCCTTTTTCACCATAGGCCTCTATGGGCTTCCAAATATCCCTTTGCCAATTCCACAAGAACAGCATTAGCGAAAGGCTTCTTGAAGGGAAAGATGTAACTCTGTGAGATGAATTCACAGAACACAGAGCAGTTTCTCAGAAAGCTTCTTTCCAGTTTTGAACGGAAGATATTTCCTTTTTCACCATAGCCCTCTATGGGCTTCCAAATATCCCTTTGCCAATTCCACAAGAACAGACTTAGCGAAAGGCTTCTTGAAGGGAAAGATGTAACTCTGTGAGATGAATTCACAGAACACAGAGCAGTTTCTCAGAAAGCTTCTTTCCAGTTTTGAACGGAAGATATTTCCTTTTTCACCATAGCCCTCTATGGGCTTCCAAATATCCCTTTGCCAATTCCACAAGAACAGCCTTAGCGAAAGGCTTCTTGAAGGGAAAGATGTAACTCTGTGAGATGAATTAACAGAACACAGAGCAGTTTCTCAGAAAGCTTCTTTCCAGTTTTGAACGGAAGATATTTCCTTTTTCACCATAGCCCACTATGGGCTTCCAAATATCCCATTGCCAATTCCACAAGAACAGCCTTAGCGAAAGGCTTGTTGAAGGGAAAGATGTAACTCTGTGAGATGAATTAACAGAACACAGAGCAGTTTCTCAGAAAGCTTCTTTCCAGTTTTGAACGGAAGATATTTCCTTTTTCACCATAGCCCTCTATGGGCTTCCAAATATCCCTTTGCCAATTCCACAAGAACAGCCTTAGCGAAAGGCTTCTTGAAGGGAAAGATGTAACTCTGTGAGATGAATTCACAGAACACAGAGCAGTTTCTCAGAAAGCTTCTTTCCAGTTTTGAACGGAAGATATTTCCTTTTTCACCATAGCCCTCTATGGGCTTCCAAATATCCCTTTGCCAATTCCACAAGAACAGCCTTAGCGAAAGGCTTCTTGAAAGGAAAGACGTAACTCTGTGAGATGAATTAACAGAACACAGAGCAGTTTCTCAGAAAGTTTCTTTCCAGTTTTGAACGGAAGATACTTACTTTTTCACCATAGCCCTCTATGGGCTTCCAAATATCCCTTTGCCAATTCCACCAGAACAGCCGTAGCGAAAGGTTTCTTGAAAGGAAAGATGTAACTCTGTGAGATGAATTCACAGAACACAGAGCTGTTTCTCAGAGAGCTTCTTTCCAGTTTTGAACGGAAGATATTTCCTTTTTCACCATAGCCCTCTATGGGCTTCCAAATATCCCTTTGCCAATTCCACAAGAACAGCCTTAGCGAAAGGCTTCTTGAAGGGAAAGATGTAACTCTGTGAGATGAATTCACAGAACACAGAGCAGTTTCTCAGAAAGCTTCTTTCCAGTTTTGAACGGAAGATATTTCCTTTTTCACCATAGGCCTCTATGGGCTTCCAAATATCCCTTTGCCAATTCCACAAGAACAGCCTTAGCGAAAGGCTTCTTGAAGGGAAAGATGTAAATCGGTGGGATGAATTCACAGAACACAGAGCAGTTTCTCAGAAAGCTTCTTTCCAGTTTTGAACGGAAGATATTTACTTTTTCACCATAGCCCTCTATGGGCTTCCAAATATCCCTTTGCACATTCCACAAGAACAGCCTTAGCGAAAGGCTTCTTGAAGGGAAAGATGTAATTCAGTGAGATGAAATAACAGAACACAGAGCAGTTTCTCAGAAAGATTCTTTCCAGTTTTGAACGGAAGATATTTGCTTTTTATCCGTAGCCCTCTATGGGCTTCCAAATATCCCTTTGCCAATTCCACAAGAACAGCCTTAGCGAAAGGCTTGTTGAAGGGAAAGATGTAACTCTGTGAGATGAATTAACAGAACACAGAGCCGTTTCTCAGAAAGCTTCTTTCCAGTTTTGAACGGAAGATATTTCCTTTTTCACCATAGCCCTCTATGGGCTTCCAAATATCCCTTTGCCAATTCCACAAGAACAGCCTTAGCGAAAGGCTTGTTGAAGGGAAAGATGTAACTCTGTGGGATGAATTAACAGAACACAGAGCAGTTTCTCAGAATGCTTCTTTCCAGTTTTGAACGGAAGATATTTCCTTTTTCACCATAGCCCTCTATGGGCTTCCAAATATCCCTTTGCCAATTCCACAAGAACATACTTAGCGAAAGGCTTCTTGAAGGGAAAGATGTAACTCTGTGAGATGAATTCACAGAACACAGAGCAGTTTCTCAGAAAGCTTCTTTCCAGTTTTGAACGGAAGATATTTCCTTTTTCACCATAGCCCTCTATGGGCTTCCAAATATCCCTTTGCACATTCCACAAGAACAGCCTTAGCGAAAGGCTTCTTGAAGGGAAAGATGTAATTCAGTGAGATGAAATAACAGAACACAGAGCAGTTTCTCAGAAAGATTCTTTCCAGTTTTGAACGGAAGATATTTCTATTTCACCATAGCCCTCTATGGGCTTCCAAATATCCCTTTGCCAATTCCACAAGAACAGCCTGAGCGAAAGGCTTCTTGAAAGGAAAGATTTAACTCTGTGAGATGAATTCACAGAACACAGAGCAGTGTCTCAGAAAGCTTCTTTCCAGTTTTGAACGGAAGATATTTCCTTTTTCACCATAGGCCTCTATGGGCTTCCAAATATCCCTTTGCCAATTCCACAAGAACAGCCTTAGCGAAAGGCTTCTTGAAGGGAAAGATGTAACTCTGTGAGATGAATTCACAGAACACAGAGCAGTTTCTCAGAAAGCTTCTTTCCAGTTTTGAACGGAAGATATTTCCTTTTTCACCATAGGCCTCTATGGGCTTCCAAATATCCCTTTGCCAATTCCACAAGAACAGCCTTAGCGAAAGGCTTCTTGAAGGGAAAGATGTAACTCTGTGAGATGAATTAACAGAACACAGAGCAGTTTCTCAGAAAGCTTCTTTCCAGTTTTGAACGGAAGATATTTCCTTTTTCACCATAGCCCTCTATGGGCTTCCAAATATCCCTTTGCCAATTCCACAAGAACAGCCTTAGCGAAAGGCTTCTTGAAGGGAAAGATGTAACTCTGTGAGATGAATTAACAGAACACAGAGCAGTTTCTCATAAAGCTTCTTTCCAGTTTTGAACGGAAGATATTTGCTTTTTATCCGTAGCCCTCTATGGGCTTCCAAATATCCCTTTGCCAATTCCACAAGAACAGCCTTAGCGAAAGGCTTGTTTAAGGGAAAGATGTAACTCTGTGAGATGAATTAACAGAACACAGAGCCGTTTCTCAGAAAGCTTCTTTCCAGTTTTGAACGGAAGATATTTCCTTTTTCACCATAGCCCTCTATGGGCTTCCAAATATCCCTTTGCCAATTCCACAAGAACAGCCTTAGCGAAAGGTTTCTTGAAGGGAAAGATGTAACTCTATGGGATGAATTCACAGAACACAGAGCAGTTTCTCAGAAAGCTTCTTTCCAGTTTTGAACGGAAGATATTTCCTTTTTCACCATAGCCCTATATGGGCTTCCAAATATCCCTTTGCCAATTCCACAAGAACAGCCTTAGCGAAAGGCTTCTTGAAGGGAAAGATGTAACTCTGTGAGATGAATTAACAGAACACAGAGCAGTTTCTCAGAAAGCTGCTTTCCAGTTTTGAACGGAAGATATTTCCTTTTTCACCATAGCCCTCTATGGGCTTCCAAATATCCCTTTGCCAATTCCACAAGAACAGCCTTAGCGAAAGGCTTCTTGAAGGGAAAGATGTAACTCTGTGAGATGAATTAACAGAACACAGAGCAGTTTCTCAGAAAGCTTCTTTCCAGTTTTGAACGGAAGATATTTCCTTTTTCACCATAGCCCTCTATGGGCTTCCAAATATCCCTTTGCCAATTCCACAAGAACAGCCTTAGCGAAAGGCTTCTTGAAGGGAAAGATGTAACTCTGTGAGATGAATTAACAGAACACAGAGCAGTTTTTCAGAAAGCTTCTTTCCAGTTTTGAACGGAAGATATTTCCTTTTTCACCATAGGCCTCTCTGGGCTTCCAAATATCCCTTTGCCAATTCCACAACAAGAGCCTTAGTGAAAGGCTTCTTGAAGGGAAAGATGTAACTCTGTGAGATGAATTCACAGAACACAGAGCAGTTTCTCAGAAAGCTTCTTTCCAGTTTTGAACGGAAGATATTTCCTTTTTCACCATAGGCCTCTATGGGCTTCCAAATATCCCTTTGCCAATTCCACAAGAACAGCCTTAGCGAAAGGCTTCTTGAAGGGAAAGATGTAACTCTGTGAGATGAATTCACAGAACACAGAGCAGTTTCTCAGAGAGCTTCTTTCCAGTTTTGAACGGAAGATATTTCCTTTTTCACCATAGCCCTCTATGGGCTTCCAAATATCCCTTTGCCAATTCCACAAGAACAGCCTTAGCGAAAGGCTTCTTGAAGGGAAATATGTAACTCTGTGAGATGAATTAACAGAACACAGAGCAGTTTCTCAGAAAGCTTCTTTCCAGTTTTGAACGGAAGATATTTCCTTTTTCACCATAGCCCTCTATGGGCTTCCAAATATCCCTTTGACAATTCCACAAGAACAGCCTTAGCGAAAGGCTTGTTGAAGGGAAAGATGTAACTCTGTGAGATGAATTAACAGAACACAGAGCCGTTTCTCAGAAAGCTTCTTTCCAGTTTTGAACGGAAGATATTTCCTTTTTCACCATAGCCCTCTATGGGCTTCCAAATATCCCTTTGCCAATTCCACAAGAACAGCCTTAGCGAAAGGCTTCTTGAAGGGAAAGATGTAACTCTGTGAGATGAATTAACAGAACACAGAGCAGTTTCTCAGAAAGCTTCTTTCCAGTTTTGAACGGAAGATATTTCCTTTTTCACCATAGCCCTCTATGGGCTTCCAAATATCCCTTTGCCAATTCCACAAGAACAGCCTTAGCGAAAGGCTTCTTGAAGGGAAAGATGTAACTCTGTGAGATGAATTCACAGAACACAGAGCAGTTTCTCAGAAAGCTTCTTTCCAGTTTTGAACGGAAGATATTTCCTTTTTCACCATAGCCCTCTATGGGCTTCCAAATATCCCTTTGCCAATTCCACAAGAACAGCCTTAGCGAAAGGCTTCTTGAAAGGAAAGACGTAACTCTGTGAGATGAATTAACAGAACACAGAGCAGTTTCTCAGAAAGTTTCTTTCCAGTTTTGAACGGAAGATACTTACTTTTTCACCATAGCCCTCTATGGGCTTCCAAATATCCCTTTGCCAATTCCACCAGAACAGCCGTAGCGAAAGGTTTCTTGAAAGGAAAGATGTAACTCTGTGAGATGAATTCACAGAACACAGAGCTGTTTCTCAGAGAGCTTCTTTCCAGTTTTGAACGGAAGATATTTCCTTTTTCACCATAGCCCTCTATGGGCTTCCAAATATCCCTTTGCCAATTCCACAAGAACAGCCTTAGCGAAAGGCTTCTTGAAGGGAAAGATGTAACTCTGTGAGATGAATTCACAGAACACAGAGCAGTTTCTCAGAAAGCTTCTTTCCAGTTTTGAACGGAAGATATTTCCTTTTTCACCATAGGCCTCTATGGGCTTCCAAATATCCCTTTGCCAATTCCACAAGAACAGCCTTAGCGAAAGGCTTCTTGAAGGGAAAGATGTAAATCGGTGGGATGAATTCACAGAACACAGAGCAGTTTCTCAGAAAGCTTCTTTCCAGTTTTGAACGGAAGATATTTACTTTTTCACCATAGCCCTCTATGGGCTTCCAAATATCCCTTTGCACATTCCACAAGAACAGCCTTAGCGAAAGGCTTCTTGAAGGGAAAGATGTAATTCAGTGAGATGAAATAACAGAACACAGAGCAGTTTCTCAGAAAGATTCTTTCCAGTTTTGAACGGAAGATATTTGCTTTTTATCCGTAGCCCTCTATGGGCTTCCAAATATCCCTTTGCCAATTCCACAAGAACAGCCTTAGCGAAAGGCTTGTTGAAGGGAAAGATGTAACTCTGTGAGATGAATTAACAGAACACAGAGCCGTTTCTCAGAAAGCTTCTTTCCAGTTTTGAACGGAAGATATTTCCTTTTTCACCATAGCCCTCTATGGGCTTCCAAATATCCCTTTGCCAATTCCACAAGAACAGCCTTAGCGAAAGGCTTCTTGAAGGGAAAGATGTAACTCTGTGAGATGAATTAACAGAACACAGAGCAGTTTCTCAGAAAGCTTCTTTCCAGTTTTGAACGGAAGATATTTCCTTTTTCACCATAGCCCTCTATGGGCTTCCAAATATCCCTTTGCCAATTCCACAAGAACAGCCTTAGCGAAAGGCTTCTTGAAGGGAAAGATGTAACTCTGTGAGATGAATTCACAGAACACAGAGCAGTTTCTCAGAAAGCTTCTTTCCAGTTTTGAACGGAAGATATTTCCTTTTTCACCATAGCCCTCTATGGGCTTCCAAATATCCCTTTGCCAATTCCACAAGAACAGCCTTAGCGAAAGGCTTCTTGAAAGGAAAGACGTAACTCTGTGAGATGAATTAACAGAACACAGAGCAGTTTCTCAGAAAGTTTCTTTCCAGTTTTGAACGGAAGATACTTACTTTTTCACCATAGCCCTCTATGGGCTTCCAAATATCCCTTTGCCAATTCCACCAGAACAGCCGTAGCGAAAGGTTTCTTGAAAGGAAAGATGTAACTCTGTGAGATGAATTCACAGAACACAGAGCTGTTTCTCAGAGAGCTTCTTTCCAGTTTTGAACGGAAGATATTTCCTTTTTCACCATAGCCCTCTATGGGCTTCCAAATATCCCTTTGCCAATTCCACAAGAACAGCCTTAGCGAAAGGCTTCTTGAAGGGAAAGATGTAACTCTGTGAGATGAATTCACAGAACACAGAGCAGTTTCTCAGAAAGCTTCTTTCCAGTTTTGAACGGAAGATATTTCCTTTTTCACCATAGGCCTCTATGGGCTTCCAAATATCCCTTTGCCAATTCCACAAGAACAGCCTTAGCGAAAGGCTTCTTGAAGGGAAAGATGTAAATCGGTGGGATGAATTCACAGAACACAGAGCAGTTTCTCAGAAAGCTTCTTTCCAGTTTTGAACGGAAGATATTTACTTTTTCACCATAGCCCTCTATGGGCTTCCAAATATCCCTTTGCACATTCCACAAGAACAGCCTTAGCGAAAGGCTTCTTGAAGGGAAAGATGTAATTCAGTGAGATGAAATAACAGAACACAGAGCAGTTTCTCAGAAAGATTCTTTCCAGTTTTGAACGGAAGATATTTGCTTTTTATCCGTAGCCCTCTATGGGCTTCCAAATATCCCTTTGCCAATTCCACAAGAACAGCCTTAGCGAAAGGCTTGTTGAAGGGAAAGATGTAACTCTGTGAGATGAATTAACAGAACACAGAGCCGTTTCTCAGAAAGCTTCTTTCCAGTTTTGAACGGAAGATATTTCCTTTTTCACCATAGCCCTCTATGGGCTTCCAAATATCCCTTTGCCAATTCCACAAGAACAGCCTTAGCGAAAGGCTTGTTGAAGGGAAAGATGTAACTCTGTGGGATGAATTAACAGAACACAGAGCAGTTTCTCAGAATGCTTCTTTCCAGTTTTGAACGGAAGATATTTCCTTTTTCACCATAGCCCTCTATGGGCTTCCAAATATCCCTTTGCCAATTCCACAAGAACATACTTAGCGAAAGGCTTCTTGAAGGGAAAGATGTAACTCTGTGAGATGAATTCACAGAACACAGAGCAGTTTCTCAGAAAGCTTCTTTCCAGTTTTGAACGGAAGATATTTCCTTTTTCACCATAGCCCTCTATGGGCTTCCAAATATCCCTTTGCACATTCCACAAGAACAGCCTTAGCGAAAGGCTTCTTTAAGGGAAAGATGTAATTCAGTGAGATGAAATAACAGAACACAGAGCAGTTTCTCAGAAAGATTCTTTCCAGTTTTGAACGGAAGATATTTCTATTTCACCATAGCCCTCTATGGGCTTCCAAATATCCCTTTGCCAATTCCACAAGAACAGCCTGAGCGAAAGGCTTCTTGAAAGGAAAGATTTAACTCTGTGAGATGAATTCACAGAACACAGAGCAGTGTCTCAGAAAGCTTCTTTCCAGTTTTGAACGGAAGATATTTCCTTTTTCACCATAGGCCTCTATGGGCTTCCAAATATCCCTTTGCCAATTCCACAAGAACAGCCTTAGCGAAAGGCTTCTTGAAGGGAAAGATGTAACTCTGTGAGATGAATTCACAGAACACAGAGCAGTTTCTCAGAAAGCTTCTTTCCAGTTTTGAACGGAAGATATTTCCTTTTTCACCATAGGCCTCTATGGGCTTCCAAATATCCCTTTGCCAATTCCACAAGAACAGCCTTAGCGAAAGGCTTCTTGAAGGGAAAGATGTAACTCTGTGAGATGAATTAACAGAACACAGAGCAGTTTCTCAGAAAGCTTCTTTCCAGTTTTGAACGGAAGATATTTCCTTTTTCACCATAGCCCTCTATGGGCTTCCAAATATCCCTTTGCCAATTCCACAAGAACAGCCTTAGCGAAAGGCTTCTTGAAGGGAAAGATGTAACTCTGTGAGATGAATTAACAGAACACAGAGCAGTTTCTCATAAAGCTTCTTTCCAGTTTTGAACGGAAGATATTTGCTTTTTATCCGTAGCCCTCTATGGGCTTCCAAATATCCCTTTGCCAATTCCACAAGAACAGCCTTAGCGAAAGGCTTGTTTAAGGGAAAGATGTAACTCTGTGAGATGAATTAACAGAACACAGAGCCGTTTCTCAGAAAGCTTCTTTCCAGTTTTGAACGGAAGATATTTCCTTTTTCACCATAGCCCTCTATGGGCTTCCAAATATCCCTTTGCCAATTCCACAAGAACAGCCTTAGCGAAAGGTTTCTTGAAGGGAAAGATGTAACTCTATGGGATGAATTCACAGAACACAGAGCAGTTTCTCAGAAAGCTTCTTTCCAGTTTTGAACGGAAGATATTTCCTTTTTCACCATAGCCCTATATGGGCTTCCAAATATCCCTTTGCCAATTCCACAAGAACAGCCTTAGCGAAAGGCTTCTTGAAGGGAAAGATGTAACTCTGTGAGATGAATTAACAGAACACAGAGCAGTTTCTCAGAAAGCTGCTTTCCAGTTTTGAACGGAAGATATTTCCTTTTTCACCATAGCCCTCTATGGGCTTCCAAATATCCCTTTGCCAATTCCACAAGAACAGCCTTAGCGAAAGGCTTCTTGAAGGGAAAGATGTAACTCTGTGAGATGAATTAACAGAACACAGAGCAGTTTCTCAGAAAGCTTCTTTCCAGTTTTGAACGGAAGATATTTCCTTTTTCACCATAGCCCTCTATGGGCTTCCAAATATCCCTTTGCCAATTCCACAAGAACAGCCTTAGCGAAAGGCTTCTTGAAGGGAAAGATGTAACTCTGTGAGATGAATTAACAGAACACAGAGCAGTTTTTCAGAAAGCTTCTTTCCAGTTTTGAACGGAAGATATTTCCTTTTTCACCATAGGCCTCTCTGGGCTTCCAAATATCCCTTTGCCAATTCCACAACAAGAGCCTTAGTGAAAGGCTTCTTGAAGGGAAAGATGTAACTCTGTGAGATGAATTCACAGAACACAGAGCAGTTTCTCAGAAAGCTTCTTTCCAGTTTTGAACGGAAGATATTTCCTTTTTCACCATAGGCCTCTATGGGCTTCCAAATATCCCTTTGCCAATTCCACAAGAACAGCCTTAGCGAAAGGCTTCTTGAAGGGAAAGATGTAACTCTGTGAGATGAATTCACAGAACACAGAGCAGTTTCTCAGAGAGCTTCTTTCCAGTTTTGAACGGAAGATATTTCCTTTTTCACCATAGCCCTCTATGGGCTTCCAAATATCCCTTTGCCAATTCCACAAGAACAGCCTTAGCGAAAGGCTTCTTGAAGGGAAATATGTAACTCTGTGAGATGAATTAACAGAACACAGAGCAGTTTCTCAGAAAGCTTCTTTCCAGTTTTGAACGGAAGATATTTCCTTTTTCACCATAGCCCTCTATGGGCTTCCAAATATCCCTTTGACAATTCCACAAGAACAGCCTTAGCGAAAGGCTTGTTGAAGGGAAAGATGTAACTCTGTGAGATGAATTAACAGAACACAGAGCCGTTTCTCAGAAAGCTTCTTTCCAGTTTTGAACGGAAGATATTTCCTTTTTCACCATAGCCCTCTATGGGCTTCCAAATATCCCTTTGCCAATTCCACAAGAACAGCCTTAGCGAAAGGCTTCTTGAAGGGAAAGATGTAACTCTGTGAGATGAATTCACAGAACACAGAGCAGTTTCTCAGAAAGCTTCTTTCCAGTTTTGAACGGAAGATATTTCCTTTTTCACCATAGCCCTCTATGGGCTTCTAAATATCCCTTTGCCAATTCCACAAGAACAGCCTTAGCGAAAGGCTTCTTGAAGGGAAAGATGTAACTCTGTGAGATGAATTCACAGAACACAGAGCAGTTTCTCAGAAAGCTTCTTTCCAGTTTTGAACGGAAGATATTTCCTTTTTCACCATAGCCCTCTATGGGCTTCCAAATATCCCTTTGCCAATTCCACAAGAACAGCCTTAGCGAAAGGCTTCTTGAAAGGAAAGACGTAACTCTGTGAGATGAATTAACAGAACACAGAGCAGTTTCTCAGAAAGTTTCTTTCCAGTTTTGAACGGAAGATACTTACTTTTTCACCATAGCCCTCTATGGGCTTCCAAATATCCCTTTGCCAATTCCACCAGAACAGCCGTAGCGAAAGGTTTCTTGAAAGGAAAGATGTAACTCTGTGAGATGAATTCACAGAACACAGAGCTGTTTCTCAGAGAGCTTCTTTCCAGTTTTGAACGGAAGATATTTCCTTTTTCACCATAGCCCTCTATGGGCTTCCAAATATCCCTTTGCCAATTCCACAAGAACAGCCTTAGCGAAAGGCTTCTTGAAGGGAAAGATGTAACTCTGTGAGATGAATTCACAGAACACAGAGCAGTTTCTCAGAAAGCTTCTTTCCAGTTTTGAACGGAAGATATTTCCTTTTTCACCATAGGCCTCTATGGGCTTCCAAATATCCCTTTGCCAATTCCACAAGAACAGCCTTAGCGAAAGGCTTCTTGAAGGGAAAGATGTAAATCGGTGGGATGAATTCACAGAACACAGAGCAGTTTCTCAGAAAGCTTCTTTCCAGTTTTGAACGGAAGATATTTACTTTTTCACCATAGCCCTCTATGGGCTTCCAAATATCCCTTTGCACATTCCACAAGAACAGCCTTAGCGAAAGGCTTCTTGAAGGGAAAGATGTAATTCAGTGAGATGAAATAACAGAACACAGAGCAGTTTCTCAGAAAGATTCTTTCCAGTTTTGAACGGAAGATATTTGCTTTTTATCCGTAGCCCTCTATGGGCTTCCAAATATCCCTTTGCCAATTCCACAAGAACAGCCTTAGCGAAAGGCTTGTTGAAGGGAAAGATGTAACTCTGTGAGATGAATTAACAGAACACAGAGCCGTTTCTCAGAAAGCTTCTTTCCAGTTTTGAACGGAAGATATTTCCTTTTTCACCATAGCCCTCTATGGGCTTCCAAATATCCCTTTGCCAATTCCACAAGAACAGCCTTAGCGAAAGGCTTGTTGAAGGGAAAGATGTAACTCTGTGGGATGAATTAACAGAACACAGAGCAGTTTCTCAGAATGCTTCTTTCCAGTTTTGAACGGAAGATATTTCCTTTTTCACCATAGCCCTCTATGGGCTTCCAAATATCCCTTTGCCAATTCCACAAGAACATACTTAGCGAAAGGCTTCTTGAAGGGAAAGATGTAACTCTGTGAGATGAATTCACAGAACACAGAGCAGTTTCTCAGAAAGCTTCTTTCCAGTTTTGAACGGAAGATATTTCCTTTTTCACCATAGCCCTCTATGGGCTTCCAAATATCCCTTTGCCAATTCCACAAGAACAGCCTTAGCGAAAGGCTTCTTGAAGGGAAAGATGTAACTCTGTGAGATGAATTAACAGAACACAGAGCAGTTTCTCAGAAAGCTTCTTTCCAGTTTTGAACGGAAGATATTTCCTTTTTCACCATAGCCCTCTATGGGCTTCCAAATATCCCTTTGCCAATTCCACAAGAACAGCCTTAGCGAAAGGCTTCTTGAAGGGAAAGATGTAACTCTGAGATGAATTCACAGAACACAGAGCAGTTTCTCAGAAAGCTTCTTTCCAGTTTTGAACGGAAGATATTTCCTTTTTCACCGTAGCCCTCTATGGGCTTCCAAATATCCCTTTGCCCATTCCACAAGAACAGCCTTAGCGAAAGGCTTGTTGAAGGGAAAGATGTAACTCTGTGAGATGAATTAACAGAACACAAAGCAGTTTCTCAGAAAGCTTCTTTCCAGTTTTGAACGGAAGATATTTCCTTTTTCACCATAGCCCTCTATGGGCTTCCAAATATCCCTTTGCCAATTCCACAAGAACAGCCTTAGCGAAAGGCTTCTTGAAAGGAAAGATGTAACTCTGTGAGATGAATTCACAGAACACAGAGCAGTTTCTCAGAAAGCTTCTTTCCAGTTTTGAACGGAAGATATTTCCTTTTTCACCGTAGGCCTCTATGGGCTTCCAAATATCCCTTTGCCAATTCCATAACAACAGCCTTAGTGAAAAGCTTCTTGAAGGGAAAGATGTAACTCTGTGAGATGAATTCACAGAACACAGAGCAGTTTCTCAGAAAGCTTCTTTCCAGTTTTGAACGGAAGATATTTCCTTTTTCACCATAGGCCTCTATGGGCTTCCAAATATCCCTTTGCCAATTCCACAAGAACAGCCTTAGCGAAAGGCTTCTTGAAGGGAAAGATGTAACTCTGTGAGATGAATTCACAGAACACAGAGCAGTTTCTCAGAAAGCTTCTTTCCAGTTTTGAACGGAAGATATTTCCTTTTTCACCATAGGCCTCTATGGGCTTCCAAATATCCCTTTGCCAATTCCACAAGAACAGCCTTAGCGAAAGGCTTCTTGAAGGGAAAGATGTAACTCTGTGAGATGAATTCACAGAACACAGAGCAGTTTCTCAGAAAGCTTCTTTCCAGTTTTGAACTTAAGATATTTCCTTTTTCACCATAGGCCTCTGTGGGCTCCAAATATCCCTTTGCCAATTCCACAAGAACAGCCTTAGCGAAAGGCGTCTTGAAGGGAAAGATGTAACTCTGTGAGATGAATTAACAGAACACAGAGCAGTTTCCCAGAAAGCTTCTTTCCAGTTTTGAACGGAAGATATTTCCTTTTTCACCATAGCCCTCTATGGGCTTCCAAATATCGCTTTGCCAATTCTACAAGAACAGCCTTAGCGAAAGGCTTCTGGAAGGGAAAGATGTAACTCTGTGAGATGAATTCACAGAACACAGAGCAGTTTCTCAGAAAGCTTCTTTCCAGTTTTGAACGGAAGATATTTCCTTTTTCACCATAGCCCTCTATGGGCTTCCAAATATCCCTTTGCCAATTCCACAAGAACAGCCTTAGCGAAAGGCTTCTTGAAGGGAAAGATGTAACTCTGTGAGATGAATTAACAGAACACAGAGCAGTTTCTCAGAAAGATTCTTTCCAGTTTTAAACGGAAGATATTTCTTTTTCACCATAGCCCTCTATGGGCTTCCAAATATCCCTTTGCCAATTCCACAAGAACAGCCTTAGCGAAAGGCTTCTTGAAAGGAAAGATGTAACTCTGTGAGATGAATTCACAGAACACAGAGCAGTTTCTCAGAAAGCTTCTTTCCAGTTTTGAACGGAAGATATTTCCTTTTTCACCGTAGGCCTCTATGGGCTTCCAAATATCCCTTTGCCAATTCCATAACAACAGCCTTAGGGAAAAGCTTCTTGAAGGGAAAGATGTAACTCTGTGAGATGAATTCACAGAACACAGAGCAGTTTCTCAGAAAGCTTCTTTCTAGTTTTGAACGGAAGATATTTCCTTTTTCACCATAGGCCTCTATGGGCTTCCAAATATCCCTTTGCCAATTCCACAAGAACAGCCTTAGCGAAAGGCTTCTTGAAGGGAAAGATGTAACTCTGTGAGATGAATTCACAGAACACAGAGCAGTTTCTCAGAAAGCTTCTTTCCAGTTTTGAACGGAAGATATTTCCTTTTTCACCATAGCCCTCTATGGGCTTCCAAATATCCCTTTGCCAATTCCACAAGAACAGCCTTAGCGAAAGGCTTCTTGAAGGGAAAGATGTAACTCAGTGAGATGAATTAACAGAACACAGAGCAGTTTCTCAGAAAGCTTCTTTCCAGTTTTGAACGGAAGATATTTCCTTTTTCACCATAGCCCTCTATGGGCTTCCAAATATCCCTTTGCCAATTCCACAAGAACAGCCTTAGCGAAAGGCTTCTTGAAGGGAAAGATGTAACTCTGTGAGATGAATTCACAGAACACAGAGCAGTTTCTCAGAAAGCTTCTTTCCAGTTTTGAACGGAAGATATTTCCTTTTTCACCGTAGGCCTCTATGGGCTTCCAAATATCCCTTTGCCAATTCCATAACAACAGCCTTAGGGAAAAGCTTCTTGAAGGGAAAGATGTAACTCTGTGAGATGAATTCACAGAACACAGAGCAGTTTCTCAGAAAGCTTCTTTCTAGTTTTGAACGGAAGATATTTCCTTTTTCACCATAGGCCTCTATGGGCTTCCAAATATCCCTTTGCCAATTCCACAAGAACAGCCTTAGCGAAAGGCTTCTTGAAGGGAAAGATGTAACTCTGTGAGATGAATTCACAGAACACAGAGCAGTTTCTCAGAAAGATTCTTTCCAGTTTTGAACGGAAGATATTTCCTTTTTCACCATAGCCCTCTATGGGCTTCCAAATATCCCTTTGCCAATTCCACAAGAACAGCCTTAGCGAAAGGCTTCTTGAAGGGAAAGATGTAACTCAGTGAGATGAATTAACAGAACACAGAGCAGTTTCTCAGAAAGCTTCTTTCCAGTTTTGAACGGAAGATATTTCCTTTTTCACCATAGCCCTCTATGGGCTTCCAAATATCCCTTTGCCAATTCCACAAGAACAGCCTTAGCCAAAGGCTTCTTGAAGGGAAAGATGTAACTCTGTGAGATGAATTCACAGAACACAGAGCAGTTTCTCAGAAAGCTTCTTTCCAGTTTTGAACGGAAGATAGTTCGTTTTTCACCATAGGCCTCTATGGGCTTCAAAATATCCCTTTGCCAATTCCACAACAACAGCCTTAGTGAAAGGCTTCTTGAAGGGAAAGATGTAACTCTGTGAGATGAATTCACAGAACACAGAGCAGTTTCTCAGAAAGCTTCTTTCCAGTTTTGAACTGAAGATATTTCCTTTTTCACCATAGGCCTCTATGGGCTTCCAAATATTCCTTTGCCAATTCCACAAGAACAGCCTTAGCGAAAGGCTTCTTGAAGGGAAAGATATAACTCTGTGAGATGAATTTACAGAACACAGAGCAGTTTCTCAGAAAGCTTCTTTCCAGTTTTGAACGGAAGATATTTCCTTTTTCACCATAGCCCTCTATGGGCTTCCAAATATCCCTTTGCCAATTCCCCAAGAACAGCCTTAGCGAAAGGCTTCTTGAAGGGAAAGATGTAACTCTGTGAGATGAATTCACAGAACACTGAGCCGTTTCTCAGAAAGCTTCTTTCCAGTTTTGAACGGAAGATATTTCCTTTTTCACCATAGCCCTCTATGGGCTTCCAAATATCCCTTTGCCAATTAAACAAGAACAGCCTTAGCGAAAGGCTTCTTCAAGGGAAAGATGTAACTCTGTGAGATGAATTCACAGAACACAGAGCAGTTTCTCAGAAAGCTTCTTTCCAGTTTTGAACGGAAGATATTTCCTTTTTCACCATAGCCCTCTATGGGCTTCCAACTATCCCTTTGCCAATTCCACAAGAACAGCCTTAGCGAAAGGCTTCTTGAAGGGAAAGATGTAACTCTGTGAGATGAATTCACAGAACACAGAACAGTTTCTCAGAAAGCTTCTTTCCAGTTTTGAACGGAAGATATTTCCTTTTTCACCATAGCCCTCTAGGGGCTTCCAAATATCCCTT
Source organism: Chlorocebus sabaeus (assembly GCF_047675955.1). Lineage (NCBI taxonomy): Eukaryota > Metazoa > Chordata > Mammalia > Primates > Cercopithecidae > Chlorocebus > Chlorocebus sabaeus. The sequence goes on from NW_027327608.1 coordinate 26,155, forward strand.
TGCCAATTCCACAAGAACAGCCTTAGCGAAAGGCTTCTTGAAGGGAAAGATGTAACTCTGTGAGATGAATTCACAGAACACAGAGCAGTTTCTCAGAAAGCTTCTTTCCAGTTTTGAACGGAAGATATTTCCTTTTTCACCATAGCCCTCTATGGGCTTCCAAATATCCCTTTGCCAATTCCACAAGAACAGCCTTAGCGAAAGGCTTCTTGAAGGGAAAGATGTAACTCTGTGAGATGAATTCACAGAACACAGAGCAGTTTCTCAGAGAGGTTCTTTCCAATTTTGAACGGAAGATATTTCCTTTTTCACCATAGCCCTCTATGGGCTTCCAAATATCCCTTTGCCAATTCCACAAGAACAGCCTTAGCGAAAGGCTTCTTGAAGGGAAAGATGTAACTCTGTGAGATGAATTAACAGAACACAGAGCAGTTTCTCAGAAAGCTTCTTTCCAGTTTTGAACTTAAGATATTTCCTTTTTCAACATAGCCCTCTATGGGCTCCAAATATCCCTTTGCCAATTCCACAAGAATAGACTTAGCGAAAGGCTTCTTGAAGGGGAAGATGTAACTCTGTGAGATGAATTCACAGAACACAGAGCAGTTTCTCAGAAAGCTTCTTTCCAGTTTTGAACGGAAGATATTTCCTTTTTCACCACAGCCCTCTATGGGCTTCCAAATATCGCTTTGCCAATTCTACAAGAACAGCCTTAGCGTAAGGCTTCTTGAAGGGAAAGATGTAACTCCGTGAGATGAATTCACAGAACACAGAGCAGTTTCTCAGAAAGCTTCTTTCCAGTTTTGAACGGAAGATATTTCCTTTTTCACCATAGCCCTCTATGGGCTTCCAAATATCCCTTTGCCAATTCCACAAGAACAGCCTTAGCGAAATGCTTCTTGAAGGGAAAGATGTAACCCTGTGAGATAAATTAGCAGAACACAGAGCAGTTTCTCAGAAAGATTCTTTCCAATTTTGAACGGAAGATATTTCTTTTTCACCATAGCCCTCTATGGGCTTCCAAATATCCCTTTGCCAATTCCACAAGAACAGCCTTAGCGAAAGGCTTCTTGAAGGGAAAGATGTAACTCTTTGAGATGAATTAACAGAACACAGAGCAGTTTCTCAGAAAGCTTCTTTCCAGTTTTGAACGGAAGATATTTCCTTTTTCACCATAGCCCTCTATGGGCTTCCAAATATCCCTTTGCCAATTCCACAAGAACAGCCTTAGCGAAAGGCTTCTTGAAGGGAAAGATGTAACTCTGTGAGATGAATTCACAGAACACAGAGCAGTTTCTCAGAAAGCTTCTTTCCAGTTTTTAACGGAAGATATTTCCTTTTTCACCATAGCCCTCTATGGGCTTCCAAATATCCCTTTGCCAATTAAACAAGAACAGCCTTAGCGAAAGGCTTCTTGAAGGGAAAGATGTAACTCTGTGAGATGAATTCACAGAACACAGAGCAGTTTCTCAGAAAGCTTCTTTCCAGTTTTGAACGGAAGATATTTCCTTTTTCACCATAGCCCTCTATGGGCTTCCAAATATCCCTTTGCCAATTCCACAAGAACAGCCTTAGCGAAAGGCTTCTTGAAGGGAAAGATGTAACTCTGTGAGACGAATTAACAGAACACAGAGCAGTTTCTCAGAAAGCTTCTTTCCAGTTTTGAACGGAAGATATTTACTTTTTCACCATAGCCCTCTATGGGCTTCGAAAATATCCCTTTGCCAATTCCACAAGAACAGCTGTAGCGAAAGGTTTCTTGAAAGGAAAGATGTAACTCTGTGAGATGAATTCACAGAACACAGAGCAGTGTCTCAGAAAGCTTCTTTCCAGTTTTGAACGGAAGATATTTCCTTTTTCACCATAGCCCTCTATGGGCTCCCAAATATCCCTTTGCCAATTCCACAAGAACAGCCTTAGCGAAAGGCTTCTTGAAGGGAAAGATGTAACTCTGTGACATGAATTCACAGAACACAGAGCAGTTTCTCAGAAAGATTCTTTCCAGTTTGGAACGGAAGATATTTCCTTTTTCACCATAGGCCTCTATGGGCTTCCAAATATCCCTTTGCCAATTCCACAAGAACAGCCTTAGCGAAAGGCTTCTTGAAGGGAAACATGTAACTCTGTGAGATGAATTTACAGGACACAGAGCAGTTTCTCAGAAAGCTTCTTTCCAGTTTTGAACGGAAGATATTTACTTTTTCACCATAGCCCTCTATGGACTTCCAAATATCCCTTTGCCAATTCCACAAGAACAGCCTTAGCGAAAGGCTTCTTGAAGGGAAAGATGTAACTCTGTGAGATGAATTAACAGAACACAGAGCCGTTTCTCAGAAAGCTTCTTTCCAGTTTTGAACGGAAGATATTTCCTTTTTCACCATAGCCCTCTATGGGCTTCCAAATATCCCTTTGCCAATTCCACAAGAACAGGCTTAGCGAAAGGCTTCTTGAAGGGAAAGATGTAACTCTGTGAGATGAATTAACAGAACACAGAGCAGTTTCTCAGAAAGCTTCTTTCCAGTTTTGAACGGAAGATATTTCCTTTTTCACCATAGCCCTCTATGGGCTTCCAAATATCCCTTTGCCAATTAAACAAGAACAGCCTTAGCGAAAGGCTTGTTGAAGGGAAAGATGTAACTCTGTGAGATGAATTAACAGAACACAGAGCAGTTTCTCAGAAAGCTTCTTTCCAGTTTTGAACGGAAGATATTTCCGTTTTCACCATAGCCTTCTATGGGCTTCCAAATATCCCTTTGCCAATTCCACAAGAACAGCCTTAGCGAAAGGCTTCTTGAAGGGAAAGATGTAACTCTGTGAGATGAATTCACAGAACACAGAGCAGTTTCTCAGAAAGCTTCTTTCCAGTTTTGAACGGAAGATATTTCCTTTTTCACCATAGCCCTCTATGGGCTTCCAAATATCCCTTTGCCAATTCCACAAGAACAGACTTAGCGAAAGGCTTCTTGAAGGGAAAGATGTAACTCTGTGAGATGAATTAACAGAACACAGAGCAGTTTCTCAGAAAGCTTCTTTCCAGTTTTGAACGGAAGATATTTACTTTTTCACCATAGCCCTCTATGGGCTCCAAATATCCCTTGGCCAATTCCACAAGAAAAGACTTAGCGAAAGGCTTCTTGAAGGGAAAGATGTAACTCTGTGAGATGAATTAACAGAACACAGAGCAGTTTCTCAGAAAGCTTCTTTCCAGTTTTGAACGGAAGATATTTCCTTTTTCACCATAGCCCTCTATGGGCTTCCAAATATCGCTTTGCCATTCTACAAGAACAGCCTTAGCGAAAGGCTACTTGAAGGGAAAGATGTAACTCTTTGAGATGAATTAACAGAACACAGAGCAGTTTCTCATAAAGCTTCTTTCCAGTTTTGAACGGAAGATATTTCCTTTTTCTCCATAGCCCTCTATGGGCTTCCAAATATCCCTTTGCCAATTCCACAAGAGCAGCCTTAGCGAAAGGCTTCTTGAAGGAAAAGATGTAACTCTGTGAGATGAATTAACAGAACACAGAGCAGTTTATCAGAAAGATTCTTTCCAATTTTGAACGGAAGATATTTCTTTTTCACCATAGCCCTCTATGGGCTTCCAAATATCCCTTTGCCAATTCCGCAAGAACAGCCTTGGCGAAAGGCTTCTTGAAGGGAAAGATGTAACTCTGTGAGATGAATTCACAGAACACAGAGCAGTTTCTCAGAAAGCTTCTTTCCAGTTTTGAACGGAAGATATTTCCTTTTTCACCATAGCCCTCTATGGGCTTCCAAATATCCCTTTGCCAATTCCACAAGAACAGCCTTAGCGAAAGGCTTCTTGAAGGGAAAGATGTAACTCTGTGAGATGAATTAACAGAACACAGAGCAGTTTCTCAGAAAGCTTCTTTCCAGTTTTGAACGGAAGATATTTCCTTTTTCACCATAGCCCTCTATGGGCTTCCAAATATCCCTTTGCCAATTCCACAAGAACAGCCTTAGCGAAAGGCTTCTTGAAGGGAAAGATGTAACTCTGTGAGATGAATTAACAGAACACACAGCAGTTTCTCAGAAAGCTTCTTTCCAGTTTTGAACGGAAGATATTTCCTTTTTCACCATAGCCCTCTATGGGTTTCCAAATATCCCTTTGCCAATTCCACAAGAACAGCCTTAGCGAAAGGCTTCTTGAAGGGAAAGATGTAACTGTGTGAGATGAATTCACAGAACACAGAGCAGTTTCTCAGAAAGCTTCTTTCCAGTTTTGAACGGAAGATATTTCCTTTTTCACCATAGCCCTCTATGGGCTTCCAAATATCCCTTTGTCAATTCCACAAGAACAGACTTAGCGAAAGGCTTCTTGAAGGGAAAGATGTAACTCTGTGAGATGAATTAACAGAACACAGAGCAGTTTCTCAGAAAGCTTCTTTCCAGTTTTGAACGGAAGATATTTCCTTTTTCACCATAGCCCTCTATGGGCTTCCAAATATCCCTTTGCCAATTCCAAAAGAACAGCCTTAGCGAAAGGCTTCTTGAAGGGAAAGATGTAACTCTGTGAGATGAATTAACAGAACACAGAGCAGTTTCTCAGAAAGCTTCTTTCCAGTTTTGAACGGAAGATATTTCCTTTTTCACCATAGCCCTCTATGGGCTTCCAAATATCGCTTTGCCAATTCTACAAGAACAGCCTTAGCGAAAGGCTTCTTGAAGGGAAAGATATAATCCTGTGAGATGAATTCACAGAACACAGAGTAGTTTCTCAGAAAGCTTCTTTCCAGTTTTGAACGGAAGATATTTCCTTTTTCACCATAGCCCTCTATGGGCTTCCAAATATCCCTTTGCCAATTCCACAAGAACAGCCTTAGCGAAAGGCTTCTTGAAGGGAAAGATGTAACTCTGTGAGATGAATTAACAGAACACAGAGCAGTTTCTCTGAAAGATTCTTTCCAATTTTGAACGGAAGATATTTCTTTTTCACCATAGCCCTCTATGGGCTTCCAAATATCCCTTTGCCAATTCCACAAGAACAGCCTTAGCGAAAGGCTTCTTGAAAGGAAAGATGTAACTCTGTGAGATGAATTCACAGAACACAGAGCAGTGTCTCAGAAAGCTTCTTTCCAGTTTGGAACGGAAGATATTTCCTTTTTCACCATAGGCCTCTATGGGCTTCCAAATATCCCTTTGCCAATTCCACAAAAACAGCATTAGCGAAAGGCTTCTTGAAGGGAAAGATGTAACTCTGTGAGATGAATTAACAGAACACAGAGCAGTTTCCCAGAAAGCTTCTTTCCAGTTTTGAACGGAAGATATTTCCTTTTTCACCATAGCCCTCTATGGGCTTCAAAATATCCCTTTGCCAATTCCGCAAGAACAGCCTTAGCGAAAGGCTTCTTGAAGGGAAAGATGTAACTCTGTGAGATGAATTCACAGAACTCAGAGCAGTTTCTCAGAAAGCTTCTTTCCAGTTTTGAACGGAAGATATTTCCTTTTTCACCATAGCCCTCTATGGGCTTCCAAATATCCCTTTGCCAATTAAACAAGAACAGCCTTAGCGAAAGGCTTGTTGAAGGGAAAGATGTAACTCTGTGAGATGAATTAACAGAACACAGAGCAGTTTCTCAGAAAGCTTCTTTCCAGTTTTGAACGGAAGATATTTCCGTTTTCACCATAGCCTTCTATGGGCTTCCAAATATCCCTTTGCCAATTCCACAAGAACAGCCTTAGCGAAAGGCTTCTTGAAGGGAAAGATGTAACTCTGTGAGATGAATTCACAGAACACAGAGCAGTTTGTCAGAAAGCTTCTTTCCAGTTTTGAACGGAAGATATTTCCTTTTTCACCATAGCCCTCTATGGGCTTCCAAATATCCCTTTGCCAATTCCACAAGAACAGACTTAGCGAAAGGCTTCTTGAAGGGAAAGATGTAACTCTGTGAGATGAATTAACAGAACACAGAGCAGTTTCTCAGAAAGCTTCTTTCCAGTTTTGAACGGAAGATATTTACTTTTTCACCATAGCCCTCTATGGGCTCCAAATATCCCTTGGCCAATTCCACAAGAAAAGACTTAGCGAAAGGCTTCTTGAAGGGAAAGATGTAACTCTGTGAGATGAATTAACAGAACACAGAGCAGTTTCTCAGAAAGCTTCTTTCCAGTTTTGAACGGAAGATATTTCCTTTTTCACCATAGCCCTCTATGGGCTTCCAAATATCGCTTTGCCATTCTACAAGAACAGCCTTAGCGAAAGGCTACTTGAAGGGAAAGATGTAACTCTTTGAGATGAATTAACAGAACACAGAGCAGTTTCTCATAAAGCTTCTTTCCAGTTTTGAACGGAAGATATTTCCTTTTTCTCCATAGCCCTCTATGGGCTTCCAAATATCCCTTTGCCAATTCCACAAGAGCAGCCTTAGCGAAAGGCTTCTTGAAGGGAAAGATGTAACTCTGTGAGATGAATTAACAGAACACACAGCAGTTTCTCAGAAAGATTCTTTCCAATTTTGAACGGAAGATATTTCTTTTTCACCATAGCCCTCTATGGGCTTCCAAATATCCCTTTGCCAATTCCGCAAGAACAGCCTTGGCGAAAGGCTTCTTGAAGGGAAAGATGTAACTCTGTGAGATGAATTCACAGAACACAGAGCAGTTTCTCAGAAAGCTTCTTTCCAGTTTTGAACGGAAGATATTTCCTTTTTCACCATAGCCCTCTATGGGCTTCCAAATATCCCTTTGCCAATTCCACAAGAACAGCCTTAGCGAAAGGCTTCTTGAAGGGAAAGATGTAACTCTGTGAGATGAATTAACAGAACACAGAGCAGTTTCTCAGAAAGCTTCTTTCCAGTTTTGAACGGAAGATATTTCCTTTTTCACCATAGCCCTCTATGGGCTTCCAAATATCCCTTTGCCAATTCCACAAGAACAGCCTTAGCGAAAGGCTTCTTGAAGGGAAAGATGTAACTCTGTGAGATGAATTAACAGAACACACAGCAGTTTCTCAGAAAGCTTCTTTCCAGTTTTGAACGGAAGATATTTCCTTTTTCACCATAGCCCTCTATGGGTTTCCAAATATCCCTTTGCCAATTCCACAAGAACAGCCTTAGCGAAAGGCTTCTTGAAGGGAAAGATGTAACTGTGTGAGATGAATTCACAGAACACAGAGCAGTTTCTCAGAAAGCTTCTTTCCAGTTTTGAACGGAAGATATTTCCTTTTTCACCATAGCCCTCTATGGGCTTCCAAATATCCCTTTGTGAATTCCACAAGAACAGACTTAGCGAAAGGCTTCTTGAAGGGAAAGATGTAACTCTGTGAGATGAATTAACAGAACACAGAGCAGTTTCTCAGAAAGCTTCTTTCCAGTTTTGAACGGAAGATATTTCCTTTTTCACCATAGCCCTCTATGGGCTTACAAATATCCCTTTGCCAATTCCAAAAGAACAGCCTTAGCGAAAGGCTTCTTGAAGGGAAAGATGTAACTCTGTGAGATGAATTAACAGAACACACAGCAGTTTCTCAGAAAGCTTCTTTCCAGTTTTGAACGGAAGATATTTCCTTTTTCACCATAGCCCTCTATGGGCTTCCAAATATCGCTTTGCCAATTCTACAAGAACAGCCTTAGCGAAAGGCTTCTTGAAGGGAAAGATATAATCCTGTGAGATGAATTCACAGAACACAGAGTAGTTTCTCAGAAAGCTTCTTTCCAGTTTTGAACGGAAGATATTTCCTTTTTCACCATAGCCCTCTATGGGCTTCCAAATATCCCTTTGCCAATTCCACAAGAACAGCCTTAGCGAAAGGCTTCTTGAAGGGAAAGATGTAACTCTGTGAGATGAATTAACAGAACACAGAGCAGTTTCTCTGAAAGATTCTTTCCAATTTTGAACGGAAGATATTTCTTTTTCACCATAGCCCTCTATGGGCTTCCAAATATCCCTTTGCCAATTCCACAAGAACAGCCTTAGCGAAAGGCTTCTTGAAAGGAAAGATGTAACTCTGTGAGATGAATTCACAGAACACAGAGCAGTGTCTCAGAAAGCTTCTTTCCAGTTTGGAACGGAAGATATTTCCTTTTTCACCATAGGCCTCTATGGGCTTCCAAATATCCCTTTGCCAATTCCACAAAAACAGCATTAGCGAAAGGCTTCTTGAAGGGAAAGATGTAACTCTGTGAGATGAATTAACAGAACACAGAGCAGTTTCCCAGAAAGCTTCTTTCCAGTTTTGAACGGAAGATATTTCCTTTTTCACCATAGCCCTCTATGGGCTTCAAAATATCCCTTTGCCAATTCCGCAAGAACAGCCTTAGCGAAAGGCTTCTTGAAGGGAAAGATGTAACTCTGTGAGATGAATTCACAGAACACAGAGCAGTTTCTCAGAAAGCTTCTTTCCAGTTTTGAACGGAAGATATTTCCTTTTTCACCATAGCCCTCTATGGGCTTCCAAATATCCCTTTGCCAATTCCACAAGAACAGCCTTAGCGAAAGGCTTCTTGAACGGAAAGATGTAACTCTGTGAGATGAATTAACAGAACACAGAGCATTTTCTCAGAAAGCTTCTTTCCAGTTTTGAACGGAAGATATTTCCTTTTTCACCGTAGCCCACTATGGGCTTCCAAATATCCCTTTGCCAATTCCACAAGAACAGCCTTAGCGAAAGGCTTCTTGAAGGGAAAGATGTAACTCTGTGAGATGAATTAACAGAACACACAGCAGTTTCTCAGAAAGCTTCTTTCCAGTTTTGAACGGAAGATATTTCCTTTTTCACCATAGCCCTCTATGGGTTTCCAAATATCCCTTTGCCAATTCCACAAGAACAGCCTTAGCGAAAGGCTTCTTGAAGGGAAAGATGTAACTCTGTGAGATGAATTCACAGAACACAGAGCAGTTTCTCAGAAAGCTTCTTTCCAGTTTTGAACGGAAGATATTTCCTTTTTCACCATAGCCCTCTATGGGCTTCCAAATATCCCTTTGTCAATTCCACAAGAACAGACTTAGCGAAAGGCTTCTTGAAGGGAAAGATGTAACTCTGTGAGATGAATTAACAGAACACAGAGCAGTTTCTCAGAAAGCTTCTTTCCAGTTTTGAACGGAAGATATTTCCTTTTTCACCATAGCCCTCTATGGGCTTCCAAATATCCCTTTGCCAATTCCAGAAGAACAGCCTTAGCGAAAGGCTTCTTGAAGGGAAAGATGTAACTCTGTGAGATGAATTCACAGAACACAGAGCAGTTTCTCAGAAAGCTTCTTTCCAGTTTTGAACGGAAGATATTTCCTTTTTCACCATAGCCCTCTATGGGCTTCCAAATATCCCTTTGCCAATTCCACAAGAACAGCCTTAGCGAAAGGCTTCTTGAAGGGAAAGATGTAACTCTGTGAGATGAATTCACAGAACACAGAGCAGTTTCTCAGAAAGCTTCTTTCCAGTTTTGAACGGAAGATATTTCCTTTTTCACCATAGCCCTCTATGGGCCTCCAAATATCCCTTTGCCAATTCCACAAGAACAGCCTTAGCGAAAGGCTTCTTGAAGGGAAGGATGTAACTCTGTGAGATGAATTCACAGAACACAGAGCAGTTTCTCAGAAAGCTTCTTTCCAATTTTGAACGGAAGATATTTCCTTTTTCACCATAGCCCTCTACGGGCTTACAAATATCCCTTTGCCAATTCTACAAGAACAGCCTTAGCGAAAGGCTTCTTGAAGGGAAAGATGTAACTCTGTGAGATGAATTCACAGAACACAGAGCAGTTTCTCAGAAAGCTTCTTTCCAGTTTTGAACGGAAGATATTTCCTTTTTCACCATAGCCCTCTATGGGCTTCCAAATATCCCTTTGCCAATTCCACAAGAACAGCCTTAGCGAAAGGCTTGTTGAAGGGAAAGATGTAACTCTGTGAGATGAATTAACAGAACACACAGCAGTTTCTCAGAAAGCTTCTTTCCAGTTTTGAACGGAAGATATTTCCTTTTTCACCATAGCCCTCTATGGGCTTCCAAATATCCCTTTGCCAATTCCACAAGAACAGCCTTAGCGAAAGGCTTCTTGAAGGGAAAGATGTAACTCTGTGAGATGAATTCACAGAACACAGAGCAGTTTCTCAGAAAGCTTCTTTCCAGTTTTGAACGGAAGATATTTCCTTTTTCACCATAGCCCTCTATGGGCTTCCAAATATCCCTTTGCCAATTCCACAAGAACAGACTTAGCGAAAGGCTTCTTGAAGGGAAAGATGTAACTCTGTGAGATGAATTAACAGAACACAGAGCAGTTTCTCAGAAAGCTTCTTTCCAGTTTTGAACGGAAGATATTTCCTTTTTCACCATAGCCCTCTATGGGCTTCCAAATATCCCTTTGCCAATTCCACAAGAACAGCCTTAGCGAAAGGCTTCTTGAAGGGAAAGATGTAACTCTGTGAGATGAATTAACAGAACACAGAGCAGTTTCTCAGAAAGCTTCTTTCCAGTTTTGAACGGAAGATATTTCCTTTTTCACCATAGCCCTCTATGGGCTTCCAAATATCCCTTTGCCAATTCCACAAGAACAGCCTTAGCGAAAGGCTTGTTGAAGGGAAAGATGTAACTCTGTGAGATGAATTAACAGAACACACAGCAGTTTCTCAGAAAGCTTCTTTCCAGTTTTGAACGGAAGATATTTCCTTTTTCACCATAGCCTTCTATGGGCTTCCAAATATCCCTTTGCCAATTCCACAAGAACAGCCTTAGCGAAAGGCATCTTGAAGGGAAAGATGTAACTCTGTGAGATGAATTCACAAAACACAGAGCAGTTTCTCAGAAAGCTTCTTTCCAGTTTTGAACGGAAGATATTGCCTTTTTCACCATAGCCCTCTATGGGCTTCCAAATATCCCTTTGCCAATTCCACAAGAACAGACTTAGCGAAAGGCTTCTTGAAGGGAAAGATGTAACTCTGTGAGATGAATTAACAGAACACAGAGCAGTTTCTCAGAAAGCTTCTTTCCAGTTTTGAACGAAAGATATTTACTTTTTCACCATAGCCCTCTATGGGCTCCAAATATCCCTTGGCCAATTCCACAAGAACAGACTTAGCGAAAGACTTCTTGAAGGGAAAGATGTAACTCTGTGAGATGAATTAACAGAACACAGAGCAGTTTCTCAGAAAGCTTCTTTCCAGTTTTGAACGGAAGATATTTCCTTTTTCACCATAGCCCTCTATGGGCTTCCAAATATCGCTTTGCCAATTCTACAAGAACAGCCTTAGCGAAAGGCTTCTTGAAGGGAAAGATGTAACTCTTTGAGATGAATTAACAGAACACAGAGCAGTTTCTCATAAAGCTTCTTTCCAGTTTTGAACGGAAGATATTTCCTTTTTCACCATAGCCCTCTATGAGCTTCCAAATATCCCTTTGCCAATTCCACAAGAACAGCCTTAGCGAAAGGCTTCTTGAAGGGAAAGATGTAACTCTGTGAGATGAATTCACAGAACACAGAGCAGTTTCTCAGAAAGCTCCTTTCCAGTTTTGAACGGAAGATATTTCCTTTTTCACCGTAGCCCTCTATGGGCTTCCAAATATCCCTTTGCCAATTCCACAAGAACAGCCTTAGCGAAAGGCTTCTTGAAGGGAAAGATGTAACTCTGTGAGATGAATTAACAGAACACACAGCAGTTTCTCAGAAAGCTTCTTTCCAGTTTTGAACGTAAGATATTTCCTTTTTCACCATAGCCCTCTATGGGTTTCCAAATATCCCTTGGCCAATTCCACAAGAACAGCCTTAGCGAAAGGCTTCTTGAAGGGAAAGATGTAACTCTGTGAGATGAATTCACAGAACACAGAGCAGTTTCTCAGAAAGCTTCTTTCCAGTTTTGAACGGAAGATATTTCCTTTTTCACCATAGCCCTCTATGGGCTTCCAAATATCCCTTTGCCAATTCCGCAAGAACAGCCTTAGCGAGAGGCTTCTTGAAGGGAAAGATGTAACTCTGTGAGATGAATTCACAGAACACAGAGCAGTTTGTCAGAAAGCTTCTTTCCAGTTTTGAACGGAAGATATTTCCTTTTTCACCATAGCCCTCTATGGGCTTCCAAATATCCCTTTGCCAATTCCACAAGAACAGCCTTAGCGAAAGGCTTCTTGAAGGGAAAGATGTAACTCTGTGAGATGAATTAACAGAACACAGAGCAGTTTCTCAGAAAGCTTCTTTCCAGTTTTGAACGGAAGATATTTCCTTTTTCACCATAGCCCTCTATGGGCTTCCAAATATCCCTTTGCCAATTCCACAAGAACAGCCTTAGCGAAAGGCTTCTTGAAGGGAAAGATGTAACTCTGTGAGATGAATTATAGAACACACAGCAGTTTCTCAGAAAGCTTCTTTCCAGTTTTGAACGGAAGATATTTCCTTTTTCACCATAGCCCTCTATGGGCTTCTAAATATCCCTTTGCCAATTCCACAAGAACAGCCTTAGCGAAAGGCTTCTTGAAGGGAAAGATGTAACTCTGTGAGATGAATTCACAGAACACAGAGCAGTTTCTCAGAAAGCTTCTTTCCAGTTTTGAACGGAAGATATTTCCTTTTTCACCATAGCCCTCTATGGGCTTCCAAATATCCCTTTGCCAATTCCACAAGAACAGCCTTAGCGAAAGGCTTCTTGAAGGGAAAGATGTAACTCTGTGAGATGAATTAACAGAACACAGAGCAGTTTCTCTGAAAGATTCTTTCCAATTTTGAACGGAAGATATTTCTTTTTCACCATAGCCCTCTATGGGCTTCCAAATATCCCTTTGCCAATTCCACAAGAACAGCCTTAGCGAAAGGCTTCTTGAAAGGAAAGATGTAACTCTGTGAGATGAATTCACAGAACACAGAGCAGTGTCTCAGAAAGCTTCTTTCCAGTTTGGAACGGAAGATATTTCCTTTTTCACCATAGGCCTCTATGGGCTTCCAAATATCCCTTTGCCAATTCCACAAAAACAGCATTAGCGAAAGGCTTCTTGAAGGGAAAGATGTAACTCTGTGAGATGAATTAACAGAACACAGAGCAGTTTCCCAGAAAGCTTCTTTCCAGTTTTGAACGGAAGATATTTCCTTTTTCACCATAGCCCTCTATGGGCTTCAAAATATCCCTTTGCCAATTCCGCAAGAACAGCCTTAGCGAAAGGCTTCTTGAAGGGAAAGATGTAACTCTGTGAGATGAATTCACAGAACTCAGAGCAGTTTCTCAGAAAGCTTCTTTCCAGTTTTGAACGGAAGATATTTCCTTTTTCACCATAGCCCTCTATGGGCTTCCAAATATCCCTTTGCCAATTAAACAAGAAGAGCCTTAGCGAAAGGCTTGTTGAAGGGAAAGATGTAACTCTGTGAGATGAATTAACAGAACACAGAGCAGTTTCTCAGAAAGCTTCTTTCCAGTTTTGAACGGAAGATATTTCCGTTTTCACCATAGCCTTCTATGGGCTTCCAAATATCCCTTTGCCAATTCCACAAGAACAGCCTTAGCGAAAGGCTTCTTGAAGGGAAAGATGTAACTCTGTGAGATGAATTCACAGAACACAGAGCAGTTTGTCAGAAAGCTTCTTTCCAGTTTTGAACGGAAGATATTTCCTTTTTCACCATAGCCCTCTATGGGCTTCCAAATATCCCTTTGCCAATTCCAAAAGAACAGACTTAGCGAAAGGCTTCTTGAAGGGAAAGATGTAACTCTGTGAGATGAATTAACAGAACACAGAGCAGTTTCTCAGAAAGCTTCTTTCCAGTTTTGAACGGAAGATATTTACTTTTTCACCATAGCCCTCTATGGGCTCCAAATATCCCTTGGCCAATTCCACAAGAAAAGACTTAGCGAAAGGCTTCTTGAAGGGAAAGATGTAACTCTGTGAGATGAATTAACAGAACACAGAGCAGTTTCTCAGAAAGCTTCTTTCCAGTTTTGAACGGAAGATATTTCCTTTTTCACCATAGCCCTCTATGGGCTTCCAAATATCGCTTTGCCATTCTACAAGAACAGCCTTAGCGAAAGGCTACTTGAAGGGAAAGATGTAACTCTTTGAGATGAATTAACAGAACACAGAGCAGTTTCTCATAAAGCTTCTTTCCAGTTTTGAACGGAAGATATTTCCTTTTTCTCCATAGCCCTCTATGGGCTTCCAAATATCCCTTTGCCAATTCCACAAGAGCAGCCTTAGCGAAAGGCATCTTGAAGGGAAAGATGTAACTCTGTGAGATGAATTAACAGAACACAGAGCAGTTTCTCAGAAAGATTCTTTCCAATTTTGAACGGAAGATATTTCTTTTTCACCATAGCCCTCTATGGGCTTCCAAATATCCCTTTGCCAATTCCGCAAGAACAGCCTTGGCGAAAGGCTTCTTGAAGGGAAAGATGTAACTCTGTGAGATGAATTCACAGAACACAGAGCAGTTTCTCAGAAAGCTTCTTTCCAGTTTTGAACGGAAGATATTTCCTTTTTCACCATAGCCCTCTATGGGCTTCCAAATATCCCTTTGCCAATTCCACAAGAACAGCCTTAGCGAAAGGCTTCTTGAAGGGAAAGATGTAACTCTGTGAGATGAATTCACAGAACACAGAGCAGTTTCTCAGAAAGCTTCTTTCCAGTTTTGAACGGAAGATATTTCCTTTTTCACCATAGCCCTCTATGGGCCTCCAAATATCCCTTTGCCAATTCCACAAGAACAGCCTTAGCGAAAGGCTTCTTGAAGGGAAGGATGTAACTCTGTGAGATGAATTCACAGAACACAGAGCAGTTTCTCAGAAAGCTTCTTTCCAGTTTTGAACGGAAGATATTTCCTTTTTCACCATAGCCCTCTACGGGCTTACAAATATCCCTTTGCCAATTCTACAAGAACAGCCTTAGCGAAAGGCTTCTTGAAGGGAAAGATGTAACTCTGTGAGATGAATTCACAGAACACAGAGCAGTTTCTCAGAAAGCTTCTTTCCAGTTTTGAACGGAAGATATTTCCTTTTTCACCATAGCCCTCTATGGGCTTCCAAATATCCCTTTGCCAATTCCACAAGAACAGCCTTAGCGAAAGGCTTGTTGAAGGGAAAGATGTAACTCTGTGAGATGAATTAACAGAACACACAGCAGTTTCTCAGAAAGCTTCTTTCCAGTTTTGAACGGAAGATATTTCCTTTTTCACCATAGCCCTCTATGGGCTTCCAAATATCCCTTTGCCAATTCCACAAGAACAGCCTTAGCGAAAGGCTTCTTGAAGGGAAAGATGTAACTCTGTGAGATGAATTCACAGAACACAGAGCAGTTTCTCAGAAAGCTTCTTTCCAGTTTTGAACGGAAGATATTTCCTTTTTCACCATAGCCCTCTATGGGCTTCCAAATATCCCTTTGCCAATTCCACAAGAACAGCCTTAGCGAAAGGCTTCTTGAAGGGAAAGATGTAACTCTGTGAGATGAATTAACAGAACACAGAGCAGTTTCTCAGAAAGCTTCTTTCCAGTTTTGAACGGAAGATATTTCCTTTTTCACCATAGCCCTCTATGGGCTTCCAAATATCCCTTTGCCAATTCCACAAGAATAGCCTTAGCGAAAGGCTTGTTGAAGGGAAAGATGTAACTCTGTGAGATGAATTAACAGAACACACAGCAGTTTCTCAGAAAGCTTCTTTCCAGTTTTGAACGGAAGATATTTCCTTTTTCACCATAGCCTTCTATGGGCTTCCAAATATCCCTTTGCCAATTCCACAAGAACAGCCTTAGCGAAAGGCATCTTGAAGGGAAAGATGTAACTCTGTGAGATGAATTCACAAAACACAGAGCAGTTTCTCAGAAAGCTTCTTTCCAGTTTTGAACGGAAGATATTTCCTTTTTCACCATAGCCCTCTATGGGCTTCCAAATATCCCTTTGCCAATTCCACAAGAACAGACTTAGCGAAAGGCTTCTTGAAGGGAAAGATGTAACTCTGTGAGATGAATTAACAGAACACAGAGCAGTTTCTCAGAAAGCTTCTTTCCAGTTTTGAACGAAAGATATTTACTTTTTCACCATAGCCCTCTATGGGCTCCAAATATCCCTAGGCCAATTCCACAAGAACAGACTTAGCGAAAGACTTCTTGAAGGGAAAGATGTAACTCTGTGAGATGAATTAACAGAACACAGAGCAGTTTCTCAGAAAGCTTCTTTCCAGTTTTGAACGGAAGATATTTCCTTTTTCACCATAGCCCTCTATGGGCTTCCAAATATCGCTTTGCCAATTCTACAAGAACAGCCTTAGCGAAAGGCTTCTTGAAGGGAAAGATGTAACTCTTTGAGATGAATTAACAGAACACAGAGCAGTTTCTCATAAAGCTTCTTTCCAGTTTTGAACGGAAGATATTTCCTTTTTCACCATAGCCCTCTATGGGCTTCCAAATATCCCTTTGCCAATTCCACAAGAACAGCCTTAGCGAAAGGCTTCTTGAAGGGAAAGATGTAACTCTGTGAGATGAATTCACAGAACACAGAGCAGTTTCTCAGAAAGCTCCTTTCCAGTTTTGAACGGAAGATATTTCCTTTTTCACCGTAGCCCTCTATGGGCTTCCAAATATCCCTTTGCCAATTCCACAAGAACAGCCTTAGCGAAAGGCTTCTTGAAGGGAAAGATGTAACTCTGTGAGATGAATTAACAGAACACACAGCAGTTTCTCAGAAAGCTTCTTTCCAGTTTTGAACGTAAGATATTTCCTTTTTCACCATAGCCCTCTATGGGTTTCCAAATATCCCTTGGCCAATTCCACAAGAACAGCCTTAGCGAAAGGCTTCTTGAAGGGAAAGATGTAACTCTGTGAGATGAATTCACAGAACACAGAGCAGTTTCTCAGAAAGCTTCTTTCCAGTTTTGAACGGAAGATATTTCCTTTTTCACCATAGCCCTCTATGGGCTTCCAAATATCCCTTTGCCAATTCCGCAAGAACAGCCTTAGCGAGAGGCTTCTTGAAGGGAAAGATGTAACTCTGTGAGATGAATTCACAGAACACAGAGCAGTTTGTCAGAAAGCTTCTTTCCAGTTTTGAACGGAAGATATTTCCTTTTTCACCATAGCCCTCTATGGGCTTCCAAATATCCCTTTGCCAATTCCACAAGAACAGCCTTAGCGAAAGGCTTCTTGAAGGGAAAGATGTAACTCTGTGAGATGAATTAACAGAACACAGAGCAGTTTCTCAGAAAGCTTCTTTCCAGTTTTGAACGGAAGATATTTCCTTTTTCACCATAGCCCTCTATGGGCTTCCAAATATCCCTTTGCCAATTCCACAAGAACAGCCTTAGCGAAAGGCTTCTTGAAGGGAAAGATGTAACTCTGTGAGATGAATTATAGAACACACAGCAGTTTCTCAGAAAGCTTCTTTCCAGTTTTGAACGGAAGATATTTCCTTTTTCACCATAGCCCTCTATGGGCTTCTAAATATCCCTTTGCCAATTCCACAAGAACAGCCTTAGCGAAAGGCTTCTTGAAGGGAAAGATGTAACTCTGTGAGATGAATTCACAGAACACAGAGCAGTTTCTCAGAAAGATTCTTTCCAGTTTTGAACGGAAGATATTTCCTTTTTCACCATAGCCCTCTATGGGCTTCCAAATATCCCTTTGCCAATTCCACAAGAACAGCCTTAGCGAAAGGCTTCTTGAAGGGAAAGATGTAACTCTGTGAGATGAATTAACAGAACACACAGCAGTTTCTCAGAAAGCTTCTTTCCAGTTTTGAATGGAAGATATTTCCTTTTTCACCATAGCCCTCTATGGGTTTCCAAATATCCCTTTGCCAATTCCACAAGAACAGCCTTAGCGAAAGGCTTCTTGAAGGGAAAGATGTAACTCTGTGAGATGAATTAACAGAACACAGAGCAGTTTCTCAGAAAGCTTCTTTCCAGTTTTGAACGGAAGATATTTCCTTTTTCACCATAGCCCTCTATGGGCTTCCAAATATCCCTTTGTCAATTCCACAAGAACAGACTTAGCGAAAGGCTTTTTGAAGGGAAAGATGTAACTCTGTGAGATGAATTAACAGAACACAGAGCAGTTTCTCAGAAAGCTTCTTTCCAGTTTTGAACGGAAGATATTTCCTTTTTCACCATAGCCCTCTATGGGCTTCCAAATATCCCTTTGCCAATTCCAAAAGAACAGCCTTAGCGAAAGGCTTCTTGAAGGGAAAGATGTAACTCTGTGAGATGAATTAACAGAACACAGAGCCGTTTCTTAGAAAGCTTCTTTCCAGTTTTGAACGGAAGATATTTCCTTTTTCACCATAGCCCTCTACGGGCTTCCAAATATCCCTTTGCCAATTCTACAAGAACAGCCTTAGCGAAAGGCTTCTTGAAGGGAAAGATGTAACTCTGTGAGATGAATTCACAGAACACAGAGCAGTTTCTCAGAAAGCTTCTTTCCAGTTTTGAACGGAAGATATTTCCTTTTTCACCATAGCCCTCTATGGGCTTCCAAATATCCCTTTGCCAATTCCACAAGAACAGCCTTAGCGAAAGGCTTCTTGAAGGGAAAGATGTAACTCTGTGAGATGAATTCACAGAACACAGAGCAGTTTCTCAGAAAGCTTCTTTCCAGTTTTGAACGGAAGATATTTCCTTTTTCACCATAGCCCTCTATGGGCTTCCAAATATCCCTTTGCCAATTCCACAAGAACAGACTTAGCGAAAGGCTTCTTGAAGGGAAAGATGTAACTCTGTGAGATGAATTAACAGAACACAGAGCAGTTTCTCAGAAAGCTTCTTTCCAGTTTTGAACGGAAGATATTTCCTTTTTCACCATAGCCCTCTATGGGCTTCCAAATATCCCTTTGCCAATTCCACAAGAACAGCCTTAGCGAAAGGCTTGTTGAAGGGAAAGATGTAACTCTGTGAGATGAATTAACAGAACACACAGCAGTTTCTCAGAAAGCTTCTTTCCAGTTTTGAACGGAAGATATTTCCTTTTTCACCATAGCCTTCTATGGGCTTCCAAATATCCCTTTGCCAATTCCACAAGAACAGCCTTAGCGAAAGGCATCTTGAAGGGAAAGATGTAACTCTGTGAGATGAATTCACAAAACACAGAGCAGTTTCTCAGAAAGCTTCTTTCCAGTTTTAAACGGAAGATATTTCCTTTTTCACCATAGCCCTCTATGGGCTTCCAAATATCCCTTTGCCAATTCCACAAGAACAGACTTAGCGAAAGGCTTCTTGAAGGGAAAGATGTAACTCTGTGAGATGAATTAACAGAACACAGAGCAGTTTCTCAGAAAGCTTCTTTCCAGTTTTGAACGGAAGATATTTCCTTTTTCACCATAGCCCTCTATGGGCTCCAAATATCCCTTGGCCAATTCCACAAGAACAGACTTAGCGAAAGGCTTCTTGAAGGGAAAGATGTAACACTGTGAGATGAATTAACAGAACACAGAGCAGTTTCTCAGAAAGCTTCTTTCCAATTTTGAACGGAAGATATTTCCTTTTTCACCATAGCCCTCTATGGGCTTCCAAATATCGCTTTGCCAATTCTACAAGAACAGCCTTAGCGAAAGGCTTCTTGAAGGGAAAGATGTAACTCTTTGAGATGAATTAACAGAACACAGAGCAGTTTCTCATAAAGCTTCTTTCCAGTTTTGAACGGAAGATATTTCCTTTTTCACCATAGCCCTCTATGGGCTTCCAAATATCCCTTTGCCAATTCCACAAGAACATCCTTAGCGAAAGGCTTCTTGAAGGGAAAGATGTAACTCTGTGAGATGAATTAACAGAACACAGAGCAGTTTCTCTGAAGGATTCTTTCCAATTTTGAACGGAAGATATTTCTTTTTCACCATAGCCCTCTATGGGCTTCCAAATATCCCTTTGCCAATTCCGCAAGAACAGCCTTAGCGAAAGGCTTCTTGAAGGGAAAGATGTAACTCTGTGAGATGAATTCACAGAACACAGAGCAGTTTGTCAGAAAGCTTCTTTCCAGTTTTGAACGGAAGATATTTCCTTTTTCACCATAGCCCTCTATGGGCTTCCAAATATCCCTTTGCCAATTCCACAAGAACAGCCTTAGCGAAAGGCTTCTTGAAGGGAAAGATGTAACTCTGTGAGATGAATTCACAGAACACAGAGCAGTTTCTCAGAAAGCTTCTTTCCAGTTTTGAACGGAAGATATTTCCTTTTTCACCATAGCCCTCTATGGGCTTCCAAATATCCCTTTGCCAATTCCACAAGAACAGCCTTAGCGAAAGGCTTCTTGAAGGGAAAGATGTAACTCTGTGAGATGAATTAACAGAACACAGAGCAGTTTCTCAGAAAGCTTCTTTCCAGTTTTGAACTTAAGATATTTCCTTTTTCACCATAGCCCTCTATGGGCTCCAAATATCCCTTTGCCAATTCCACAAGAACAGCCTTAGCGAAAGGCTTCTTGAAGGGAAAGATGTAACTCTGTGAGATGAATTAACAGAAAACAGAGCCGTTTCTTAGAAAGCTTCTTTCCAGTTTTGAACGGTAGATATTTCCTTTTTCACCATAGCCCTCTATGGGCTTCCAAATATCCCTTTGCCAATTCTACAAGAACAGCCTTAGCGAAAGGCTTCTTGAAGGGAAAGATGTAACTCTGTGAGATGAATTCACAGAACACAGAGCAGTTTCTCAGAAAGCTTCTTTCCAGTTTTGAACGGAAGATATTTCCTTTTTCACCATAGCCCTCTATGGGCTTCCAAATATCCCTTTGCCAATTCCACAAGAACAGCCTTAGCGAAAGGCTTGTTGAAGGGAAAGATGTAACTCTGTGAGATGAATTAACAGAACACACAGCAGTTTCTCAGAAAGCTTCTTTCCAGTTTTGAACGGAAGATATTTCCTTTTTCACCATAGCCCTCTATGGGCTTCCAAATATCCCTTTGCCAATTCCACAAGAACAGCCTTAGCGAAAGGCTTCTTGAAGGGAAAGATGTAACTCTGTGAGATGAATTCACAGAACACAGAGCAGTTTCTCAGAAAGCTTCTTTCCAGTTTTGAACGGAAGATATTTCCTTTTTCACCATAGCCCTCTATGGGCTTCCAAATATCCCTTTGCCAATTCCACAAGAACAGACTTAGCGAAAGGCTTCTTGAAGGGAAAGATGTAACTCTGTGAGATGAATTAACAGAACACAGAGCAGTTTCTCAGAAAGCTTCTTTCCAGTTTTGAACGGAAGATATTTCCTTTTTCACCATAGCCCTCTATGGGCTTCCAAATATCCCTTTGCCAATTCCACAAGAACAGCCTTAGCGAAAGGCTTCTTGAAGGGAAAGATGTAACTCTGTGAGATGAATTAACAGAACACAGAGCAGTTTCTCAGAAAGCTTCTTTCCAGTTTTGAACGGAAGATATTTCCTTTTTCACCATAGCCCTCTATGGGCTTCCAAATATCCCTTTGGCAATTCCACAAGAACAGCCTTAGCGAAAGGCTTGTTGAAGGGAAAGATGTAACTCTGTGAGATGAATTAACAGAACACACAGCAGTTTCTCAGAAAGCTTCTTTCCAGTTTTGAACGGAAGATATTTCCTTTTTCACCATAGCCTTCTATGGGCTTCCAAATATCCCTTTGCCAATTCCACAAGAACAGCCTTAGCGAAAGGCATCTTGAAGGGAAAGATGTAACTCTGTGAGATGAATTCACAGAACACAGAGCAGTTTCTCAGAAAGCTTCTTTCCAGTTTTGAACGGAAGATATTTCCTTTTTCACCATAGCCCTCTATGGGCTTCCAAATATCCCTTTGCCAATTCCACAAGAACAGACTTAGCGAAAGGCTTCTTGAAGGGAAAGATGTAACTCTGTGAGATGAATTCACAGAACACAGAGCAGTTTCTCAGAAAGCTTCTTTCCAGTTTTGAACGGAAGATATTTCCTTTTTCACCATAGCCCTCTATGGGCTCCAAATATCGCTTTGCCAATTCTACAAGAACAGCCTTAGCGAAAGGCTTCTTGAAGGGAAAGATGTAACTCTTTGAGATGAATTAACAGAACACAGAGCAGTTTCTCATAAAGCTTCTTTCCAGTTTTGAACGGAAGATATTTCCTTTTTCACCATAGCCCTCTATGGGCTTCCAAATATCCCTTTGCCAATTCCACAAGAACATCCTTAGCGAAAGGCTTCTTGAAGGGAAAGATGTAACTCTGTGAGATGAATTAACAGAACACAGAGCAGTTTCTCTGAAGGATTCTTTCCAATTTTGAACGGAAGATATTTCTTTTTCACCATAGCCCTCTATGGGCTTCCAAATATCCCTTTGCCAATTCCGCAAGAACAGCCTTAGCGAAAGGCTTCTTGAAGGGAAAGATGTAACTCTGTGAGATGAATTCACAGAACACAGAGCAGTTTCTCAGAAAGCTTCTTTCCAGTTTTGAACGGAAGATATTTCCTTTTTCACCATAGCCCTCTATGGGCTTCCAAATATCCCTTTGCCCATTCCACAAGAACAGCCTTAGCGAAAGGCTTCTTGAAGGGAAAGATGTAACTCTGTGAGATGAATTCACAGAACACAGAGCAGTTTCTCAGAAAGCTTCTTTCCAGTTTTGAACGGAAGATATTTCCTTTTTCACCATAGCCCTCTATGGGCTTCCAAATATCCCTTTGCCAATTCCACAAGAACAGCCTTAGCGAAAGGCTTCTTGAAGGGAAAGATGTAACTCTGTGAGATGAATTAACAGAACACAGAGCAGTTTCTCAGAAAGCTTCTTTCCAGTTTTGAACTTAAGATATTTCCTTTTTCACCATAGCCCTCTATGGGCTCCAAATATCCCTTTGCCAATTCCACAAGAACAGCCTTAGCGAAAGGCTTCTTGAAGGGAAAGATGTAACTCTGTGAGATGAATTAACAGAACACAGAGCCGTTTCTTAGAAAGCTTCTTTCCAGTTTTGAACGGTAGATATTTCCTTTTTCACCATAGCCCTCTATGGGCTTCCAAATATCCCTTTGCCAATTCTACAAGAACAGCCTTAGCGAAAGGCTTCTTGAAGGGAAAGATGTAACTCTGTGAGATGAATTCACAGAACACAGAGCAGTTTCTCAGAAAGCTTCTTTCCAGTTTTGAACGGAAGATATTTCCTTTTTCACCATAGCCCTCTATGGGCTTCCAAATATCCCTTTGCCAATTCCACAAGAACAGCCTTAGCGAAAGGCTTGTTGAAGGGAAAGATGTAACTCTGTGAGATGAATTAACAGAACACACAGCAGTTTCTCAGAAAGCTTCTTTCCAGTTTTGAACGGAAGATATTTCCTTTTTCACCATAGCCCTCTATGGGCTTCCAAATATCCCTTTGCCAATTCCACAAGAACAGCTTTAGCGAAAGGCTTCTTGAAGGGAAAGATGTAACTCTGTGAGATGAATTCACAGAACACAGAGCAGTTTCTCAGAAAGCTTCTTTCCAGTTTTGAACGGAAGATATTTCCTTTTTCAAGATAGCCCTCTATGGGCTTCCAAATATCCCTTTGCCAATTCCACAAGAACAGACTTAGCGAAAGGCTTCTTGAAGGGAAAGATGTAACTCTGTGAGATGAATTAACAGAACACAGAGCAGTTTCTCAGAAAGCTTCTTTCCAGTTTTGAACGGAAGATATTTCCTTTTTCACCATAGCCCTCTATGGGCTTCCAAATATCCCTTTGCCAATTCCACAAGAACAGCCTTAGCGAAAGGCTTCTTGAAGGGAAAGATGTAACTCTGTGAGATGAATTAACAGAACACAGAGCAGTTTCTCAGAAAGCTTCTTTCCAGTTTTGAACGGAAGATATTTCCTTTTTCACCATAGCCCTCTATGGGCTTCCAAATATCCCTTTGCCAATTCCACAAGAACAGACTTAGCGAAAGGCTTCTTGAAGGGAAAGATGTAACTCTGTGAGATGAATTCACAGAACACAGAGCAGTTTCTCAGAAAGCTTCTTTCCAGTTTTGAACGGAAGATATTTCCTTTTTCACCATAGCCCTCTATGGGCTCCAAATATCCCTTGGCCAATTCCACAAGAACAGACTTAGCGAAAGGCTTCTTGAAGGGAAATATGTAACTCTGTGAGATGAATTAACAGAACACAGAGCAGTTTCTCAGAAAGCTTCTTTCCAGTTTTGAACGGAAGATATTTCCTTTTTCACCATAGCCCTCTATGGGCTTCCAAATATCGCTTTGCCAATTCTACAAGAACAGCCTTAGCGAAAGGCTTCTTGAAGGGAAAGATGTAACACTTTGAGATGAATTAACAGAACACAGAGCAGTTTCTCATAAAGCTTCTTTCCAGTTTTGAACGGAAGATATTTCCTTTTTCACCATAGCCCTCTATGGGCTTCCAAATATCCCTTTGCCAATTCCACAAGAACAGCCTTAGCGAAAGGCTTCTTGAAGGGAAAGATGTAACTCTGTGAGATGAATTAACAGAACACAGAGCAGTTTCTCTGAAAGATTCTTTCCAATTTTGAACGGAAGATATTTCTTTTTCACCATAGTCCTCTATGGGCTTCCAAATATCCCTTTGCCAATTCCGCAAGAACAGCCTTAGCGAAAGGCTTCTTGAAGGGAAAGATGTAACTCTGTGAGATGAATTCACAGAACACAGAGCAGTTTGTCAGAAAGCTTCTTTCCAGTTTTGAACGGAAGATATTTCCTTTTTCACCATAGCCCTCTATGGGCTTCCAAATATCCCTTTGCCAATTCCACAAGAACAGCCTTAGCGGAAGGCTTCTTGAAGGGAAAGATGTAACTCTGTGAGATGAATTAACAGAACACAGAGCAGTTTCTCAGAAAGCTTCTTTCCAGTTTTGAACGGAAGATATTTCCTTTTTCACCATAGCCCTCTATGGGCTTCCAAATATCCCTTTGCCAATTCCACAAGAACAGCCTTAGCGAAAGGCTTCTTGAAGGGAAAGATGTAACTCTGTGAGATGAATTAACAGAACACACAGCAGTTTCTCAGAAAGCTTCTTTCCAGTTTTGAACGGAAGATATTTCCTTTTTCACCATAGCCCTCTATGGGCTTCTAAATATCCCTTTGCCAATTCCACAAGAACAGCCTTAGCGAAAGGCTTCTTGAAGGGAAAGATGTAACTCTGTGAGATGAATTCACAGAACACAGAGCAGTTTCTCAGAAAGCTTCTTTCCAGTTTTGAACGGAAGATATTTCCTTTTTCACCATAGCCCTCTATGGGCTTCCAAATATCCCTTTGTCAATTCCACAAGAACAGACTTAGCGAAAGGCTTCTTGAAGGGAAAGATGTAACTCTGTGAGATGAATTAACAGAACACAGAGCAGTTTCTCAGAAAGCTTCTTTCCAGTTTTGAACGGAAGATATTTCCTTTTTCACCATAGCCCTCTATGGGCTTCCAAATATCCCTTTGCCAATTCCAAAAGAACAGCCTTAGCGAAAGGCTTCTTGAAGGGAAAGATGTAACTCTGTGAGATGAATTAACAGAACACAGAGCAGTTTCTCAGAAAGCTTCTTTCCAGTTTTGAACGGAAGATATTTCCTTTTTCACCATAGCCCTCTATGGGCTTCCAAATATCCCTTTGCCAATTCCACAAGAACAGCCTTAGCGAAAGGCTTCTTGAAGGGAAAGATGTAACTCTGTGAGATGAATTAACAGAACACAGAGCAGTTTCTCAGAAAGCTTCTTTCCAGTTTTGAACTTAAGATATTTCCTTTTTCACCATAGCCCTCTATGGGCTCCAAATATCCCTTTGCCAATTCCACAAGAACAGCCTTAGCGAAAGGCTTCTTGAAGGGAAAGATGTAACTCTGTGAGATGAATTAACAGAACACAGAGCCGTTTCTTAGAAAGCTTCTTTCCAGTTTTGAACGGAAGATATTTCCTTTTTCACCATAGCCCTCTATGGGCTTCCAAATATCCCTTTGCCAATTCTACAAGAACAGCCTTAGCGAAAGGCTTCTTGAAGGGAAAGATGTAACTCTGTGAGATGAATTAACAGAACACAGAGCAGTTTCTCAGAAAGCTTCTTTCCAGTTTTGAACGGAAGATATTTCCTTTTTCACCATAGCCCTCTATGGGTTTCCAAATATCCCTTTGCCAATTCCACAAGAACAGACATAGCGAAAGGCTTCTTGAAGGGAAAGATGTAACTCTGTGAGATGAATTCACAGAACACAGAGCAGTTTCTCAGAAAGCTTCTTTCCAGTTTTGAACGGAAGATATTTCCTTTTTCACCATAGCCCTCTATGGGCTTCCAAATATCCCTTTGTCAATTCCACAAGAACAGACTTAGCGAAAGGCTTCTTGAAGGGAAAGATGTAACTCTGTGAGATGAATTAACAGAACACAGAGCAGTTTCTCAGAAAGCTTCTTTCCAGTTTTCAACGGAAGATATTTCCTTTTTCACCATAGCCCTCTATGGGCTTCCAAATATCCCTTTGCCAATTCCACAAGAACAGCTGTAGCGAAAGGTTTCTTGAAAGGAAAGATGTAACTCTGTGAGATGAATTCACAGAACACAGAGCAGTGTCTCAGAAAGCTTCTTTCCAGTTTTGAACGGAAGATATTTCCTTTTTCACCATAGCCCTCTATGGGCTCCCAAATATCCCTTTGCCAATTCCACAAGAACAGCCTTAGCGAAAGGCTTCTTGAAGGGAAAGATGTAACTCTGTGACATGAATTCACAGAACACAGAGCAGTTTCTCAGAAAGATTCTTTCCAGTTTGGAACGGAAGATATTTCCTTTTTCACCATAGGCCTCTATGGGCTTCCAAATATCCCTTTGCCAATTCAACAAGAACAGCCTTAGCGAAAGGCTTCTTGAAGGGAAACATGTAACTATGTGAGATGAATTCACAGAACACAGAGCAGTTTCTCAGAAAGCTTCTTTCCAGTTTTGAACTGAATATATTTCCTTTTTCACCATAGGCCTCTATGGGCTTCCAAATATCCCTTTGCCAATTCCACAAGAACAGACTTAGTGAAAGGCTTCTTGAAGGGAAAGATGTAACTCTGTGAGATGAATTTACAGAACACAGAGCAGTTTCTCAGAAAGCTTCTTTCCAGTTTTGAACGGAAGATATTTACTTTTTCACCATAGCCCTCTATGGACTTCCAAATATCCCTTTGCCAATTCCACAAGAACAGCCTTAGCGAAAGGCTTCTTGAAAGGAAAGATGTAACTCTGTGAGATGAATTCACAGAACACAGAGCAGTGTCTCAGAAAGCTTCTTTCCAGTTTTGAACGGAAGATATTTCCTTTTTCACCATAGGCCTCTATGGGCTTCCAAATATCCCTTTGCCAATTCCACAAGAACAGCCTTAGCGAAACGCTCCTTGAAGGGAAAGATGTAACTCTGTGAGATGAATTCACAGAACACAGAGCAGTTTCTCAGAAAGCTTCTTTCCAGTTTTGAACGGAAGATATTTCCTTTTTCAAGATAGCCCTCTATGGGCTTCCAAATATCCCTTTGCCAATTCCACAAGAACAGACTTAGCGAAAGGCTTCTTGAAGGGAAAGATGTAACTCTGTGAGATGAATTAACAGAACACAGAGCAGTTTCTCAGAAAGCTTCTTTCCAGTTTTGAACGGAAGATATTTCCTTTTTCACCATAGCCCTCTATGGGCTTCCAAATATCCCTTTGCCAATTCCACAAGAACAGCCTTAGCGAAAGGCTTCTTGAAGGGAAAGATGTAACTCTGTGAGATGAATTAACAGAACACAGAGCAGTTTCTCAGAAAGCTTCTTTCCAGTTTTGAACGGAAGATATTTCCTTTTTCACCATAGCCCTCTATGGGCTTCCAAATATCCCTTTGCCAATTCCACAAGAACAGACTTAGCGAAAGGCTTCTTGAAGGGAAAGATGTAACTCTGTGAGATGAATTCACAGAACACAGAGCAGTTTCTCAGAAAGCTTCTTTCCAGTTTTGAACGGAAGATATTTCCTTTTTCACCATAGCCCTCTATGGGCTCCAAATATCCCTTGGCCAATTCCACAAGAACAGACTTAGCGAAAGGCTTCTTGAAGGGAAATATGTAACTCTGTGAGATGAATTAACAGAACACAGAGCAGTTTCTCAGAAAGCTTCTTTCCAGTTTTGAACGGAAGATATTTCCTTTTTCACCATAGCCCTCTATGGGCTTCCAAATATCGCTTTGCCAATTCTACAAGAACAGCCTTAGCGAAAGGCTTCTTGAAGGGAAAGATGTAACACTTTGAGATGAATTAACAGAACACAGAGCAGTTTCTCATAAAGCTTCTTTCCAGTTTTGAACGGAAGATATTTCCTTTTTCACCATAGCCCTCTATGGGCTTCCAAATATCCCTTTGCCAATTCCACAAGAACAGCCTTAGCGAAAGGCTTCTTGAAGGGAAAGATGTAACTCTGTGAGATGAATTAACAGAACACAGAGCAGTTTCTCTGAAAGATTCTTTCCAATTTTGAACGGAAGATATTTCTTTTTCACCATAGTCCTCTATGGGCTTCCAAATATCCCTTTGCCAATTCCGCAAGAACAGCCTTAGCGAAAGGCTTCTTGAAGGGAAAGATGTAACTCTGTGAGATGAATTCACAGAACACAGAGCAGTTTGTCAGAAAGCTTCTTTCCAGTTTTGAACGGAAGATATTTCCTTTTTCACCATAGCCCTCTATGGGCTTCCAAATATCCCTTTGCCAATTCCACAAGAACAGCCTTAGCGGAAGGCTTCTTGAAGGGAAAGATGTAACTCTGTGAGATGAATTAACAGAACACAGAGCAGTTTCTCAGAAAGCTTCTTTCCAGTTTTGAACGGAAGATATTTCCTTTTTCACCATAGCCCTCTATGGGCTTCCAAATATCCCTTTGCCAATTCCACAAGAACAGCCTTAGCGAAAGGCTTCTTGAAGGGAAAGATGTAACTCTGTGAGATGAATTAACAGAACACACAGCAGTTTCTCAGAAAGCTTCTTTCCAGTTTTGAACGGAAGATATTTCCTTTTTCACCATAGCCCTCTATGGGCTTCTAAATATCCCTTTGCCAATTCCACAAGAACAGCCTTAGCGAAAGGCTTCTTGAAGGGAAAGATGTAACTCTGTGAGATGAATTCACAGAACACAGAGCAGTTTCTCAGAAAGCTTCTTTCCAGTTTTGAACGGAAGATATTTCCTTTTTCACCATAGCCCTCTATGGGCTTCCAAATATCCCTTTGTCAATTCCACAAGAACAGACTTAGCGAAAGGCTTCTTGAAGGGAAAGATGTAACTCTGTGAGATGAATTAACAGAACACAGAGCAGTTTCTCAGAAAGCTTCTTTCCAGTTTTGAACGGAAGATATTTCCTTTTTCACCATAGCCCTCTATGGGCTTCCAAATATCCCTTTGCCAATTCCAAAAGAACAGCCTTAGCGAAAGGCTTCTTGAAGGGAAAGATGTAACTCTGTGAGATGAATTAACAGAACACAGAGCAGTTTCTCAGAAAGCTTCTTTCCAGTTTTGAACGGAAGATATTTCCTTTTTCACCATAGCCCTCTATGGGCTTCCAAATATCCCTTTGCCAATTCCACAAGAACAGCCTTAGCGAAAGGCTTCTTGAAGGGAAAGATGTAACTCTGTGAGATGAATTAACAGAACACAGAGCAGTTTCTCAGAAAGCTTCTTTCCAGTTTTGAACTTAAGATATTTCCTTTTTCACCATAGCCCTCTATGAGCTCCAAATATCCCTTTGCCAATTCCACAAGAACAGCCTTAGCGAAAGGCTTCTTGAAGGGAAAGATGTAACTCTGTGAGATGAATTAACAGAACACAGAGCCGTTTCTTAGAAAGCTTCTTTCCAGTTTTGAACGGAAGATATTTCCTTTTTCACCATAGCCCTCTATGGGCTTCCAAATATCCCTTTGCCAATTCTACAAGAACAGCCTTAGCGAAAGGCTTCTTGAAGGGAAAGATGTAACTCTGTGAGATGAATTAACAGAACACAGAGCAGTTTCTCAGAAAGCTTCTTTCCAGTTTTGAACGGAAGATATTTCCTTTTTCACCATAGCCCTCTATGGGTTTCCAAATATCCCTTTGCCAATTCCACAAGAACAGACATAGCGAAAGGCTTCTTGAAGGGAAAGATGTAACTCTGTGAGATGAATTCACAGAACACAGAGCAGTTTCTCAGAAAGCTTCTTTCCAGTTTTGAACGGAAGATATTTCCTTTTTCACCATAGCCCTCTATGGGCTTCCAAATATCCCTTTGTCAATTCCACAAGAACAGACTTAGCGAAAGGCTTCTTGAAGGGAAAGATGTAACTCTGTGAGATGAATTAACAGAACACAGAGCAGTTTCTCAGAAAGCTTCTTTCCAGTTTTCAACGGAAGATATTTCCTTTTTCACCATAGCCCTCTATGGGCTTCCAAATATCCCTTTGCCAATTCCACAAGAACAGCTGTAGCGAAAGGTTTCTTGAAAGGAAAGATGTAACTCTGTGAGATGAATTCACAGAACACAGAGCAGTGTCTCAGAAAGCTTCTTTCCAGTTTTGAACGGAAGATATTTCCTTTTTCACCATAGCCCTCTATGGGCTCCCAAATATCCCTTTGCCAATTCCACAAGAACAGCCTTAGCGAAAGGCTTCTTGAAGGGAAAGATGTAACTCTGTGACATGAATTCACAGAACACAGAGCAGTTTCTCAGAAAGATTCTTTCCAGTTTGGAACGGAAGATATTTCCTTTTTCACCATAGGCCTCTATGGGCTTCCAAATATCCCTTTGCCAATTCAACAAGAACAGCCTTAGCGAAAGGCTTCTTGAAGGGAAACATGTAACTATGTGAGATGAATTCACAGAACACAGAGCAGTTTCTCAGAAAGCTTCTTTCCAGTTTTGAACTGAATATATTTCCTTTTTCACCATAGGCCTCTATGGGCTTCCAAATATCCCTTTGCCAATTCCACAAGAACAGACTTAGTGAAAGGCTTCTTGAAGGGAAAGATGTAACTCTGTGAGATGAATTTACAGAACACAGAGCAGTTTCTCAGAAAGCTTCTTTCCAGTTTTGAACGGAAGATATTTACTTTTTCACCATAGCCCTCTATGGACTTCCAAATATCCCTTTGCCAATTCCACAAGAACAGCCTTAGCGAAAGGCTTCTTGAAAGGAAAGATGTAACTCTGTGAGATGAATTCACAGAACACAGAGCAGTGTCTCAGAAAGCTTCTTTCCAGTTTTGAACGGAAGATATTTCCTTTTTCACCATAGGCCTCTATGGGCTTCCAAATATCCCTTTGCCAATTCCACAAGAACAGCCTTAGCGAAACGCTCCTTGAAGGGAAAGATGTAACTCTGTGAGATGAATTCACAGAACACAGAGCAGTTTCTCAGAAAGCTTCTTTCCAGTTTTGAATGGAAGATATTTCCTTTTTCACCATAGGCCTCTACGGGCTTCCAAATATCCCTTTGCCAATTCCACAAGAACAGCCTTAGCGAAAGGCTTCTTGAAGGGAAAGATGTAACTCTGTGAGATGAATTAACAGAACACAGAGCCGTTTCTCAGAAAGCTTCTTTCCAGTTTTGAACGGAAGATATTTCCTTTTTCACCATAGCCCTCTATGGGCTTCCAAATATCCCTTTGCCAATTTCTCAAGAACAGCCTTAGCGAAAGGCTTCTTGAAGGGAAAGATGTAACTCTGTGAGATGAATTAACAGAACACACAGCAGTTTCTCAGAAAGCTTCTTTCCAGTTTTGAACGGAAGATATTTCCTTTTTCACCATAGCCCTCTATGGGCTTCCAAATATCCCTTTGCCAATTCCACAAGAACAGCCTTAGCGAAAGGCTTCTTGAAGGGAAAGATGTAACTCTGTGAGATG
This sequence comes from Chlorocebus sabaeus, assembly GCF_047675955.1. Lineage (NCBI taxonomy): Eukaryota > Metazoa > Chordata > Mammalia > Primates > Cercopithecidae > Chlorocebus > Chlorocebus sabaeus. The sequence continues at coordinate 57,841 of NW_027327608.1, forward strand.
AATTCACAGAACACAGAGCAGTTTCTCAGAAAGCTTCTTTCCAGTTTTGAACGGAAGATATTTCCTTTTTCACCATAGCCCTCTATGGGCTTCCAAATATCCCTTTGCCAATTCCACAAGAACAGCCTTAGCGAAAGGCTTGTTGAAGGGAAAGATGTAACTCTGTGAGATGAATTAACAGAACACACAGCAGTTTCTCAGAAAGCTTCTTTCCAGTTTTGAACGGAAGATATTTCCTTTTTCACCATAGCCTTCTATGGGCTTCCAAATATCCCTTTGCCAATTCCACAAGAACAGCCTTAGCGAAAGGCTTCTTGAAGGGAAACATGTAACTCTGTGAGATGAATTCACAGAACACAGAGCAGTTTCTCTGAAAGCTTCTTTCCAGTTTTGAACGGAAGATATTTCCTTTTTCACCATAGCCCTCTATGGGCTTCCAAATATCCCTTTGCCAATTCCACAAGAACAGCCTTAGCGAAAGGCTTCTTGAAGGGAAAGATGTAACTCTGTGAGATGAATTAACAGAACACAGAGCAGTTTCTCAGAAAGCTTCTATCCAGTTTTGAACGGAAGATATTTACTTTTTCACCATAGCCCTCTATGGGCTCCAAATATCCCTTGGCCAATTCCACAAGAACAGACTTAGCGAAAGGCTTCTTGAAGGGAAAGATGTAACTCTGTGAGATGAATTAACAGAACACAGAGCAGTTTCTCAGAAAGCTTCTTTCCAGTTTTGAACGGAAGATATTTCCTTTTTCACCATAGCCCTCTATGGGCTTCCAAATATCGCTTTGCCAATTCTACAAGAACAGCCTTAGCGAAAGGCTTCTTGAAGGGAAAGATGTAACTCTTTGAGATGAATTAACAGAACACAGAGCAGTTTCTCATAAAGCTTCTTTCCAGTTTTGAACGGAAGATATTTCCTTTTTCACCATAGCCCTCTATGGGCTTCCAAATATCCCTTTGCCAATTCCACAAGAACAGCCCTAGCGAAAGGCTTCTTGAAGGGAAAGATGTAACTCTGTGAGATGAATTAACAGAACACAGAGCAGTTTCTCAGAAAGCTTCTTTCCAATTTTGAACGGAAGATATTTCTCTTTCACCATAGCCCTCTATGGGCTTCCAAATATCCCTTTGCCAATTCCGCAAGAACAGCCTTAGCGAAAGGCTTCTTGAAGGGAAAGATGTAACTCTGTGAGATGAATTCACAGAACACAGAGCAGTTTCTCAGAAAGCTTCTTTCCAGTTTTGAACGGAAGATATTTCCTTTTTCACCGTAGCCCTCTATGGGCTTCCAAATATCCCTTTGCCAATTCCACAAGAACAGCCTTAGCGAAAGGCTTCTTGAAGGGAAAGATGTAACTCTGTGAGATGAATTAACAGAACACACAGCAGTTTCTCAGAAAGCTTCTTTCCAGTTTTGAACGGAAGATATTTCCTTTTTCACCATAGCCCTCTATGGGTTTCCAAATATCCCTTTGCCAATTCCACAAGAACAGCCTTAGCGAAAGGCTTCTTGAAGGGAAAGATGTAACTCTGTGAGATGAATTCACAGAACACAGAGCAGTTTCTCAGAAAGCTTCTTTCCAGTTTTGAACGGAAGATATTTCCTTTTTCACCATAGCCCTCTATGGGCTTCCAAATATCCCTTTGTCAATTCCACAAGAACAGACTTAGCGAAAGGCTTCTTGAAGGGAAAGATGTAACTCTGTGAGATGAATTCACAGAACACTGAGCCGTTTCTCAGAAAGCTTCTTTCCAGTTTTGAACGGAAGATATTTCCTTTTTCACCATAGCCCTCTATGGGCTTCCAAATATCCCTTTGCCAATTCCAAAAGAACAGCCTTAGCGAAAGGCTTCTTGAAGGGAAAGATGTAACTCTGTGAGATGAATTAACAGAACACAGAGCAGTTTCTCAGAAAGCTTCTTTCCAGTTTTGAACGGAAGATATTTCCTTTTTCACCGTAGCCCTCTATGGGCTTCCAAATATCCCTTTGCCAATTCCACAAGAACAGCCTTAGCGAAAGGCTTCTTGAAGGGAAAGATGTAACTCTGTGAGATGAATTCACAGAACACAGAGCAGTTTCTCAGAAAGCTTCTTTCCAGTTTTGAACGGAAGATATTTCCTTTTTCACCATAGCCCTCTATGGGCTTCCAAATATCCCTTTGCCAATTCCACAAGAACAGCCTTAGCGAAAGGCTTGTTGAAGGGAAAGATGTAACTCTGTGAGATGAATTAACAGAACACACAGCAGTTTCTCAGAAAGCTTCTTTCCAGTTTTGAACGGAAGATATTTCCTTTTTCACCATAGCCTTCTATGGGCTTCCAAATATCCCTTTGCCAATTCCACAAGAACAGCCTTAGCGAAAGGCATCTTGAAGGGAAAGATGTAACTCTGTGAGATGAATTCACAGAACACAGAGCAGTTTCTCAGAAAGCTTCTTTCCAGTTTTGAACGGAAGATATTTCCTTTTTCACCATAGCCCTCTATGGGCTTCCAAATATCCCTTTGCCAATTCCACAAGAACAGACTTAGCGAAAGGCTTCTTGAAGGGAAAGATGTAACTCTGTGAGATGAATTAACAGAACACAGAGCAGTTTCTCAGAAAGCTTCTTTCCAGTTTTGAACGGAAGATATTTACTTTTTCACCATAGCCCTCTATGGGCTCCAAATATCCCTTGGCCAATTACACAAGAACAGACTTAGCGAAAGGCTTCTTGAAGGGAAAGATGTAACTCTGTGAGATGAATTAACAGAACACAGAGCAGTTTCTCAGAAAGCTTCTTTCCAGTTTTGAACGGAAGATATTTCCTTTTTCACCATAGCCCTCTATGGGCTTCCAAATATCGCTTTGCCAATTCTACAAGAACAGCCTTAGCGAAAGGCTTCTTGAAGGGAAAGATGTAACTCTTTGAGATGAATTAACAGAACACAGAGCAGTTTCTCATAAAGCTTCTTTCCAGTTTTGAACGGAAGATATTTCCTTTTTCACCATAGCCCTATATGGGCTTCCAAATATCCCTTTGCCAATTCCACAAGAACAGCCTTAGCGAAAGGCTTCTTGAAGGGAAAGATGTAACTCTGTGAGATGAATTAACAGAACACAGAGCAGTTTCTCTGAAAGATTCTTTCCAATTTTGAACGGAAGATATTTCTTTTTCACCATAGCCCTCTATGGGCTTCCAAATATCCCTTTGCCAATTCCGCAAGAACAGCCTTAGCGAAAGGCTTCTTGAAGGGAAAGATGTAACTCTGTGAGATGAATTCACAGAACACAGAGCAGTTTGTCAGAAAGCTTCTTTCCAGTTTTGAACGGAAGATATTTCCTTTTTCACCATAGCCCTCTATGGGCTTCCAAATATCCCTTTGCCAATTCCACAAGAACAGCCTTAGCGAAAGGCTTCTTGAAGGGAAAGATGTAACTCTGTGAGATGAATTAACAGAACACAGAGCAGTTTCTCAGAAAGCTTCTTTCCAGTTTTGAACGGAAGATATTTCCTTTTTCACCATAGCCCTCTATGGGCTTCCAAATATCCCTTTGCCAATTCCACAAGAACAGCCTTAGCGAAAGGCTTCTTGAAGGGAAAGATGTAACTCTGTGAGATGAATTCACAGAACACACAGCAGTTTCTCAGAAAGCTTCTTTCCAGTTTTGAACGGAAGATATTTCCTTTTTCACCATAGCCCTCTATGGGCTTCCAAATATCCCTTTGCCAATTCCACAAGAACAGCCTTAGCGAAAGGCTTCTTGAAGGGAAAGATGTAACTCTGTGAGATGAATTAACAGAACACAGAGCCGTTGCTTAGAAAGCTTCTTTCCAGTTTTGAACGGAAGATATTTCCTTTTTCACCATAGCCCTCTATGGGCTTCTAAATATCCCTTTGCCAATTCCACAAGAACAGCCTTAGCGAAAGGCTTCTTGAAGGGAAAGATGTAACTCTGTGAGATGAATTCACAGAACACAGAGCAGTTTCTCAGAAAGCTTCTTTCCAGTTTTGAACGGAAGATATTTCCTTTTTCACCATAGGCCACTATGGGCTTCCAAATATCCCTTTGCCAATTCCACAAGAACAGCCTTAGCGAAAGGCTTCTTGAAGGGAAAGATGTAACTCTGTGAGATGAATTCACAGAACACAGAGCAGTTTCTCAGAAAGCTTCTTTCCAGTTTTGAACGGAAGATATTTCCTTTTTCACCATAGCCCTCTATGGGGTTCCAAATATCCCTTTGCCAATTCCGCAAGAACAGCCTTAGCGAAAGGCTTCTTGAAGGGAAAGATGTAACTCTGTGAGATGAATTCACAGAACACAGAGCAGTTTGTCAGAAAGCTTCTTTCCAGTTTTGAACGGAAGATATTTCCTTTTTCACCATAGCCCTCTATGGGCTTCCAAATATCCCTTTGCCAATTCCACAAGAACAGCCTTAGCGAAAGGCTTCTTGAAGGGAAAGATGTAACTCTGTGAGATGAATTAACAGAACACAGAGCAGTTTCTCAGAAAGCTTCTTTCCAGTTTTGAACGGAAGACATTTCCTTTTTCACAATAGCCCTCTATGGGCTTCCAAATATCCCTTTGCCAATTCTACAAGAACAGCCTTAGCGAAAGGCTTCTTGAAGGGAAAGATGTAACTCTGTGAGATGAATTAACAGAACACACAGCAGTTTCTCAGAAAGCTTCTTTCCAGTTTTGAACGGAAGATATTTCCTTTTTCACCATAGCCCTCTATGGGCTTCCAAATATCCCTTTGCCAATTCCACAAGAACAGCCTTAGCGAAAGGCTTCTTGAAGGGAAAGATGTAACTCTGTGAGATGAATTCACAGAACACAGAGCAGTTTCTCAGAAAGCTTCTTTCCAGTTTTGAACGGAAGATATTTCCTTTTTCACCATAGGCCTCTATGGGCTTCCAAATATCCCTTTGTCGATTCCACAAGAACAGACTTAGCGAAAGGCTTCTTGAAGGGAAAGATGTAACTCTGTGAGATGAATTAACAGAACACAGAGCAGTTTCTCAGAAAGCTTCTTTCCAGTTTTGAACGGAAGGTATTTCCTTTTTCACCGTAGCCCTCTTTGGGCTTCCAAATATCCCTTTGCCAATTCCAAAAGAACAGCCTTAGCGAAAGGCTTATTGAAGGGAAAGATGTAACTCTGTGAGATGAATTAACAGAACACAGAGCAGTTTCTCAGAAAGCTTCTTTCCAGTTTTGAACGGAAGATATTTCCTTTTTCACCATAGCCCTCTATGGGCTTCCAAATATCCCTTTGCCAATTCCACAAGAACAGCCTTAGCGAAAGGCTTCTTGAAGGGAAAGATGTAACTCTGAGATGAATTCACAGAACACAGAGCAGTTTCTCAGAAAGCTTCTTTCCAGTTTTGAACGGAAGATATTTCCTTTTTCACCGTAGCCCTCTCTGGGCTTCCAAATATCCCTTTGCCAATTCCACAAGAACAGCCTTAGCGAAAGGCTTCTTGAAGGGAAAGATGTAACTCTGTGAGATGAATTAACAGAACACAGAGCAGTTTCTCAGAAAGCTTCTTTCCAGTTTTGAACGGAAGATATTTCCTTTTTCACCATAGCCCTCTATGGGCTTCCAAATATCCCTTTGCCAATTCCACAAGAACAGCCTTAGCGAAATTCTTCTTGAAGGGAAAGTTGTAACTCTGTGAGATGAATTAACAGAACACAGAGCCGTTTCTCATAAAGCTTCTTTCCAGTTTTGAACGGAAGATATTTCCTTTTTCACCATAGCCCTCTATGGGCTTCCTAATATCCCTTTGCCAATTCCACAAGAACAGCCTTAGCGAAAGGCTTCTTGAAGGGAAAGATGTAACTCTGTGAGATGAATTCACAGAACACAGAGCCGTTTCTCAGAAAGCTTCTTTCCAGTTTTGAACGGAAGATATTTACTTTTTCACCATAGCCCTCTATGGGCTTCCAAATATCCCTTTGCCAATTCCACAAGAACAGCCGTAGCGAAAGGTTTCTTGAAAGGAAAGATGTAACTCGGTGAGATGAATTCACAGAACACAGAGCAGTGTCTCAGAGAGCTTCTTTCCAGTTTTGAACGGAAGATATTTCCTTTTTCACCATAGCCCTCTAAGGGCTTCCAAATATCCCTTTGCCAATTCCAAAAGAACAGCCTTAGCGAAAGGCTTCTTGAAGGGAAAGATGTAACTCTGTGAGATGAATTCACAGAACACAGAGCAGTTTCTCAGAAAGCTTCTTTCCAGTTTTGAACGGAAGATATTTCCTTTTTCACCATAGCCCTCTATGGGATTCCAAATATCCCTTTGTCAATTCCACAAGAACAGACTTAGCGAAAGGCTTCTTGAAGGGAAAGATGTAACTCTGTGAGATGAATTAACAGAACACAGAGCAGTTTCTCAGAAAGCTTCTTTCCAGTTTTGAACGGAAGATATTTCCTTTTTCACCATAGCCCTCTATGGGCTTCCAAATATCCCTTTGCCAATTCCACAAGAACTGCCTTAGCGAAAGGCTTCTTGAAGGGAAAGATGTAACTCTGTGAGATGAATTAACAGAACACAGAGCAGTTTCTCAGAAAGCTTCTTTCCAGTTTTGAACGGAAGATATTTCCTTTTTCACCATAGCCCTCTATCGGCTTCCAAATATCGCTTTGCCAATTCTACAAGAACAGCCTTAGCGAAAGGCTTCTTGAAGGGAAAGATGTAATTCTGTGAGATGAATTCACAGAACACAGAGCAGTTTCTCAGAAAGCTTCTTTCCAGTTTTGAACGGAAGATATTTCCTTTTTCAAAATAGCCCTCTATGGGCTTCCAAATATCCCTTTGCCAATTCCACAAGAACAGCCTTAGCGAAAGGCTTCTTGAAAGGAAAGATGTAACTCTGTGAGATGAATTCACAGAACACAGAGCAGTGTCTCAGAAAGCTTCTTTCCAGTTTGGAACGGAAGATATTTCCTTTTTCACCATAGGCCTCTATGGGCTTCCAAATATCCCTTTGCCAATTCCACAAAAACAGCATTAGCGAAAGGCTTCTTGAAGGGAAAGATGTAACTCTGTGAGATGAATTAACAGAACACAGAGCAGTTTCCCAGAAAGCTTCTTTCCAGTTTTGAACGGAAGATATTTCCTTTTTCACCATAGCCCTCTATGGGCTTCCAAATATCCCTTTGCCAATTCAACAAGAACAGCCTTAGCGAAAGGCTTCTTGAAGGGAAAGATGTAACTCTGTGAGATGAATTCACAGAACACAGAGCAGTTTCTCAGAAAGCTTCTTTCCAGTTTTGAACGGAAGATATTTCCTTTTTCACCATAGCCCTCTATGGGCTTCCAAATATCCCTTTGCCAATTCCACAAGAACAGCCTTAGCGAAAGGCTTGTTGAAGGGAAAGATGTAACTCTGTGAGATGAATTAACAGAACACACAGCAGTTTCTCAGAAAGCTTCTTTCCAATTTTGAACGGAAGATTTTTCCTTTTTCACCATAGCCTTCTATGGGCTTCCAAATATCCCTTTGCCAATTCCACAAGAACAGCCTTAGCGAAAGGCTTCTTGAAGGGAAAGATGTAACTCTGTGAGATGAATTCACAGAACACAGAGCAGTTTCTCTGAAAGCTTCTTTCCAGTTTTGAACGGAAGATATTTCCTTTTTCACCATAGCCCTCTATGGGCTTCCAAATATCCCTTTGCCAATTCCACAAGAACAGCCTTAGCGAAAGGCTTCTTGAAGGGAAAGATGTAACTCTGTGAGATGAATTAACAGAACACAGAGCAGTTTCTCAGAAAGCTTCTTTCCAGTTTTGAACGGAAGATATATACTTTTTCACCATAGCCCTCTATGGGCTCCAAATATCCCTTGGCCAATTCCACAAGAACAGACTTAGCGAAAGGCTTCTTGAAGGGAAAGATGTAACTCTGTGAGATGAATTAACAGAACACAGAGCAGTTTCTCAGAAAGCTTCTTTCCAGTTTTGAACGGAAGATATTTCCTTTTTCACCAGAGCCCTCTATGGGCTTCCAAATATCGCTTTGCCAATTCTACAAGAACAGCCTTAGCGAAAGGCTTCTTGAAGGGAAAGATGTAACTCTTTGAGATGAATTAACAGAACACAGAGCAGTTTCTCATAAAGCTTCTTTCCAGTTTTGAACGGAAGATATTTCCTTTTTCACCATAGCCCTCTATGGGCTTCCAAATATCCCTTTGCCAATTCCACAAGAACAGCCTTAGCGAAAGGCTTCTTGAAGGGAAAGATGTAACTCTGTGAGATGAATTAACAGAACACAGAGCAGTTTCTCAGAAAGATTCTTTCCAATTTTGAACGGAAGATATTTCTTTTTCACCATAGCCCTCTATGGGCTTCCAAATATCCCTTTGCCAATTCCGCAAGAACAGCCTTAGCGAAAGGCTTCTTGAAGGGAAAGATGTAACTCTGTGAGATGAATTCACAGAACACAGAGCAGTTTCTCAGAAAGCTTCTTTCCAGTATTGAACGGAAGATATTTCCTTTTTCACCATAGCCCTATATGGGCTTCCAAATATCCCTTTGCCAATTCCACAAGAACAGCCTTAGCGAAAGGCTTCTTGAAGGGAAAGATGTAACTCTGTGAGATGAATTAACAGAACACACAGCAGTTTCTCAGAAAGCTTCTTTCCAGTTTTGAACGGAAGATATTTCCTTTTTCACCATAGCCCTCTATGGGTTTCCAAATATCCCTTTGCCAATTCCACAAGAACAGCCTTAGCGAAAGGCTTCTTGAAGGGAAAGATGTAACTCTGTGAGATGAATTCACAGAACACAGAGCAGTTTCTCAGAAAGCTTCTTTCCAGTTTTGAACGGAAGATATTTCCTTTTTCACCATAGCCCTCTATGGGCTTCCAAATATAACTTTGTCAATTCCACAAGAACAGACTTAGCGAAAGGCTTCTTGAAGGGAAAGATGTAACTCTGTGAGATGAATTAACAGAACACACAGCAGTTTCTCAGAAAGCTTCTTTCCAATTTTGAACGGAAGATTTTTCCTTTTTCACCATAGCCTTCTATGGGCTTCCAAATATCCCTTTGCCAATTCCACAAGAACAGCCTTAGCGAAAGGCTTCTTGAAGGGAAAGATGTAACTCTGTGAGATGAATTCACAGAACACAGAGCAGTTTCTCTGAAAGCTTCTTTCCAGTTTTGAACGGAAGATATTTCCTTTTTCACCATAGCCCTCTATGGGCTTCCAAATATCCCTTTGCCAATTCCACAAGAACAGCCTTAGCGAAAGGCTTCTTGAAGGGAAAGATGTAACTCTGTGAGATGAATTAACAGAACACAGAGCAGTTTCTCAGAAAGCTTCTTTCCAGTTTTGAACGGAAGATATATACTTTTTCACCATAGCCCTCTATGGGCTCCAAATATCCCTTGGCCAATTCCACAAGAACAGACTTAGCGAAAGGCTTCTTGAAGGGAAAGATGTAACTCTGTGAGATGAATTAACAGAACACAGAGCAGTTTCTCAGAAAGCTTCTTTCCAGTTTTGAACGGAAGATATTTCCTTTTTCACCATAGCCCTCTATGGGCTTCCAAATATCGCTTTGCCAATTCTACAAGAACAGCCTTAGCGAAAGGCTTCTTGAAGGGAAAGATGTAACTCTTTGAGATGAATTAACAGAACACAGAGCAGTTTCTCATAAAGCTTCTTTCCAGTTTTGAACGGAAGATATTTCCTTTTTCACCATAGCCCTCTATGGGCTTCCAAATATCCCTTTGCCAATTCCACAAGAACAGCCTTAGCGAAAGGCTTCTTGAAGGGAAAGATGTAACTCTGTGAGATGAATTAACAGAACACAGAGCAGTTTCTCAGAAAGATTCTTTCCAATTTTGAACGGAAGATATTTCTTTTTCACCATAGCCCTCTATGGGCTTCCAAATATCCCTTTGCCAATTCCGCAAGAACAGCCTTAGCGAAAGGCTTCTTGAAGGGAAAGATGTAACTCTGTGAGATGAATTCACAGAACACAGAGCAGTTTCTCAGAAAGCTTCTTTCCAGTATTGAACGGAAGATATTTCCTTTTTCACCATAGCCCTATATGGGCTTCCAAATATCCCTTTGCCAATTCCACAAGAACAGCCTTAGCGAAAGGCTTCTTGAAGGGAAAGATGTAACTCTGTGAGATGAATTAACAGAACACACAGCAGTTTCTCAGAAAGCTTCTTTCCAGTTTTGAACGGAAGATATTTCCTTTTTCACCATAGCCCTCTATGGGTTTCCAAATATCCCTTTGCCAATTCCACAAGAACAGCCTTAGCGAAAGGCTTCTTGAAGGGAAAGATGTAACTCTGTGAGATGAATTCACAGAACACAGAGCAGTTTCTCAGAAAGCTTCTTTCCAGTTTTGAACGGAAGATATTTCCTTTTTCACCATAGCCCTCTATGGGCTTCCAAATATCCCTTTGTCAATTCCACAAGAACAGACTTAGCGAAAGGCTTCTTGAAGGGAAAGATGTAACTCTGTGAGATGAATTAACAGAACACAGAGCAGTTTCTCAGAAAGCTTCTTTCCAGTTTTGAACGGAAGATATTTCCTTTTTCACCATAGCCCTCTATGGGCTTCCAAATATCCCTTTGCCAATTCCAAAAGAACAGCCTTAGCGAAAGGCTTCTTGAAGGGAAAGATGTAACTCTGTGAGATGAATTAACAGAACACAGAGCAGTTTCTCAGAAAGCTTCTTTCCAGTTTTGAACGGAAGATATTTCCTTTTTCACCATAGCCCTCTATGGGCTTCCAAATATCCCTTTGCCAATTCCACAAGAACAGCCTTAGCGAAAGGCTTCTTGAAGGGAAAGATGTAACTCTGTGAGATGAATTCACAGAACACAGAGCAGTTTCTCAGAAAGCTTCTTTCCAGTTTTGAACGGAAGATATTTCCTTTTTCACCATAGCCCTCTATGGGCTTCCAAATATCCCTTTGCCAATTCCACAAGAACAGCCTTAGCGAAAGGCTTCTTGAAGGGAAAGATGTAACTCTGTGAGATGAATTCACAGAACACAGAGCAGTTTCTCAGAAAGCTTCTTTCCAGTTTTGAACGGAAGTTATTTCCTTTTTCACCATAGCCCTCTATGGGCTTCCAAATATCCCTTTGCCAATTCCACAAGAACAGCCTTAGCGAAAGGCTTCTTGAAGGGAAAGATGTAACTCTGTGAGATGAATTAACAGAACACAGAGCAGTTTCTCAGAAAGCTTCTTTCCAGTTTTGAACTTAAGATATTTCCTTTTTCACCATAGCCCTCTATGGGCTCCAAATATCCCTTTGCCAATTCCACAAGAACAGCCTTAGCGAAAGGCTTCTTGAAGGGAAAGATGTAACTCTGTGAGATGAATTCACAGAACACAGAGCAGTTTCTCAGAAAGCTTCTTTCCAGTTTTGAACGGAAGATATTTCCTTTTTCACCATAGCCCTCTATGGGCTTCCAAATATCCCTTTGCCAATTCCAAAAGAACAGCCTTAGCGAAAGGCTTATTGAAGGGAAAGATGTAACTCTGTGAGATGAATTTACAGAACACAGAGCAGTTTCTCAGAAAGCTTCTTTCCAGTTTTGAACGAAAGATATTTCCTTTTTCACCATAGCCCTTTATGGGCTTCCAAATATCCCTTTGCCAATTCCACAAGAACAGCCTTAGCGAAAGGCTTCTTGAAGGGAAAGATGTAACTCTGTGAGATGAATTCACAGAACACAGAGCAGTTTCTCAGAAAGCTTCTTTCCAGTTTTGAACGGAAGACATTTCCTTTTTCACCATAGCCCTCTATGGGCTTCCAAATATCCCTTTGCCAATTCCACAAGAACAGCCTTAGCGAAAGGCTTCTTGAAGGGAAAGATGTAACTCTGTGACATGAATTCACAGAACACAGAGCAGTTTCTCAGAAAGCTTCTTTCCAGTTTTGAACGGAAGATATTTCCTTTTTCACCATAGGCCTCTATGGGCTTCCAAATATCCCTTTGTCAATTCCACAAGAACAGACTTAGCGAAAGGCTTCTTGAAGGGAAAGATGTAACTCTGTGAGATGAATTAACAGAACACAGAGCAGTTTCTCAGAAAGCTTCTTTCCAGTTTTGAACGGAAGGTATTTCCTTTTTCACCGTAGCCCTCTATGGGCTTCCAAATATCCCTTTGCCAATTCCAAAAGAACAGCCTTAGCGAAAGGCTTATTGAAGGGAAAGATGTAACTCTGTGAGATGAATTAACAGAACACAGAGCAGTTTCTCAGAAAGCTTCTTTCCAGTTTTGAACGAAAGATATTTCCTTTTTCACCATAGCCCTTTATGGGCTTCCAAATATCCCTTTGCCAATTCCACAAGAACAGCCTTAGCGAAAGGCTTCTTGAAGGGAAAGATGTAACTCTGTGAGATGAATTCACAGAACACAGAGCAGTTTCTCAGAAAGCTTCTTTCCAGTTTTGAACGGAAGACATTTCCTTTTTCACCATAGCCCTCTATGGGCTTCCAAATATCCCTTTGCCAATTCCACAAGAACAGCCTTAGCGAAAGGCTTCTTGAAGGGAAAGATGTAACTCTGTGACATGAATTCACAGAACACAGAGCAGTTTCTCAGAAAGCTTCTTTCCAGTTTTGAACGGAAGATATTTCCTTTTTCACCATAGCCCTCTATGGGCTTCCAAATATCCCTTTGCCAATTCCACAAGAACAGCCTTAGCGAAAGGCTTCTTGAAGGGAAAGATGTAACTCTGTGAGATGAATTCACAGAACACAGAGCAGTTTCTCAGAAAGCTTCTTTCCAGTTTTGAACGGAAGATATTTCCTTTTTCACCATAGCCCTCTATGGGCTTCCAAATATCCCTTTGCCAATTCCACAAGAACAGCCTTAGCGAAAGGCTTCTTGAAGGGAAAGATGTAACTCTGTGAGATGAATTCACAGAACACAGAGCCGTTGCTTAGAAAGCTTCTTTCCAGTTTTGAACGGAAGATATTTCCTTTTTCACCATAGACCTCTATGGGCTTCCAAATATCCCTTTGCCAATTCTACAAGAACAGCCTTAGCGAAAGGCTTCTTGAAGGGAAAGATGTAACTCTGTGAGATGAATTCACAGAACACAGAGCAGTTTCTCAGAAAGCTTCTTTCCAGTTTTGAACGGAAGTTATTTCCTTTTTCACCATAGCCCTCTATGGGCTTCCAAATATCCCTTTGCCAATTCCACAAGAACAGCCTTAGTGAAAGGCTTCTTGAAGGGAAAGATGTAACTCTGTGAGATGAATTAACAGAACACAGAGCAGTTTCTCAGAAAGCTTCTTTCCAGTTTTGAACTTAAGATATTTCCTTTTTCACCATAGCCCTCTATGGGCTCCAAATATCCCTTTGCCAATTCCACAAGAACAGCCTTAGCGAAAGGCTTCTTGAAGGGAAAGGTGTAACTCTGTGAGATGAATTAACAGAACACAGAGCAGTTTCTCAGAAAGCTTCTTTCCAGTTTTGAACGGAAGATATTTCCTTTTTCACCATAGCCCTCTATGGGCTTCCAAATATCCCTTTGCCAATTCCACAAGAACAGCCTTAGCGAAAGGCTTGTTGAAGGGAAAGATGTAACTCTGTGAGATGAATTAACAGAACACACAGCAGTTTCTCAGAAAGCTTCTTTCCAGTTTTGAACGGAAGATATTTCCTTTTTCACCATAGCCTTCTGTGGGCTTCCAAATATCCCTTTGCCAATTCCACAAGAACAGCCTTAGCGAAAGGCATCTTGAAGGGAAAGATGTAACTCTGTGAGATGAATTCACAGAACACAGAGCAGTTTCTCAGAAAGCTTCTTTCCAGTTTTGAACGGAAGATATTTCCTTTTTCACCAGAGCCCTCTATGGGCTTCCAAATATCCCTTTGCCAATTCCACAAGAACAGACTTAGCGAAAGGCTTCTTGAAGGGAAAGATGTAACTCTGAGAGATGAATTAACAGAACACAGAGCAGTTTCTCAGAAAGCTTCTTTCCAGTTTTGAACGGAAGATATTTACTTTTTCACCATAGCCCTCTATGGGCCCCAAATATCCCTTGGCCAATTCCACAAGAACAGACTTAGCGAAAGGCTTCTTGAAGGGAAAGATGTAACTCTGTGAGATGAATTAAGAGAACACAGAGCAGTTTCTCAGAAAGCTTCTTTCCAGTTTTGAACGGAAGATATTTCCTTTTTCACCATAGCCCTCTATGGGCTTCCAAATATCGCTTTGCCAATTCTACAAGAACAGCCTTAGCGAAAGGATTCTTGAAGGGAAAGATGTAACTCTGTGAGATGAATTAACAGAACACAGAGCAGTTTCTCATAAAGCTTCTTTCCAGTTTTGAACGGAAGATATTTCCTTTTTCACCATAGCCCTCTATGGGCTTCCAAATATCCCTTTGCCAATTCCACAAGAACAGCCTTAGCGAAAGGCTTCTTGAAGGGAAAGTTGTAACTCTGTGAGATGAATTGACAGAACACAGAGCAGTTTCTCTGAAAGATTCTTTCCAATTTTGAACGGAAGATATTTCTTTTTCACCATAGCCCTCTATGGGCTTCCAAATATCCCTTTGCCAATTCCGCAAGAACAGCCTTAGCGAAAGGCTTCTTGAAGGGAAAGATGTAACTCTGTGAGATGAATTCACACAACACAGAGCAGTTTGTCAGAAAGCTTCTTTCCAGTTTTGAACGGAAGATATTTCCTTTTTCACCATAGCCCTCTATGGGCTTCCAAATATCCCTTTGCCAATTCCACAAGAACAGCCTTAGCGAAAGGCTTCTTGAAGGGAAAGATGTAACTCTGTGAGATGAATTAACAGAACACAGAGCAGTTTCTCAGAAAGCTTCTTTCCAGTTTTGAACGGAAGATATTTCCTTTTTCACCATAGCCCTCTATGGGCTTCCAAATATCCCTTTGCCAATTCCACAAGAACAGCCTTAGCGAAAGGCTTCTTGAAGGGAAAGATGTAACTCTGTGAGATGAATTAACAGAACACACAGCAGTTTCTCAGAAAGCTTCTTTCCAGTTTTGAACGGAAGATATTTCCTTTTTCACCATAGCCCTCTATGGGCTTCCAAATATCCCTTTGCCAATTCCACAAGAACAGCCTTAGCGAAAGGCTTCTTGAAGGGAAAGATGTAACTCTGTGAGATGAATTCACAGAACACAGAGCAGTTTCTCAGAAAGCTTCTTTCCAGTTTTGAACGGAAGATATTTCCTTTTTCACCATAGCCCTCTATGGGCTTCCAAATATCCCTTTGTCAATTCCGCAAGAACAGACTTAGCGAAAGGCTTCTTGAAGGGAAAGATGTAACTCTGTGAGATGAATTAACAGAACACAGAGCAGTTTCTCAGAAAGCTTCTTTCCAGTTTTGAACGGAAGGTATTTCCTTTTTCACCGTAGCCCTCTATGGGCTTCCAAATATCCCTTTGCCAATTCCAAAAGAACAGCCTTAGCGAAAGGCTTATTGAAGGGAAAGATGTAACTCTGTGAGATGAATTAACAGAACACAGAGCAGTTTCTCAGAAAGCTTCTTTCCAGTTTTGAACGGAAGATATTTCCTTTTTCACCATAGCCCTCTATGGGCTTCCAAATATCCCTTTGCCAATTCCACAAGAACAGCCTTAGCGAAAGGCTTCTTGAAGGGAAAGATGTAACTCTGTGAGATGAATTCACAGAACACAGAGCAGTGTCTCAGAAAGCTTCTTTCCAGTTTGGAACGGAAGATATTTCCTTTTTCACCATAGGCCTCTATGGGCTTCCAAATATCCCTTTGCCAATTCCACAAGAACAGCCTTAGCGAAAGGCTTCTTGAAGGGAAAGATGTAACTCTGTGAGATGAATTCACAGAACACAGAGCAGTTTCTCAGAAAGCTTCTTTCCAGTTTTGAACGGAAGATATTTCCTTTTTCACCATAGCCCTCTATGGGCTTCCAAATATCCCTTTGCCAATTCCACAAGAACAGCCTTAGCGAAAGGCTTCTTGAAGGGAAAGATGTAACTCTGTGAGATGAATTCACAGAACACAGAGCAGTTTCTCAGAAAGCTTCTTTCCAGTTTTGAACGGAAGATATTTCCTTTTTCACCGTAGCCCTCTATGGGCTCCAAATATCCCTTTGCCAATTCCACAAGAACAGCCTTAGCGAAAGGCTTCTTGAAGGGAAAGATGTAACTCTGTGAGATGAATTAACAGAACACAGAGCCGTTGCTTAGAAAGCTTCTTTCCAGTTTTGAACGGAAGATATTTCCTTTTTCACCATAGCCCTCTATGGGCTTCCAAATATCCCTTTGCCAATTCTACAAGAACAGCCTTAGCGAAAGGCTTCTTGAAGGGAAAGATGTAACTCTGTGAGATGAATTCACAGAACACAGAGCAGTTTCTCAGAAAGCTTCTTTCCAGTTTTGAACGGAAGATATTTCCTTTTTCACCATAGCCCTCTATGGGCTTCCAAATATCCCTTTGCCAATTCCACAAGAACAGCCTTAGCGAAAGGCTTCTTGAAGGGAAAGATGTAACTCTGTGAGATGAATTAACAGAACACAGAACAGTTTCTCAGAAAGATTCTTTCCAATTTTGAACGGAAGATATTTCTTTTTCACCATAGCCCTCTATGGGCTTCCAAATATCCCTTTGCCAATTCCACAAGAACAGCCTTAGCGAAAGGCTTCTTGAAAGGAAAGATGTAACTCTGTGAGATGAATTCACAGAACACAGAGCAGTGTCTCAGAAAGCTTCTTTCCAGTTTGGAACGGAAGATATTTCCTTTTTCACCATAGGCCTCTAAGGGCTTCCAAATATCCCTTTGCCAATTCCACAAGAACACCATTAGCGAAAGGCTTCTTGAAGGGAAAGATGTAACTCTGTGAAATGAATTCACAGAACACAGAGCAGTTTCTCAGAAAGCTTCTTTCCAGTTTTGAACGGAAGATATTTCCTTTTTCACCATAGCCCTCTATGGGCTTCCAAATATCCCTTTGCCAATTCCACAAGAACAGCCTTAGCGAAAGGCTTGTTGAACGGAAAGATGTAACTCTGTGAGATGAATTAACAGAACACAGAGCAGTATCTCAGAAAGCTTCTTTCCAGTTTTGAACGGAAGATATTTCCTTTTTCACCATAGCCCTCTATGGGCTCCAAATATCCCTTTGCCAATTCCACAAGAACAGAGTTAGCGAAAGGCTTCTTGAAGGGAAAGATGTAACTCTGTGAGATGAATTCACAGAACACACAGCAGTTTCTCAGAAAGCTTCTTTCCAGTTTTGAACGGAAGATATTTCCTTTTTCACCATAGCCCTCTATGGGCTTCCAAATATCCCTTTGCCAATTCCACAAGAACAGCCTTAGCGAAAGGCTTCTTGAAGGGAAAGATGTAACTCTGTGAGATGAATTCACAGAACACACAGCAGTTTCTCAGAAAGCTTCTTTCCAGTTTTGAACGGAAGATATTTCCTTTTTCACCATAGCCCTCTATGGGCTTCCAAATATCCCTTTGCCAATTCCACAAGAACAGCCTTAGCGAAAGGCTTCTTGAAAGGAAAGATGTAACTCTGTGAGATGAATTAACAGAACACAGAGCAGTTTCTCAGAAAGCTTCTTTCCAGTTTTGAACGGAAGATATTTACTTTTTCACAATAGCCCTCTATGGGCTCCCAAATATCCCTTTGCCAATTCCACAAGAACAGCCTTAGCGAAAGGCTTCTTGAAGGGAAAGATGTAACTCTGTGACATGAATTCACAGAACACAGAGCAGTTTCTCAGAAAGCTTCTTTCCAGTTTGGAACGGAAGATATTTCCTTTTTCACCATAGGCCTCTATGGGCTTCCAAATATCCCTTTGCCAATTCCACAAGAACAGCCTTAGCGAAAGGCTTCTTGAAGGGAAAGATGTAACTCTGTGAGATGAATTCACAGAACACAGAGCAGTTTCTCAGAAAGCTTCTTTCCAGTTTTGAACGGAAGATATTTCCTTTTTCACCGTAGCCCTCTATGGGCTTCCAAATATCCCTTTGCCAATTCCACAAGAACAGCCTTAGCGAAAGGCTTCTTGAAGGGAAAGATGTAACTCTGTGAGATGAATTAACAGAACACAGAGCAGTTTCTCAGAAAGCTTCTTTCCAGTTTTGAACGGAAGATATTTCCTTTTTCACCATAGCCCTCTATGGGCTTCCAAATATCCCTTTGCCAATTAAACAAGAACAGCCTTAGAGAAAGGCTTCTTGAAGGGAAAGATGTAACTCTGTGAGATGAATTCACAGAACACAGAGCAGTTTCTCAGAAAGCTTCTTTCCAGTTTTGAACGGAAGATATTTCCTTTTTCACCATAGCCCTCCATGGGCTTCCAAATATCCCTTTGCCAATTCCACAAGAACAGCCTTAGCGAAAGGCTTCTTGAAGGGAAAGATGTAACTCTGTGACATGAATTCACAGAACACAGAGCAGTTTCTCAGAAAGCTTCTTTCCAGTTTTGAACGGAAGATATTTTCTTTTTCACCATCGCCCTCTATGGGCTTCCAAATATCCCTTTGACAATTCCACAAGAACAGCCTTAGCGAAAGGCTTCTTGAAGGGAAAGATGTAACTCTGTGAGATGAATTAACAGAACACAGAGCAGTTTCTCAGAAAGCTTCTTTCCAGTTTTGAACTTAAGATATTTCCTTTTTCACCATAGCCCTCTATGGGCTCCAAATATCCCTTTGCCAATTCCACAAGAACAGCCTTAGCGAAAGGCTACTTGAAGGGAAAGATGTAACTCTGTGAGATGAATTAACAGAACACAGAGCCGTTTCTTAGAAAGCTTCTTTCCAGTTTTGAACGGAAGATATTTCCTTTTTCACCATAGCCCTCTATGGGCTTCCAAATATCCCTTTGCCAATTCTACAAGAACAGCCTTAGCGAAAGGCTTCTTGAAGGGAAAGATGTAACTCTGTGAGATGAATTCACAGAACACAGAGCAGTTTCTCAGAAAGCTTCTTTCCAGTTTTGAACGGAAGATATTTCCTTTTTCACCATAGCCCTCTATGGGCTTCCAAATATCCCTTTGCCAATTCCACAAGAACAGCCTTAGCGAAAGGCTTCTTGAAGGGAAAGATGTAACTCTGTGAGATGAATTAACAGAACACAGAGCAGTTTCTCAGAAAGATTCTTTCCAATTTTGAACGGAAGATATTTCTTTTTCACCATAGCCCTCTATGGGCTTCCAAATATCCCTTTGCCAATTCCACAAGAACAGCCTTAGCGAAAGGCTTCTTGAAAGGAAAGATGTAACTCTGTGAGATGAATTCACAGAACACAGAGCAGTGTCTCAGAAAGCTTCTTTCCAGTTTGGAACGGAAGATATTTCCTTTTTCACCATAGGCCTCTAAGGGCTTCCAAATATCCCTTTGCCAATTCCACAAGAACAGCATTAGCGAAAGGCTTCTTGAAGGGAAAGATGTAACTCTGTGAAATGAATTCACAGAACACAGAGCAGCTTCTCAGAAAGCTTCTTTCCAGTTTTGAACGGAAGATATTTCCTTTTTCACCATAGCCCTTTATGGGCTTCCACATATCCCTTTGTCAATTCCACAAGAACAGACTTAGCGAAAGGCTTCTTGAAGGGAAAGATGTAACTCTGTGAGATGAATTAACAGAACACAGAGCAGTTTCTCAGAAAGCTTCTTTCCAGTTTTGAACGGAAGATATTTCCTTTTTCACCATAGCCCTCTATGGGCTTCCAAATATCCCTTTGCCAATTCCAAAAGAACAGCCTTAGCGAAAGGCTTCTTGAAGGGAAAGATGTAACTCTGTGAGATGAATTCACAGAACACAGAGCAGTTTCTCAGAAAGCTTCTTTCCAGTTTTGAACGGAAGATATTTCCTATTTCACCATAGCCCTCTATGGGCTCCAAATATCCCTTTGCCAATTCCACAAGAACAGCCTTAGCGAAAGGCTTCTTGAAGGGAAAGATGTAACTCTGTGAGATGAATTAACAGAACACAGAGCAGTTTCTCAGAAAGATTCTTTCCAATTTTGAACGGAAGATATTTCTTTTTCACCATAGCCCTCTATGGGCTTCCAAATATCCCTTTGCCAATTCCACAAGAACACCCTTAGCGAAAGGCTTCTTGAAAGGAAAGATGTAACTCTGTGAGATGAATTCACAGAACACAGAGCAGTGTCTCAGAAAGCTTCTTTCCAGTTTGGAACGGAAGATATTTCCTTTTTCACCATAGGCCTCTAAGGGCTTCCAAATATCCCTTTGCCAATTCCACAAGAACAGCATTAGCGAAAGGCTTCTTGAAGGGAAAGATGTAACTCTGTGAAATGAATTCACAGAACACAGAGCAGTTTCTCAGAAAGCTTCTTTCCAGGTTTGAACGGAAGATATTTCCTTTTTCACCGTAGCCCTCTATGTGCTTCCAAATATCCCTTTGCCAATTCCACAAGAACAGCCTTAGCGAAAGGCTTGTTGAAGGGAAAGATGTAACTCTGTGAGATGAATTAAAAGAACACAAAGCAGTTTCTCAGAGAGCTTCTTTCCAGTTTTGAACGGAAGATATTTCCTTTTTCACCATAGCCCTCTATGGACTTCCAAATATCCCTTTGCCAATTCCACAAGAACAGCCTTAGCGAAAGGCTTCTTGAAGGGAAAGATGTAACTCTGTGAGATGAATTCACAGAACACAGAGCAGTTTCTCAGAAAGCTTCTTTCCAGTTTTGAACGGAAGATATTTCCTTTTTCACCATAGCCCTCTAAGGGTTCCAAATATCCCTTTGCCAATTCCACAAGAACAGCCTTAGCGAAAGGCTTCTTGAAGGGAAAGATGTAACTCTGTGAGATGAATTAACAGAACACAGAGCAGTTTCTCAGAAAGCTTCTTTCCAGTTTTGAACGGAAGATATTTACTTTTTCACCATAGCCCTCTATGGGCTCCAAATATCCCTTTGCCAATTCCACAAGAACAGACTTAGCGAAAGGCTTCTTGAAGGGAAAGATGTAACTCTGTGAGATAAATTAACAGAACACACAGCAGTTTCTTAGAAAGCTTCTTTCCAGTTTTGAACGGAAGATATTTCCTTTTTCACCATAGCCCTCTATGGGCTTCCAAATATCCCTTTGCCAATTCCACAAGAACAACCTTAGCGAAAGGCTTCTTGAAGGGAAAGATGTAACTCTGTGAGATGAATTCACAGAACACAGAGCAGTTTCTCAGAAAGCTTCTTTCCAGTTTTGAACGGAAGATATTTCCTTTTTCACCATAGCCCTCTATGGGCTTCCAAATATCCCTTTGCCAATTCCACAAGAACAGCCTTAGCGAATGGCTTCTTGAAGGGAAAGATGTAACTCTGTGAGATGAATTCACAGAACACAGAGCAGTGTCTCAGAAAGCTTCTTTCCAGTTTTGAACGGAAGATATTTCCTTTTTCACCATAGGCCTCTATGGGCTTCCAAATATCCCTTTGCCAATTCCACAAGAACAGCCTTAGCGAAAGGCTTCTTGAAGGGAAAGATGTAACACTGTGAGATGAATTAACAGAACACAGAGCAATTTCTCAGAAAGCTTCTTTCCGGTTTTGAACGGAAGATATTTACTTTTTCACCATAGCCCTCTTGGGGTTCCAAATATCCCTTTGCCAATTCCACAAGAACAGCCTTAGCGAAAGGCTTCTTGAAGGGAAAGATGTAACTCTGTGAGATGAATTAACAGAACACAGAGCTGTTTCTCAGAGAGCTTCTTGCCAGTTTTGAACGGAAGATATTTCCTTTTTCACCATAGCCCTCTATGGGCTTCCAAATATCCCTTTGCCAATTCCACAAGAACAGCCTTAGCGAAAGGCTTCTTGAAGGGAAAGATGTAACTCTGTGAGATGAATTCACAGAATACAGAGCAGTTTCTCAGAAAGCTTCTTTCCAGTTTTGAACGGAAGATATTTCCTTTTTCACCATAGCCCTCTATGGGCTTCCAAATATCCCTTTGCCAATTCCACAAGAACAGCCTTAGCGAAAGGCTTCTTGAAGGGAAAGATGTAACTCTGTGAGATGAATTCACAGAACACAGAGCAGTTTCTCAGAAAGCTTTTTTCCAGTTTTGAACGGAAGATATTTGCTTTTTATCCGTAGCCCTCTATGGGCTTCCAAATATCCCTTTGCCAATTCCACAAGAACAGCCTTAGCGAAAGGCTTCTTGAAGGGAAAGATGTAACTCTGTGAGATGAATTAACAGAACACAGAGCAGTTTCTCAGAAAGCTTCTTTCCAGTTTTGAACGGAAGATATTTCCTTTTTCACCATAGCCCTCTATGGGCTTCCAAATATCCCTTTGCCAATTCCACAAGAACAGCCTTAGCGAAAGGCTTCTTGAAGGGAAAGATGTAACTCTGTGAGATGAATTAACAGAACAGAGAGCAGTTTCTCATAAAGCTTCTTTCCAGTTTTGAACGGAAGATATTTACTTTTTCACCATAGCCCTCTTGGGGTTCCAAATATCCCTTTGCCAATTCCACAAGAACAGCCTTAGCGAAAGGCTTCTTGAAGGGAAAGATGTAACTCTGTGAGATGAATTAACAGAACACAGAGCTGTTTCTCAGAGAGCTTCTTTCCAGTTTTGAACGGAAGATATTTCCTTTTTCACCATAGGCCTCTATGGGCTTCCAAATATCCCTTTGCGAATTCCACAAGAACAGCCTTAGCGAAAGGCTTCTTGAAGGGAAAGATGTAACTCTGTGAGATGAATTCACAGAACACAGAGCAGTTTCTCAGAAAGCTTCTTTCCAGTTTTGAACGGAAGATATTTCCTTTTTCACCATAGGCCTCTATGGGCTTCCAAATATCCCTTTGCCAATTCCACAAGAACAGCCTTAGCGAAAGGCTTCTTGAAGGGAAAGATGTAACTCTGTGAGATGAATTCACAGAACACAGAGCAGTTTCTCAGAAAGCTTCTTTCCAGTTTTGAACGGAAGATACTTCCTTTTTCACCATAGCCCTCTATGGGCTTCCAAATATCCCTTTGCCAATTCTACAAGAACAGCCTTAGCGAAAGGCTTCTTGAAGGGAAAGATGTAACTCTGTGAGATGAATTAACAGAACACAGAGCAGTTTCTCAGAGAGCTTCTTTCCAGTTTTGAACGGAAGATATTTCCTTTTTCACCATAGCCCTCTAAGGGCTTCCAAATATCCCTTTGCCAATTCCACAAGAACAGCCTTAGCGAAAGGCTTCTTGAAGGGAAAGATGTAACTATGTGAGATGAATTAACAGAACACAGAGCAGTTTCTCAGAAAGCTTCTTTCCAATTTTGAACGGAAGATATTTCCTTTTTCATCATAGGCCTCTATGGGCTTCCAAATATCCCTTTGCCAATTCACAAGAACAGCCTTAGCGAAAGGCTTCTTGAAGGGAAAGATGTAACTCTGTGAGATGAATTAACAGAACACAGAGCCGTTTCTCAGAAAGCTTCTTTCCAGTTTTGAACGGAAGATATTTCCTTTTTCACCATAGCCCTCTATGGGCTTCCAAATATCCCTTTGCCAAGTTCTCAAGAACAGCCTTAGCGAAACGCTTCTTGAAGGGAAAGATGTAACTCTGTGAGATGAATTCACAGAACACAGAGCAGTTTCTCAGAAAGCTTCTTTCCAGTTTTGAAGGGAAGATATTTCCTTTTTCACCATAGGCCTCTATGGGCTTCCAAATATCCCTTTGCCAATTCCACAAGAACAGCCTTAGCGAAAGGCTTCTTGAAGGGAAAGATGTAACACTGTGAGATGAATTAACAGAACACAGAGCAGTTTCTCAGAAAGCTTCTTTCCAGTTTTGTACGGAAGATATTTACTTTTTCACCATAGGCCTCTAGGGGCTTCCAAATATCCCTTTGCCAATTCCACAAGAACAGCCTTAGCGAAAGGCTTCTTGAAAGGAAAGATGTAACTCTATGAGATGAATTCACAGAATTCAGAGCAGTGTCTCAGAAAGCTTCTCTCCAGTTTGGAACGGAAGATATTTCCTTTTTCACCATAGCCCTCTATGGGCTTCCAAATATCCCTTTGCCAATTCCACAAGAACAGCCTTAGCGAAAGGCTTGTTGAAGGGAAAGATGTAACTCTGTGAGATGAATTAACAGAACACAGAGCAGTTTCTCAGAAAGCTTCTTTCCAGTTTTGAACGGAAGATATTTCCTTTTTCACCATAGCCCTCTATGGGCTTCCAAATATCCCTTTGCCAATTCCACAAGAACAGCCTTAGCGAAAGGCTTCTTGAAGGGAAAGATGTAACTCTGTGAGATGAATTAACAGAACACAGAGCAGTTTCTCAGAAAGCTTCTTTCCAGTTTTTAACGGAAGATATTTCCTTTTTCACCATAGCCCTCTATGGGCTTCCAAATATCCCTTTGCCAATTCCACAAGAACAGACTTAGCGAAAGGCTTCTTGAAGGGAAAGATGTAACTCTGTGAGATGAATTAACAGAACACAGAGCCGTTTCTCAGAAAGCTTCTTTCCAGTTTTGAACGGAAGATATTTCCTTTTTCACCATAGCCCTCTATGGGCTTCCAAATATCCCTTTGCCAATTTCTCAAGAACAGCCTTAGCGAAAGGCTTCTTGAAGGGAAAGATGTAACTCTGTGAGATGAATTCACAGAACACAGAGCAGTTTCTCAGAAAGCTTCTTTCCAGTTTTGAACGGAAGATATTTCCTTTTTCACCATAGCCCTCTATGGGCTTCCAAATATCCCTTTGCCAATTTCTCAAGAACAGCCTTAGCGAAAGGCTTCTTGAAGGGAAAGATGTAACTCTGTGAGATGAATTCACAGAACACAGAGCAGTTTCTCAGAAAGCTTCTTTCCAGTTTTGAACGGAAGATATTTCCTTTTTCACCATAGGCCTCTATGGGCTTCCAAATATCCCTTTGCCAATTCCACAAGAACAGCCTTAGCGAAAGTCTTCCTGAAGGGAAAGATGTAACACTGTGAGATGAATTAACAGAACACAGAGCAGTTTCTCAGAAAGCTTCTTTCCAGTTTTGTACGGAAGATATTTACTTTTTTACCATAGGCCTCTATGGGCTTCCAAATATCCCTTTGCCAATTCCACAAGAACAGCCTTAGCGAAAGGCTTCTTTAAAGGAAAGATGTAACTCTGTGAGATGAATTCACAGAACACAGAGCAGTGTCTCAGAAAGCTTCTTTCCAGTTTGGAACGGAAGATATTTCCTTTTTCACCATAGCCCTCTATGGGCTTCCAAATATCCCTTTGCCAATTCCACAAGAACAGCCTTAGCGAAAGGCTTGTTGAAGGGAAAGATGTAACTCTGTGAGATGAATTAACAGAACACACAGCAGTTTCTCAGAAAGCTTCTTTCCAGTTTTGAACGGAAGATATTTCCTTTTTCACCATAGCCCTCTATGGGCTTCCAAATATCCGTTTGCCAATTCCACAAGAACAGCCTTAGCGAAAGGCTTCTTGAAGGGAAAGATGTAACTCTGTGAGATGAATTCACAGAACACAGAGCAGTTTCTCAGAAAGCTTCTTTCCAGTTTTTAACGGAAGATATTTCCTTTTTCACCATAGCCCTCTATGGGCTTCCAAATATCCCTTTGCCAATTCCACAAGAACAGCCTTAGCGAAAGGCTTCTTGAAGGGAAAGATGTAACTCTGTGAGATGAATTAACAGAACACAGAGCAGTTTCTCAGAAAGCTTCTTTCCAGTTTTGAACGGAAGATATTTCCTTTTTCACCATAGCCCTCTATGGGCTTCCAAATATCCCTTTGCCAATTCCACAAGAACAGCCTTAGCGAAAGGCTTCTTGAAGGGAAAGATGTAACTCTGTGAGATGAATTAACAGAACACAGAGCAGTTTCTCAGAAAGCTTCTTTCCAGTTTTGAACGGAAGATATTTCCTTTTTCACCATAGCCCTCTATGGGCTTCCAAATATCCCTTTGCCAATTCCACAAGAACAGCCTTAGCGAAAGGCTTGTTGAAGGGAAAGATGTAACTCTGTGAGATGAATTCACAGAACACAGAGCAGTTTGTCAGAAAGCTTCTTTCCAGTTTTGAACGGAAGATATTTCCTTTTTCACCATAGGCCTCTCTGGGCTTCCAAATATCCCTTTGCCAATTCCACAACAACAGCCTTAGTGAAAGGCTTCTTGAAGGGAAAGATGTAACTCTGTGAGATGAATTCACAGAACACAGAGCAGTTTCTCAGAAAGCTTCTTTCCAGTTTTGAACGGAAGATATTTCCTTTTTCACTATAGGCCTCTATGGGCTTCCAAATATCCCTTTGCCAATTCCACAAGAACAGCCTTAGCGAAAGGCTTCTTGAAGGGAAAGATGTAACTCTGTGAGATGAATTCACAGAACACAGAGCAGTTTCTCAGAAAGCTTATTTCCAGTTTTTAACGGAAGATATTTCCTTTTTCACCATAGCACTCTATGGGCTTCCAAATATCCCTTTGCCAATTCCACAAGAACAGCCTTAGCGAAAGGCTTCTTGAAGGGAAATATGTAACTCTGTGAGATGAATTAACAGAACACAGAGCAGTTTCTCAGAAAGCTTCTTTCCAGTTTTGAACGGAAGATATTTCCTTTTTCACCATAGGCCTCTATGGGCTTCCAAATATCCCTTTGCCAATTCCACAAGAACAGCCTTAGCGAAAGGCTTGTTGAAGGGAAAGATGTAACTCTGTGAGATGAATTAACAGAACACAGAGCCGTTTCTCAGAAAGCTTCTTTCCAGTTTTGAACGGAAGATATTTCCTTTTTCACCATAGCCCTCTATGGGCTTCCAAATATCCCTTTGCCAATTCCACAAAAACAGCCTTAGCGAAAGGCTTCTTGAAGGGAAAGATGTAACTCTGTGAGATGAATTAACAGAACACAGAGCAGTGTCTCAGAAAGCTTCTTTCCAGTTTGGAACGGAAGATATTTCCTTTTTCACCATAGCCCTCTATGGGCTTCCAAATATCCCTTTGCCAATTCCACAAGAACAGCCTTAGCGAAAGGCTTCTTGAAGGGAAAGATGTAACTCTGTGAGATGAATTAACAGAACACACAGCAGTTTCTCAGAAAGCTTCTTTCCAGTTTTGAACGGAAGATATTTCCTTTTTCACCATAGCCCTCTATGGGCTTCCAAATATCCCTTTGCCAATTCCACAAGAACAGCCTTAGCGAAAGGCTTCTTGAAGGGAAAGATGTAACTCTGTGAGATGAATTCACAGAACACAGAGCAGTTTCTCAGAAAGCTTCTTTCCAGTTTTGAACGGAAGATATTTCCTTTTTCACCATAGCCCTCTATGGGCTTCCAAATATCCCTTTGCCAATTCCACAAGAACAGACTTAGCGAAAGGCTTCTTGAAGGGAAAGATGTAACTCTGTGAGATGAATTAACAGAACACAGAGCAGTTTCTCAGAAAGCTTCTTTCCAGTTTTGAACGGAAGATATTTCCTTTTTCACCATAGCCCTCTATGGGCTTCCAAATATCCCTTTTCCAATTCCACAAGAACAGCCTTAGCGAAAGGCTTCTTGAAGGGAAAGATGTAACTCTGTGAGGTGAATTAACAGAACACAGAGCAGTTTCTCAGAAAGCTTCTTTCCAGTTTTGAACGGAAGATATTTCCTTTTTCACCATAGCCCTCTATGGGCTTCCAAATATCCCTTTGCCAATTCCACAAGAACAGCCTTAGCGAAAGGCTTGTTGAAGGGAAAGATGTAACTCTGTGAGATGAATTAACAGAACACACAGCAGTTTCTCAGAAAGCTTCTTTCCAGTTTTGAACGGAAGATATTTCCTTTTTCACCATAGGCCTCTATGGGCTTCCAAATATCCCTTTGCCAATTCCACAAGAACAGCCTTATCGAAAGGCTTCTTGAAGGGAAAGATGTAACTCTGTGAGATGAATTAACAGAACACAGAGCAGTTTCTCAGAAAGCTTCTTTCCAGGTTTGAACGGAAGATATTTCCTTTTTCACCATAGCCCTCTATGGGCTTCCAAATATCCCTTTGCCAATTCCACAAGAACAGCCTTAGCGAAAGGCTTCTTGAAGGGAAAGATGTAACTCTGTGAGATGAATTAACAGAACACAGAGCAGTTTCTCAGAAAGCTTCTTTCCAGTTTTGAACGGAAGATATTTCCTTTTTCACCGTAGCCCTCTATGGGCTTCCAAATATACCTTTGCCAATTCCACAAGAACAGCCTTAGCGAAAGGCTTCTTGAAGGGAAAGATGTAACTCTGTGAGATGAATTCATAGAACACAGAGCAGTTTCTCAGAAAGCTTCTTTCCAGTTTTGAACGGAAGATATTTCCTTTTTCACCATAGGCCTCTATGGGCTTCCAAATACCCCTTGGCCAATTCCACAAGAACAGCCTTAGCGAAAGGCTTCTTGAAGGGAAAGATGTAACTCTGTGAGATGAATTCACAGAACACAGAGCAGTTTCTCAGAAAGCTTCTTTCCAGTTTTGAACGGAAGATATTTCCTTTTTCACCATAGGCCTCTATGGGCTTCCAAATATCCCTTTGCCAATTCCACAAGAACAGCCTTAGCGAAAGGCTTCTTGAAGGGAAAGATGTAACTCTGTGAGATGAATTCACAGAACACAGAGCAGTTTCTCAGAAAGCTTCTTTCCAGTTTTGAACGGAAGATATTTCCTTTTTCACCATAGCCCTCTATGGGCTTCCAAATATCCCTTTGCCAATTCTACAAGAACAGCCTTAGCGAAAGGCTTCTTGAAGGGAAAGATGTAACTCTGTGAGATGAATTAACAGAACACAGAGCAGTTTCTCAGAGAGCTTCTTTCCAGTTTTGAACGGAAGATATTTCCTTTTTCACCATAGCCCTCTAAGGGCTTCCAAATATCCCTTTGCCAATTCCACAAGAACAGCCTTAGCGAAAGGCTTCTTGAAGGGAAAGATGTAACTATGTGAGATGAATTAACAGAACACAGAGCAGTTTCTCAGAAAGCTTCTTTCCAATTTTGAACGGAAGATATTTCCTTTTTCATCATAGGCCTCTATGGGCTTCCAAATATCCCTTTGCCAATTCACAAGAACAGCCTTAGCGAAAGGCTTCTTGAAGGGAAAGATGTAACTCTGTGAGATGAATTAACAGAACACAGAGCCGTTTCTCAGAAAGCTTCTTACCAGTTTTGAACGGAAGATATTTCCTTTTTCACCATAGCCCTCTATGGGCTTCCAAATATCCCTTTGCCAAGTTCTCAAGAACAGCCTTAGCGAAACGCTTCTTGAAGGGAAAGATGTAACTCTGTGAGATGAATTCACAGAACACAGAGCAGTTTCTCAGAAAGCTTCTTTCCAGTTTTGAACGGAAGATATTTCCTTTTTCACCATAGGCCTCTATGGGCTTCTAAATATCCCTTTGCCAATTCCACAAGAACAGCCTTAGCGAAAGGCTTCTTGAAGGGAAAGATGTAACACTGTGAGATGAATTAACAGAACACAGAGCAGTTTCTCAGAAAGCTTCTTTCCAGTTTTGTACGGAAGATATTTACTTTTTCACCATAGGCCTCTAGGGGCTTCCAAATATCCCTTTGCCAATTCCACAAGAACAGCCTTAGCGAAAGGCATCTTGAAAGGAAAGATGTAACTCTATGAGATGAATTCACAGAATTCAGAGCAGTGTCTCAGAAAGCTTCTCTCCAGTTTGGAACGGAAGATATTTCCTTTTTCACCATAGCCCTCTATGGGCTTCCAAATATCCCTTTGCCAATTCCACAAGAACAGCCTTAGCGAAAGGCTTGTTGAAGGGAAAGATGTAACTCTGTGAGATGAATTAACAGAACACAGAGCAGTTTCTCAGAAAGCTTCTTTCCAGTTTTGAACGGAAGATATTTCCTTTTTCACCATAGCCCTCTATGGGCTTCCAAATATCCCTTTGCCAATTCCACAAGAACAGCCTTAGCGAAAGGCTTCTTGAAGGGAAAGATGTAACTCTGTGAGATGAATTAACAGAACACAGAGCAGTTTCTCAGAAAGCTTCTTTCCAGTTTTTAACGGAAGATATTTCCTTTTTCACCATAGCCCTCTATGGGCTTCCAAATATCCCTTTGCCAATTCCACAAGAACAGACTTAGCGAAAGGCTTCTTGAAGGGAAAGATGTAACTCTGTGAGATGAATTAACAGAACACAGAGCCGTTTCTCAGAAAGCTTCTTTCCAGTTTTGAACGGAAGATATTTCCTTTTTCACCATAGCCCTCTATGGGCTTCCAAATATCCCTTTGCCAATTTCTCAAGAACAGCCTTAGCGAAAGGCTTCTTGAAGGGAAAGATGTAACTCTGTGAGATGAATTCACAGAACACAGAGCAGTTTCTCAGAAAGCTTCTTTCCAGTTTTGAACGGAAGATATTTCCTTTTTCACCATAGCCCTCTATGGGCTTCCAAATATCCCTTTGCCAATTTCTCAAGAACAGCCTTAGCGAAAGGCTTCTTGAAGGGAAAGATGTAACTCTGTGAGATGAATTCACAGAACACAGAGCAGTTTCTCAGAAAGCTTCTTTCCAGTTTTGAACGGAAGATATTTCCTTTTTCACCATAGGCCTCTATGGGCTTCCAAATATCCCTTTGCCAATTCCACAAGAACAGCCTTAGCGAAAGTCTTCTTGAAGGGAAAGATGTAACACTGTGAGATGAATTAACAGAACACAGAGCAGTTTCTCAGAAAGCTTCTTTCCAGTTTTGTACGGAAGATATTTACTTTTTTACCATAGGCCTCTATGGGCTTCCAAATATCCCTTTGCCAATTCCACAAGAACAGCCTTAGCGAAAGGCTTGTTGAAGGGAAAGATGTAACTCTGTGAGATGAATTAACAGAACACAAAGCAGTTTCTCAGAAAGCTTCTTTCCAGTTTTGAACGGAAGATATTTCCTTTTTCACCATAGCCCTCTATGGGCTTCCAAATATCCGTTTGCCAATTCCACAAGAACAGCCTTAGCGAAAGGCTTCTTGAAGGGAAAGATGTAACTCTGTGAGATGAATTCACAGAACACAGAGCAGTTTCTCAGAAAGCTTCTTTCCAGTTTTTAACGGAAGATATTTCCTTTTTCACCATAGCCCTCTATGGGCTTCCAAATATCCCTTTGCCAATTCCACAAGAACAGCCTTAGCGAAAGGCTTCTTGAAGGGAAAGATGTAACTCTGTGAGATGAATTAACAGAACACAGAGCAGTTTCTCTGAAAGCTTCTTTCCAGTTTTGAACGGAAGATATTTCCTTTTTCACCATAGCCCTCTATGGGCTTCCAAATATCCCTTTGCCAATTCCACAAGAACAGCCTTAGCGAAAGGCTTCTTGAAGGGAAAGATGTAACTCTGTGAGATGAATTAACAGAACACAGAGCAGTTTCTCAGAAAGCTTCTTTCCAGTTTTGAACGGAAGATATTTCCTTTTTCACCATAGCCCTCTATGGGCTTCCAAATATCCCTTTGCCAATTCCACAAGAACAGCCTTAGCGAAAGGCTTGTTGAAGGGAAAGATGTAACTCTGTGAGATGAATTAACAGAACACACAGCAGTTTCTCAGAAAGCTTCTTTCCAGTTTTGAACGGAAGATATTTCCTTTTTCACCATAGGCCTCTATGGGCTTCCAAATATCCCTTTGCCAATTCCACAAGAACCGCCTTAGCGAAAGGCTTCTTGAAGGGAAAGATGTAACTCTGTGAGATGAATTAACAGAACACAGAGCAGTTTCTCAGAAAGCTTCTTTCCAGTTTTGAACGGAAGATATTTCCTTTTTCACCATAGCCCTCTATGGGCTTCCAAATATCCCTTTGCCAATTCCACAAGAACAGCCTTAGCGAAAGGCTTCTTGAAGGGAAAGATGTAACTCTGTGAGATGAATTAACAGAATACTGAGCAGTTTCTCAGAAAGATTCTTTCCAATTTTGAACGGAAGATATTTCCTTTTTCACCGTAGCCCTCTATGGGCTTCCAAATATACCTTTGCCAATTCCACAAGAACAGCCTTAGCGAAAGGCTTCTTGAAGGGAAAGATGTAACTCTGTGAGATGAATTCACAGAACACAGAGCAGTTTCTTAGAAAGCTTCTTTCCAGTTTTGAACGGAAGATATTTCCTTTTTCCCCATAGGCCTCTATGGGCTTCCAAATATCCCTTTGCCAATTCCACAAGAACAGCCTTAGCGAAAGGCTTCTTGAAGGGAAAGATTTAACTCTGTGAGATGAATTCACAGAACACAGAGCAGTGTCTCAGAAAGCTTCTTTCCTGTTTGGAACGGAAGATATTTCCTTTTTCACCATAGGCCTCTATGGGCTTCCAAATATCCCTTTGCCAATTCCACAAGAACAGCCTTAGCGAAAGGCTTCTTGAAGGGAAAGATGTAACACTGTGAGATGAATTAACAGAACATAGAGCAGTTTCTCAGAAAGCTTCTTTCCAGTTTTGTACGGAAGGTATTTACTTTTTCACCATAGGCCTCTATGGGCTTCCAAATATCCCTTTGCCAATTCCACAAGAACAGCCTTAGCGAAAGGCTTGTTGAAGGGAAAGATGTAACTCTGTGAGATGAATTAACAGAACACACAGCAGTTTCTCAGAAAGCTTCTTTCCAGTTTTGAACGGAAGATATTTCCTTTTTCACCATAGCCCTCTATGGGCTTCCAAATATCCCTTTGCCAATTCCACAAGAACAGCCTTAGCGAAAGGCTTCTTGAAGGGAAAGATGTAACTCTGTGAGATGAATTCACAGAACACAGAGCAGTTTCTCAGAAAGCTTCTTTCCAGTTTTGAACGGAAGATATTTCCTTTTTCACCATAGCCCTCTATGGGCTTCCAAATATCCCTTTGCCAATTCCACAAGAACAGCCTTAGCGAAAGGCTTCTTGAAGGGAAAGATGTAACTCTGTGAGATGAATTCACAGAACACAGAGCAGTTTCTCAGAAAGCTTCTTTCCAGTTTTGAACGGAAGATATTTCCTTTTTCACCATAGCCCTCTATGGGCTTCCAAATATCCCTTTGCCAATTCCACAAGAACAGCCTTAGCGAAAGGCTTCTTGAAGGGAAAGATGTAACTCTGTGAGATGAATTAACAGAACACAGAGCAGTTTCTCAGAAAGCTTCTTTCCAGTTTTGAACGGAAGATATTTCCTTTTTCACCATAGCCCTCTATGGTCTTCCAAATATCCCTTTGCCAATTCCAAAAGAACAGCCTTAGCGAAAGGCTTCTTGAAGGGAAAGATGTAACTCTGTGAGGTGAATTAACAGAACACAGAGCAGTTTCTCAGAAAGCTTCTTTCCAGTTTTGAACGGAAGATATTTCCTTTTTCACCATAGCCCTCTATGGGCTTCCAAATATCCCTTTGCCAATTCCACAAGAACAGCCTTAGCGAAAGGCTTCTTGAAGGGAAAGATGTAACTCTGTGAGATGAATTAACAGAACACACAGCAGTTTCTCAGAAAGCTTCTTTCCAGTTTTGAACGGAAGATATTTCCTTTTTCACCATAGGCCTCTATGGGCTTCCAAATATCCCTTTGCCAATTCCACAAGAACAGCCTTAGCGAAAGGCTTCTTGAAGGGAAAGATGTAACTCTGTGTGATGAATTAACAGAACACAGAGCAGTTTCTCAGAAAGCTTCTTTCCAGGTTTGAACGGAAGATATTTCCTTTTTCACCATAGCCCTCTATGGGCTTCCAAATATCCCTTTGCCAATTCCACAAGAACAGCCTTAGCGAAAGGCTTCTTGAAGGGAAAGATGTAACTCTGTGAGATGAATTAACAGAATACTGAGCAGTTTCTCAGAAAGATTCTTTCCAATTTTGAACGGAAGATATTTCCTTTTTCACCGTAGCCCTCTATGGGCTTCCAAATATACCTTTGCCAATTCCACAAGAACAGCCTTAGCGAAAGGCTTCTTGAAGGGAAAGATGTAACTCTGTGAGATGAATTCACAGAACACAGAGCAGTTTCTTAGAAAGCTTCTTTCCAGTTTTGAACGGAAGATATTTCCTTTTTCCCCATAGGCCTCTATGGGCTTCCAAATATCCCTTTGCCAATTCCACAAGAACAGCCTTAGCGAAAGGCTTCTTGAAGGGAAAGATTTAACTCTGTGAGATGAATTCACAGAACACAGAGCAGTGTCTCAGAAAGCTTCTTTCCTGTTTGGAACGGAAGATATTTCCTTTTTCACCATAGGCCTCTATGGGCTTCCAAATATCCCTTTGCCAATTCCACAAGAACAGCCTTAGCGAAAGGCTTCTTGAAGGGAAAGATGTAACACTGTGAGATGAATTAACAGAACATAGAGCAGTTTCTCAGAAAGCTTCTTTCCAGTTTTGTACGGAAGGTATTTACTTTTTCACCATAGGCCTCTATGGGCTTCCAAATATCCCTTTGCCAATTCCACAAGAACAGCCTTAGCGAAAGGCTTGTTGAAGGGAAAGATGTAACTCTGTGAGATGAATTAACAGAACACACAGCAGTTTCTCAGAAAGCTTCTTTCCAGTTTTGAACGGAAGATATTTCCTTTTTCACCATAGCCCTCTATGGGCTTCCAAATATCCCTTTGCCAATTCCACAAGAACAGCCTTAGCGAAAGGCTTCTTGAAGGGAAAGATGTAACTCTGTGAGATGAATTCACAGAACACAGAGCAGTTTCTCAGAAAGCTTCTTTCCAGTTTTGAACGGAAGATATTTCCTTTTTCACCATAGCCCTCTATGGGCTTCCAAATATCCCTTTGCCAATTCCACAAGAACAGCCTTAGCGAAAGGCTTCTTGAAGGGAAAGATGTAACTCTGTGAGATGAATTCACAGAACACAGAGCAGTTTCTCAGAAAGCTTCTTTCCAGTTTTGAACGGAAGATATTTCCTTTTTCACCATAGCCCTCTATGGGCTTCCAAATATCCCTTTGCCAATTCCACAAGAACAGCCTTAGCGAAAGGCTTCTTGAAGGGAAAGATGTAACTCTGTGAGATGAATTAACAGAACACAGAGCAGTTTCTCAGAAAGCTTCTTTCCAGTTTTGAACGGAAGATATTTCCTTTTTCACCATAGCCCTCTATGGTCTTCCAAATATCCCTTTGCCAATTCCAAAAGAACAGCCTTAGCGAAAGGCTTCTTGAAGGGAAAGATGTAACTCTGTGTGATGAATTAACAGAACACAGAGCAGTTTCTCAGAAAGCTTCTTTCCAGGTTTGAACGGAAGATATTTCCTTTTTCACCATAGCCCTCTATGGGCTTCCAAATATCCCTTTGCCAATTCCACAAGAACAGCCTTAGCGAAAGGCTTCTTGAAGGGAAAGATGTAACTCTGTGAGATGAATTAACAGAACACAGAGTAGTTTCTCAGAAAGCTTCTTTCCAGTTTTGAACGGAAGATATTTCCTTTTTCACCATAGGCCTCTATGGGCTTCCAAATATCCCTTTGCCAATTCCACAAGAACAGCCTTAGCGAAAGGCTTCTTGAAGGGAAAGATGTAACTCTGTGAGATGAATTCACAGAACACAGAGCAGTTTCTCAGAAAGCTTCTTTCCAGTTTTGAACGGAAGATATTTCCTTTTTCACCATAGCCCTCTATGGGCTTCCAAATATCCCTTTGCCAATTCTACAAGAACAGCCTTAGCGAAAGGCTTCTTGAAGGGAAAGATGTAACTCTGTGAGATGAATTAACAGAACACAGAGCAGTTTCTCAGAGAGCTTCTTTCCAGTTTTGAACGGAAGATATTTCCTTTTTCACCATAACCCTCTAAGGGCTTCCAAATATCCCTTTGCCAATTCCACAAGAACAGCCTTAGCGAAAGGCTTCTTGAAGGGAAAGATGTAACTCTGTGAGATGAATTAACAGAACACAGAGCAGTTTCTCAGAAAGCTTCTTTCCAATTTTGAACGGAAGATATTTCCTTTTTCACCATAGGCCTCTATGGGCTTCCAAATATCCCTTTGCCAATTCACAAGAACAGCCTTAGCGAAAGGCTTCTTGAAGAGAAAGATGTAACTCTGTGAGATGAATTAACAGAACACAGAGCCGTTTCTCAGAAAGCTTCTTTCCAGTTTTGAACGGAAGATATTTCCTTTTTCACCATAGCCCTCTATGGGCTTCCAAATATCCCTTTGCCAATTTCTCAAGAACAGCCTTAGCGAAAGGCTTCTTGAAGGGAAAGATGTAACTCTGTGAGATGAATTAACAGAACACAGAGCAGTTTCTCAGAAAGCTTCTTTCCAGTTTTGAACGGAAGATATTTCCTTTTTCACCATAGGCCTCTATGGGCTTCCAAATATCCCTTTGCCAATTCCACAAGAACAGCCTTAGCGAAAGGCTTCTTGAAGGAAAGATGTAACACTGTGAGATGAATTAACAGAACACAGAGCAGTTTCTCAGAAAGCTTCTTTCCAGTTTTGTACGGAAGATATTTACTTTTTCACCATAGGCCTCTATGGGCTTCCAAATATCCCTTTGCCAATTCCACAAGAACAGCCTTAGCGAAAGGCTTCTTGAAAGGAAAGATGTAACTCTGTGAGATGAATTCACAGAACACAGAGCAGTGTCTCAGAAAGCTTCTCTCCAGTTTGGAACGGAAGATATTTCCTTTTTCAACATAGCCCTCTATGGGCTTCCAAATATCCCTTTGCCAATTCCACAAGAACAGCCTTAGCGAAAGGCTTGTTGAACGGAAAGATGTAACTCTGTGAGATGAATTAACAGAACACAGAGCAGTTTCTCAGAAAGCTTCTTTCCAGTTTTGAACGGAAGATATTTCCTTTTTCACCATAGCCCTCTATGGGCTTCCAAATATCCCTTTGACAATTCCACAAGAACAGCCTTAGCGAAAGGCTTCTTGAAGGGAAAGATGTAACTCTGTGAGATGAATTCACAGAACACAGAGCAGTTTCTCAGAAAGCTTCTTTCCAGTTTTTAACGGAAGATATTTCCTTTTTCACCATAGCCCTCTATGGGCTTCCAAATATCCCTTTGCCAATTCCACAAGAACAGACATAGCGAAAGGCTTCTTGAAGGGAAAGATGTAACTCTGTGAGATGAATTAACAGAACACAGAGCAGTTTCTCAGAAAGCTTTTTTCCAGTTTTGAACGGAAGATATTTCCTTTTTCACCATAGCCCTCTATGGGCTTCCAAATATCCCTTTGCCAATTCCACAAGAACAGCCTTAGCGAAAGGCTTCTTGAAGGGAAAGATGTAACTCTGTGAGATGAATTCACAGAACACAGAGCAGTTTCTCAGAAAGATTCTTTCCAGTTTTGAACGGAAGATATTTCCTTTTTCACCATAGCCCTCTATGGGCTTCCAAATATCCCTTTGCCAATTCCACAAGAACAGCCTTAGCGAAAGGCTTCTTGAAGGGAAAGATGTAACTCTGTGAGATGAATTAACAGAACACACAGCAGTTTCTCAGAAAGCTTCTTTCCAGTTTTGAACGGAAGATATTTCCTTTTTCACCATAGGCCTCTATGGGCTTCCAAATATCCCTTTGCCAATTCCACAAGAACAGCCTTAGCGAAAGGCTTCTTGAAGGGAAAGATGTAACTCTGTGAGATGAATTAACAGAACACAGAGCAGTTTCTCAGAAAGCTTCTTTCCAGTTTTGAACGGAAGATATTTCCTTTTTCACCATAGCCCTCTATGGGCTTCCAAATATCCCTTTGCCAATTCCACAAGAACAGCCTTAGCGAAAGGCTTCTTGAAGGGAAAGATGTAACTCTGTGAGATGAATTAACAGAATACAGAGCAGTTTCTCAGAAAGATTCTTTCCAATTTTGAACGGAAGATATTTCCTTTTTCACAGTAGCCCTCTATGGGCTTCCAAATATCCCTTTGCCAATTCCACAAGAGCAGCCTTAGCGAAAGGCTTCTTGAAGGGAAAGATGTAACTCTGTGAGATGAATTCACAGAACACAGAGCAGTTTCTCAGAAAGCTTCTTTCCAGTTTTGAACGGAAGATATTTCCTTTTTCACCATAGCCCTCTATGGGCTTCCAAATATCCCTTTGCCAATTCCACAAGAACAGCCTTAGCGAAAGGCTTCTTGAAGGGAAAGATGTAACTCTGTGAGATGAATTAACAGAACACAGAGCAGTTTCTCAGAAAGCTTCTTTCCAGTTTTGAACGGAAGATATTTCCTTTTTCACCATAGGCCTCTATGGGCTTCCAAATATCCCTTTGCCAATTCCACAAGAACAGCCTTAGCGAAAGGCTTCTTGAAGGGAAAGATGTAACTCTGTGAGATGAATTCACAGAACACAGAGCAGTTTCTCAGAAAGCTTCTTTCCAGTTTTGAACGGAAGATATTTCCTTTTTCACCATAGCCCTCTATGGGCTTCCAAATATCCCTTTTCCAATTCTACAAGAACAGCCTTAGCGAAAGGCTTCTTGAAGGGAAAGATGTAACTCTGTGAGATGAATTAACAGAACACAGAGCAGTTTCTCCGAGAGCTTCTTTCCAGTTTTGAACGGAAGATATTTCCTTTTTCACCATAGCCCTCTAAGGGCTTCCAAATATCCCTTTGCCAATTCCACAAGAACAGCCTTAGCGAAAGGCTTCTTGAAGGGAAAGGTGTAACTCTGTGAGATGAATTAACAGAACACAGAGCAGTTTCTCAGAAAGCTTCTTTCCAGTTTTGAACGGAAGATATTTCCTTTTTCACCATAGCCCTCTATGGGCTTCCAAATATCCCTTTGCCAATTCCACAAGAACAGCCTTAGCGAAAGGCTTCTTGAAGGGAAAGATGTAACTCTGTGAGATGAATTAACAGAACACAGAGCAGTTTCTCAGAAAGCTTCTTTCCAGTTTTGAACGGAAGATATTTCCTTTTTCACCATAGCCCTCTATGGGCTTCCAAATATCCCTTTGCCAATTCCACAAGAACAGCCTTAGCGAAAGGCTTCTTGAAGGGAAAGATGTAACTCTGTGAGATGAATTAACAGAACACAGAGCAGTTTCTCAGAAAGCTTCTTTCCAATTTTGAACGGAAGATATTTCCTTTTTCACCATAGGCCTCTATGGGCTTCCAAATATCCCTTTGCCAATTCACAAGAACAGCCTTAGCGAAAGGCTTCTTGAAGGGAAAGATGTAACTCTGTGAGATGAATTAACAGAACACAGAGCCGTTTCTCAGAAAGCTTCTTTCCAGTTTTGAACCGAAGATATTTCCTTTTTCACCATAGCCCTCTATGGGCTTCCAAATATCCCTATGCCAATTTCTCAAGAACAGCCTTAGCGAAAGGCTTCTTGAAGGGAAAGATGTAACTCTGTGAGATGAATTCACAGAACACAGAGCAGTTTCTCAGAAAGCTTCTTTCCAGTTTTGAACGGAAGATATTTCCTTTTTCACCATAGGCCTCTATGGGCTTCCAAATATCCCTTTGCCAATTCCACAAGAACAGCCTTAGCGAAAGGCTTCTTGAAGGGAAAGATGTAACACTGTGAGATGAATTAACAGAACACAGAGCAGTTTCTCAGAAAGCTTCTTTCCAGTTTTGTACGGAAGTTATTTACTTTTTCACCATAGGCCTCTATGGGCTTCCAAATATCCCTTTGCCAATTCCACAAGAACAGCCTTATCGAAAGGCTTCTTGAAAGGAAAGATGTAACTCTGTGAGATGAATTCACAGAACACAGAGCAGTTTCTCAGAAAGCTTCTTTCCAGTTTTGAACGGAAGATATTTCCTTTTTCACCATAGGCCTCTATGGTTTTCCAAATAACCCTTTGCCAATTCCACAAGAACAGCCTTAGCGAAAGGCTTCTTGAAGGGAAAGATGTAACTCTGTGAGATGAATTCACAGAACACAGAGGAGTTTCTCAGAAAGCTTCTTTCCAGTTTTGAACGGAAGATATTTCCTTTTTCACCATAGCCCTCTATGGGCTTCCAAATATCCCTTTGCCAATTCTACAAGAACAGCCTTAGCGAAAGGCTTCTTGAAGGGAAAGATGTAACTCTGTGAGATGAATTAACAGAACACAGAGCAGTTTCTCAGAGAGCTTCTTTCCAGTTTTGAACGGAAGATATTTCCTTTTTCACCAAAGCCCTCTAAGGGCTTCCAAATATCCCTTTGCCAATTCCACAAGAACAGCCTTAGCGAAAGGCTTCTTGAAGGGAAAGATGTAACTCTGTGAGATGAATTAACAGAACACAGAGCAGTTTCTCAGAAAGCTTCTTTCCAGTTTTGAACGGAAGATATTTCCTTTTTCACCATAGCCCTCTATGGGCTTCCAAATATCCCTTTGCCAATTCCACAAGAACAGCCTTAGCGAAAGGCTTCTTGAAGGGAAAGATGTAACTCTGTGAGATGAATTCACAGAACACAGAGCAGTTTCTCAGAAAGCTTCTTTCCAGTTTTGAACGGAAGATATTTCCTTTTTCACCATAGTCCTCTATGGGCTTCCAAATATCCCTTTGCCAATTCTACAAGAACAGCCTTATCGAAAGGCTTCTTGAAGGGAAAGATGTAACTCTGTGAGATGAATTAACAGAACACAGAGCAGTTTCTCAGAGAGCTTCTTTCCAGTTTTGAACGGAAGATATTTCCTTTTTCACCATAGCCCTCTAAGGGCTTCCAAATATCCCTTTGCCAATTCCACAAGAACAGCCTTAGCGAAAGGCTTCTTGAAGGGAAAGATGTAACTCTGTGAGATGAATTAACAGAACACAGAGCAGTTTCTCAGAAAGCTTCTTTCCAATTTTGAACGGAAGATATTTCCTTTTTCACCATAGGCCTCTATGGGCTTCCAAATATCCCTTTGCCAATTCACAAGAACAGCCTTAGCGAAAGGCTTCTTGAAGAGAAAGATGTAACTCTGTGAGATGAATTAACAGAACACAGAGCCGTTTCTCAGAAAGCTTCTTTCCAGTTTTGAACGGAAGATATTTCCTTTTTCACCATAGCCCTCTATGGGCTTCCAAATATCCCTTTGCCAATTTCTCAAGAACAGCCTTAGCGAAAGGCTTCTTGAAGGGAAAGATGTAACTCTGTGAGATGAATTAACAGAACACAGAGCAGTTTCTCAGAAAGCTTCTTTCCAGTTTTGAACGGAAGATATTTCCTTTTTCACCATAGGCCTCTATGGGCTTCCAAATATCCCTTTGCCAATTCCACAAGAACAGCCTTAGCGAAAGGCTTCTTGAAGGAAAGATGTAACACTGTGAGATGAATTAACAGAACACAGAGCAGTTTCTCAGAAAGCTTCTTTCCAGTTTTGTACGGAAGATATTTCCTTTTTCACCATAGGCCTCTATGGGCTTCCAAATATCCCTTTGCCAATTCCACAAGAACAGCCTTAGCGAAAGGCTTCTTGAAAGGAAAGATGTAACTCTGTGAGATGAATTCACAGAACACAGAGCAGTGTCTCAGAAAGCTTCTCTCCAGTTTGGAACGGAAGATATTTCCTTTTTCAACATAGCCCTCTATGGGCTTCCAAATATCCCTTTGCCAATTCCACAAGAACAGCCTTAGCGAAAGGCTTGTTGAACGGAAAGATGTAACTCTGTGAGATGAATTAACAGAACACAGAGCAGTTTCTCAGAAAGCTTCTTTCCAGTTTTGAACGGAAGATATTTCCTTTTTCACCATAGCCCTCTATGGGCTTCCAAATATCCCTTTGCCAATTCCACAAGAACAGCCTTAGCGAAAGGCTTCTTGAAGGGAAAGATGTAACTCTGTGAGATGAATTCACAGAACACAGAGCAGTTTCTCAGAAAGCTTCTTTCCAGTTTTTAACGGAAGATATTTCCTTTTTCACCATAGCCCTCTATGGGCTTCCAAATATCCCTTTGCCAATTCCACAAGAACAGACATAGCGAAAGGCTTCTTGAAGGGAAAGATGTAACTCTGTGAGATGAATTAACAGAACACAGAGCAGTTTCTCAGAAAGCTTTTTTCCAGTTTTGAACGGAAGATATTTCCTTTTTCACCATAGCCCTCTATGGGCTTCCAAATATCCCTTTGCCAATTCCACAAGAACAGCCTTAGCGAAAGGCTTCTTGTAGGGAAAGATGTAACTCTGTGAGATGAATTCACAGAACACAGAGCAGTTTCTCAGAAAGATTCTTTCCAGTTTTGAACGGAAGATATTTCCTTTTTCACCATAGCCCTCTATGGGCTTCCAAATATCCCTTTGCCAATTCCACAAGAACAGCCTTAGCGAAAGGCTTCTTGAAGGGAAAGATGTAACTCTGTGAGATGAATTAACAGAACACACAGCAGTTTCTCAGAAAGCTTCTTTCCAGTTTTGAACGGAAGATATTTCCTTTTTCACCATAGGCCTCTATGGGCTTCCAAATATCCCTTTGCCAATTCCACAAGAACAGCCTTAGCGAAAGGCTTCTTGAAGGGAAAGATGTAACTCTGTGAGATGAATTAACAGAACACAGAGCAGTTTCTCAGAAAGCTTCTTTCCAGTTTTGAACGGAAGATATTTCCTTTTTCACCATAGCCCTCTATGGGCTTCCAAATATCCCTTTGCCAATTCCACAAGAACAGCCTTAGCGAAAGGCTTCTTGAAGGGAAAGATGTAACTCTGTGAGATGAATTAACAGAATACAGAGCAGTTTCTCAGAAAGATTCTTTCCAATTTTGAACGGAAGATATTTCCTTTTTCACAGTAGCCCTCTATGGGCTTCCAAATATCCCTTTGCCAATTCCACAAGAGCAGCCTTAGCGAAAGGCTTCTTGAAGGGAAAGATGTAACTCTGTGAGATGAATTCACAGAACACAGAGCAGTTTCTCAGAAAGCTTCTTTCCAGTTTTGAACGGAAGATATTTCCTTTTTCACCATAGCCCTCTATGGGCTTCCAAATATCCCTTTGCCAATTCCACAAGAACAGCCTTAGCGAAAGGCTTCTTGAAGGGAAAGATGTAACTCTGTGAGATGAATTAACAGAACACAGAGCAGTTTCTCAGAAAGCTTCTTTCCAGTTTTGAACGGAAGATATTTCCTTTTTCACCATAGGCCTCTATGGGCTTCCAAATATCCCTTTGCCAATTCCACAAGAACAGCCTTAGCGAAAGGCTTCTTGAAGGGAAAGATGTAACTCTGTGAGATGAATTCACAGAACACAGAGCAGTTTCTCAGAAAGCTTCTTTCCAGTTTTGAACGAAGATATTTCCTTTTTCACCATAGCCCTCTATGGGCTTCCAAATATCCCTTTTCCAATTCTACAAGAACAGCCTTAGCGAAAGGCTTCTTGAAGGGAAAGATGTAACTCTGTGAGATGAATTAACAGAACACAGAGCAGTTTCTCAGAGAGCTTCTTTCCAGTTTTGAACGGAAGATATTTCCTTTTTCACCATAGCCCTCTAAGGGCTTCCAAATATCCCTTTGCCAATTCCACAAGAACAGCCTTAGCGAAAGGCTTCTTGAAGGGAAAGGTGTAACTCTGTGAGATGAATTAACAGAACACAGAGCAGTTTCTCAGAAAGCTTCTTTCCAGTTTTGAACGGAAGATATTTCCTTTTTCACCATAGCCCTCTATGGGCTTCCAAATATCCCTTTGCCAATTCCACAAGAACAGCCTTAGCGAAAGGCTTCTTGAAGGGAAAGATGTAACTCTGTGAGATGAATTAACAGAACACAGAGCAGTTTCTCAGAAAGCTTCTTTCCAGTTTTGAACGGAAGATATTTCCTTTTTCACCATAGCCCTCTATGGGCTTCCAAATATCCCTTTGCCAATTCCACAAGAACAGCCTTAGCGAAAGGCTTCTTGAAGGGAAAGATGTAACTCTGTGAGATGAATTAACAGAACACAGAGCAGTTTCTCAGAAAGCTTCTTTCCAATTTTGAACGGAAGATATTTCCTTTTTCACCATAGGCCTCTATGGGCTTCCAAATATCCCTTTGCCAATTCACAAGAACAGCCTTAGCGAAAGGCTTCTTGAAGGGAAAGATGTAACTCTGTGAGATGAATTAACAGAACACAGAGCCGTTTCTCAGAAAGCTTCTTTCCAGTTTTGAACCGAAGATATTTCCTTTTTCACCATAGCCCTCTATGGGCTTCCAAATATCCCTATGCCAATTTCTCAAGAACAGCCTTAGCGAAAGGCTTCTTGAAGGGAAAGATGTAACTCTGTGAGATGAATTCACAGAACACAGAGCAGTTTCTCAGAAAGCTTCTTTCCAGTTTTGAACGGAAGATATTTCCTTTTTCACCATAGGCCTCTATGGGCTTCCAAATATCCCTTTGCCAATTCCACAAGAACAGCCTTAGCGAAAGGCTTCTTGAAGGGAAAGATGTAACACTGTGAGATGAATTAACAGAACACAGAGCAGTTTCTCAGAAAGCTTCTTTCCAGTTTTGTACGGAAGTTATTTACTTTTTCACCATAGGCCTCTATGGGCTTCCAAATATCCCTTTGCCAATTCCACAAGAACAGCCTTATCGAAAGGCTTGTTGAAAGGAAAGATGTAACTCTGTGAGATGAATTCACAGAACACAGAGCAGTTTCTCAGAAAGCTTCTTTCCAGTTTTGAACGGAAGATATTTCCTTTTTCACCATAGGCCTCTATGGTTTTCCAAATATCCCTTTGCCAATTCCACAAGAACAGCCTTAGCGAAAGGC
The DNA here is from genome assembly GCF_047675955.1 of Chlorocebus sabaeus. Lineage (NCBI taxonomy): Eukaryota > Metazoa > Chordata > Mammalia > Primates > Cercopithecidae > Chlorocebus > Chlorocebus sabaeus. The sequence continues at coordinate 102,322 of NW_027327608.1, forward strand.
TTCTTGAAGGGAAAGATGTAACTCTGTGAGATGAATTCACAGAACACAGAGCAGTTTCTCAGAAAGCTTCTTTCCAGTTTTGAACGGAAGATATTTCCTTTTTCACCATAGCCCTCTATGGGCTTCCAAATATCCCTTTGCCAATTCTACAAGAACAGCCTTAGCGAAAGGCTTCTTGAAGGGAAAGATGTAACTCTGTGAGATGAATTAACAGAACACAGAGCAGTTTCTCAGAGAGCTTCTTTCCAGTTTTGAACGGAAGATATTTCCTTTTTCACCAAAGCCCTCTAAGGGCTTCCAAATATCCCTTTGCCAATTCCACAAGAACAGCCTTAGCGAAAGGCTTCTTGAAGGGAAAGATGTAACTCTGTGAGATGAATTAACAGAACACAGAGCAGTTTCTCAGAAAGCTTCTTTCCAGTTTTGAACGGAAGATATTTCCTTTTTCACCATAGCCCTCTATGGGCTTCCAAATATCCCTTTGCCAATTCCACAAGAACAGCCTTAGCGAAAGGCTTCTTGAAGGGAAAGATGTAACTCTGTGAGATGAATTCACAGAACACAGAGCAGTTTCTCAGAAAGCTTCTTTCCAGTTTTGAACGGAAGATATTTCCTTTTTCACCATAGCCCTCTATGGGCTTCCAAATATCCCTTTGCCTATTCCACAAGAACAGACTTAGCGAAAGGCTTCTTGAAGGGAAAGATGTAACTCTGTGAGATGAATTAACAGAACACAGAGCAGTTTCTCAGAAAGCTTCTTTCCAGTTTGGAACGGAAGATATTTCCTTTTTCACCATAGGCCTCTATGGGCTTCCAAATATCCCTTTGCCAATTCCACAAGAACAGCCTTAGCGAAAGGCTTCTTGAAAGGAAAGATGTAACTCTGTGAGATGAATTCACAGAACACAGAGCAGTGTCTCAGAAAGCTTCTCTCCAGTTTGGAACGGAAGATATTTCCTTTTTCACCATAGCCCTCTATGGGCTTCCAAATATCCCTTTGCCAATTCCACAAGAACAGCCTTAGCGAAAGGCTTGTTGAAGGGAAAGATGTAACTCTGTGAGATGAATTAACAGAACACACAGCAGTTTCTCAGAAAGCTTCTTTCCAGTTTTGAACGGAAGATATTTCCTTTTTCACCATAGCCCTCTATGGGCTTCCAAATATCCCTTTGCCAATTCCACAAAAACAGCCTTAGCGAAAGGCTTCTTGAAGGGAAAGATGTAACTCTGTGAGATGAATTCACAGAACACAGAGCAGTTTCTCAGAAAGCTTCTTTCCAGTTTTGAACGGAAGATATTTCCTTTTTCACCGTAGCCCTCTATGGGCTTCCAAATATCCCTTTGCCAATTCCACAAGAACAGACTTAGCGAAAGGCTTCTTGAAGGGAAAGATGTAACTCTGTGAGATGAATTCACAGAACACAGAGCAGTTTCTCAGAAAGCTTCTTTCCAGTTTTGAACGGAAGATATTTCCTTTTTCACCATAGCCCTCTATGGGATTCCAAATATCCCTTTGCCAATTCCACAAGAACAGCCTTAGCGAAAGGCTTCTTGAAGGGAAAGATGTAACTCTGTGAGGTGAATTAACAGAACACAGAGCAGTTTCTCAGAAAGCTTCTTTCCAGTTTTGAACGGAAGATATTTCCTTTTTCACCATAGCCCTCTATGGGCTTCCAAATATCCCTTTGCCAATTCCACAAGAACAGCCTTAGCGAAAGGCTTGTTGAAGGGAAAGATGTAACTCTGTGAGATGAATTAACAGAACACACAGCAGTTTCTCAGAAAGCTTCTTTCCAGTTTTGAACGGAAGATATTTCCTTTTTCACCATAGGCCTCTATGGGCTTCCAAATATCCCTTTGCCAATTCCACAAGAACAGCCTTAGCGAAAGGCTTCTTGAAGGGAAAGATGTAACTCTGTGTGATGAATTAACAGAACACAGAGCAGTTTCTCAGAAAGCTTCTTTCCAGGTTTGAACGGAAGATATTTCCTTTTTCACCATAGCCCTCTATGGGCTTCCAAATATCCCTTTGCCAATTCCACAAGAACAGCCTTAGCGAAAGGCTTCTTGAAGGGAAAGATGTAACTCTGTGAGATGAATTCACAGAACACAGAGCAGTTTCTCAGAAAGCTTCTTTCCAGTTTTGAACGGAAGATATTTCCTTTTTCACCATAGGCCTCTATGGGCTTCCAAATATCCCTTTGCCAATTCCACAAGAACAGCCTTAGCGAAAGGCTTCTTGAAGGGAAAGATGTAACTCTGTGAGATGAATTCACAGAACACAGAGCAGTTTCTCAGAAAGCTTCTTTCCAGTTTTCAACGGAAGATATTTCCTTTTTCACCATAGCCCTCTATGGGCTTCCAAATATCCCTTTGCCAATTCTACAAGAACAGCCTTAGCGAAAGGCTTCTTGAAGGGAAAGATGTAACTCTGTGAGATGAATTAACAGAACACAGAGCAGTTTCTCAGAGAGCTTCTTTCCAGTTTTGAACGGAAGATATTTCCTTTTTCACCAAAGCCCTCTAAGGGCTTCCAAATATCCCTTTGCCAATTCCACAAGAACAGCCTTAGCGAAAGGCTTCTTGAAGGGAAAGATGTAACTCTGTGAGATGAATTAACAGAACACAGAGCAGTTTCTCAGAAAGCTTCTTTCCAGTTTTGAACGGAAGATATTTCCTTTTTCACCATAGCCCTCTATGGGCTTCCAAATATCCCTTTGCCAATTCCACAAGAACAGCCTTAGCGAAAGGCTTCTTAAAGGGAAAGATGTAACTCTGTGAGATGAATTCACAGAACACAGAGCAGTTTCTCAGAAAGCTTCTTTCCAGTTTTGAACGGAAGATATTTCCTTTTTCACCATAGCCCTCTATGGGCTTCCAAATATCCCTTTGCCAATTCCACAAGAACAGACTTAGCGAAAGGCTTCTTGAAGGGAAAGATGTAACTCTGTGAGATGAATTAACAGAACACAGAGCAGTTTCTCAGAAAGCTTCTTTCCAGTTTGGAACGGAAGATATTTCCTTTTTCACCATAGCCCTCTATGGGCTTCCAAATATCCCTTTGCCAATTCCACAAGAACAGCCTTAGCGAAAGGCTTCTTGAAGGGAAAGATGTAACTCTGTGAGGTGAATTAACAGAACACAGAGCAGTTTCTCAGAAAGCTTCTTTCCAGTTTTGAACGGAAGATATTTCCTTTTTCACCATAGCCCTCTATGGGCTCCCAAATATCCCTTTGCCAATTCCACAAGAACAGCCTTAGCGAAAGGCTTGTTGAAGGGAAAGATGTAACTCTGTGAGATGAATTCACAGAACACAGAGCAGTTTCTCAGAAAGCTTCTTTCCAGTTTTGAACGGAAGATATTTCCTTTTTCACCATAGGCCTCTATGGGCTTCCAAATATCCCTTTGCCAATTCCACAAGAACAGCCTTAGCGAAAGGCTTCTTGAAGGGAAAGATGTAACTCTGTGAGATGAATTCACAGAACACAGAGCAGTTTCTCAGAAAGCTTCTTTCCAGTTTTGAACGGAAGATATTTCCTTTTTCACCATAGCCCTCTATGGGCTTCCAAATATCCCTTTTCCAATTCTACAAGAACAGCCTTAGCGAAAGGCTTCTTGAAGGGAAAGATGTAACTCTGTGAGATGAATTAACAGAACACAGAGCAGTTTCTCAGAGAGCTTCTTTCCAGTTTTGAACGGAAGATATTTCCTTTTTCACCATAGCCCTCTAAGGGCTTCCAAATATCCCTTTGCCAATTCCACAAGAACAGCCTTAGCGAAAGGCTTCTTGAAGGGAAAGGTGTAACTCTGTGAGATGAATTAACAGAACACAGAGCAGTTTCTCAGAAAGCTTCTTTCCAGTTTTGAACGGAAGATATTTCCTTTTTCACCATAGCCCTCTATGGGCTTCCAAATATCCCTTTGCCAATTCCACAAGAACAGCCTTAGCGAAAGGCTTCTTGAAGGGAAAGATGTAACTCTGTGAGATGAATTAACAGAACACAGAGCAGTTTCTCAGAAAGCTTCTTTCCAGTTTTGAACGGAAGATATTTCCTTTTTCACCATAGCCCTCTATGGGCTTCCAAATATCCCTTTGCCAATTCCACAAAAACAGCCTTAGCGAAAGGCTTCTTGAAGGGAAAGATGTAACTCTGTGAGATGAATTAACAGAACACAGAGCAGTTTCTCAGAAAGCTTCTTTCCAATTTTGAACGGAAGATATTTCCTTTTTCGACATAGGCCTCTATGGGCTTCCAAATATCCCTTTGCCAATTCACAAGAACAGCCTTAGCGAAAGGCTTCTTGAAGGGAAAGATGTAACTCTGTGAGATGAATTAACAGAACACAGAGCCGTTTCTCAGAAAGCTTCTTTCCAGTTTTGAACCGAAGATATTTCCTTTTTCACCATAGCCCTCTATGGGCTTCCAAATATCCCTATGCCAATTTCTCAAGAACAGCCTTAGCGAAAGGCTTCTTGAAGGGAAAGATGTAACTCTGTGAGATGAATTCACAGAACACAGAGCAGTTTCTCAGAAAGCTTCTTTCCAGTATTGAACGGAAGATATTTCCTTTTTCACCATAGGCCTCTATGGGCTTCCAAATATCCCTTTGCCAATTCCACAAGAACAGCCTTAGCGAAAGGCTTCTTGAAGGGAAAGATGTAACACTGTGAGATGAATTAACAGAACACAGAGCAGTTTCTCAGAAAGCTTCTTTCCAGTTTTGTACGGAAGTTATTTACTTTTTCACCATAGGCCTCTATGGGCTTCCAAATATCCCTTTGCCAATTCCACAAGAACAGCCTTATCGAAAGGCTTCTTGAAAGGAAAGATGTAACTCTGTGAGATGAATTCACAGAACACAGAGCAGTGTCTCAGAAAGCTTCTCTCCAGTTTGGAACGGAAGATATTTCCTTTTTCACCATAGCCCTCTATGGGCTTCCAAATATCCCTTTGCAAATTCCACAAGAACAGCCTTAGCAAAAGGCTTGTTGAAGGGAAAGATGTAACTCTGTGAGATGAATTAACAGAACACACAGCAGTTTCTCAGAAAGCTTCTTTCCAGTTTTGAACGGAAGATATTTCCTTTTTCACCATAGCCCTCTATGGGCTTCCAAATATCCCTTTGCCAATTCCACAAAAACAGCCTTAGCGAAAGGCTTCTTGAAGGGAAAGATGTAACTCTGTGAGATGAATTCACAGAACACAGAGCAGTTTCTCAGAAAGCTTCTTTCCAGTTTTGAACGGAAGATATTTCCTTTCTCACCGTAGCCCTCTATGGGCTTCCAAATATCCCTTTTCCAATTCCACAAGAACAGACTTAGCGAAAGGCTTCTTGAAGGGAAAGATGTAACTCTGTGAGATGAATTCACAGAACACAGAGCAGTTTCTCAGAAAGCTTCTTTCCAGTTTTGAACGGAAGATATTTCCTTTTTCACCATAGCCCTCTATGGGATTCCAAATATCCCTTTGCCAATTCCACAAGAACAGCCTTAGCGAAAGGCTTCTTGAAGGGAAAGATGTAACTCTGTGAGGTGAATTAACAGAACACAGAGCAGTTTCTCAGAAAGCTTCTTTCCAGTTTTGAACGGAAGATATTTCCTTTTTCACCATAGCCCTCTATGGGCTTCCAAATATCCCTTTGCCAATTCCACAAGAACAGCCTTAGCGAAAGGCTTGTTGAAGGGAAAGATGTAACTCTGTGAGATGAATTAACAGAACACACAGCAGTTTCTCAGAAAGCTTCTTTCCAGTTTTGAACGGAAGATATTTCCTTTTTCACCATAGGCCTCTATGGGCTTCCAAATATCCCTTTGCCAATTCCACAAGAACAGCCTTAGCGAAAGGCTTCTTGAAGGGAAAGATGTAACTCTGTGTGATGAATTAACAGAACACAGAGCAGTTTCTCAGAAAGCTTCTTTCCAGGTTTGAACGGAAGATATTTCCTTTTTCACCATAGCCCTCTATGGGCTTCCAAATATCCCTTTGCCAATTCCACAAGAACAGCCTTAGCGAAAGGCTTCTTGAAGGGAAAGATGTAACTCTGTGAGATGAATTCACAGAACACAGAGCAGTTTCTCAGAAAGCTTCTTTCCAGTTTTGAACGGAAGATATTTCCTTTTTCACCATAGGCCTCTATGGGCTTCCAAATATCCCTTTGCCAATTCCACAAGAACAGCCTTAGCGAAAGGCTTCTTGCAGGGAAAGATGTAACTCTGTGAGATGAATTCACAGAACACAGAGCAGTTTCTCAGAAAGCTTCTTTCCAGTTTTGAACGGAAGATATTTCCTTTTTCACCATAGCCCTCTATGGGCTTCCAAATATCCCTTTGCCAATTCTACAAGAACAGCCTTAGCGAAAGGCTTCTTGAAGGGAAAGATGTAACTCTGTGAGATGAATTAACAGAACACAGAGCAGTTTCTCAGAGAGCTTCTTTCCAGTTTTGAACGGAAGATATTTCCTTTTTCACCAAAGCCCTCTAAGGGCTTCCAAATATCCCTTTGCCAATTCCACAAGAACAGCCTTAGCGAAAGGCTTCTTGAAGGGAAAGATGTAACTCTGTGAGATGAATTAACAGAACACAGAGCAGTTTCTCAGAAAGCTTCTTTCCAGTTTTGAACGGAAGATATTTCCTTTTTCACCATAGCCCTCTATGGGCTTCCAAATATCCCTTTGCCAATTCCACAAGAACAGCCTTAGCGAAAGGCTTCTTGAAGGGAAAGATGTAACTCTGTGAGATGAATTCACAGAACACAGAGCAGTTCCTCAGAAAGCTTCTTTCCAGTTTGGAACGGAAGATATTTCCTTTTTCACCATAGCCCTCTATGGGCTTCCAAATATCCCTTTGCCAATTCCACAAGAACAGACTTAGCGAAAGGCTTCTTGAAGGGAAAGATGTAACTCTGTGAGATGAATTAACAGAACACAGAGCAGTTTCTCAGAAAGCTTCTTTCCAGTTTGGAACGGAAGATATTTCCTTTTTCACCATAGCCCTCTATGGGCTTCCAAATATCCCTTTGCCAATTCCACAAGAACAGCCTTAGCGAAAGGCTTCTTGAAGGGAAAGATGTAACTCTGTGAGGTGAATTAACAGAACACAGAGCAGTTTCTCAGAAAGCTTCTTTCCAGTTTTGAACGGAAGATATTTCCTTTTTCACCATAGCCCTCTATGGGCTCCCAAATATCCCTTTGCCAATTCCACAAGAACAGCCTTAGCGAAAGGCTTCTTGAAGGGAAAGATGTAACTCTGTGAGATGAATTAACAGAACACACAGCAGTTTCTCAGAAAGCTTCTTTCCAGTTTTGAACGGAAGATATTTCCTTTTTCACCATAGGCCTCTATGGGCTTCCAAATATCCCTTTGCCAATTCCACAAGAACAGCCTTAGCGAAAGGCTTCTTGAAGGGAAAGATGTAACTCTGTGTGATGAATTAACAGAACACAGAGCAGTTTCTCAGAAAGCTTCTTTCCAGGTTTGAACGGAAGATATTTCCTTTTTCACCATAGCCCTCTATGGGCTTCCAAATATCCCTTTGCCAATTCCACAAGAACAGCCTTAGCGAAAGGCTTCTTGAAGGGAAAGATGTAACTCTGTGAGATGAATTAACAGAACACAGAGCAGTTTCTCAGAAAGCTTCTTTCCAGTTTTGAACGGAAGATATTTCCTTTTTCACCATAGGCCTCTATGGGCTTCCAAATATCCCTTTGCCAATTCCACAAGAACAGCCTTAGCGAAAGGCTTCTTGAAGGGAAAGATGTAACTCTGTGAGATGAATTCACAGAACACAGAGCAGTTTCTCAGAAAGCTTCTTTCCAGTTTTGAACGGAAGATATTTCCTTTTTCACCATAGCCCTCTATGGGCTTCCAAATATCCCTTTGCCAATTCTACAAGAACAGCCTTAGCGAAAGGCTTCTTGAAGGGAAAGATGTAACTCTGTGAGATGAATTCACAGAACACAGAGCAGTTTCTCAGAGAGCTTCTTTCCAGTTTTGAACGGAAGATATTTCCTTTTTCACCATAGCCCTCTAAGGGCTTCCAAATATCCCTTTGCCAATTCCACAAGAATAGCCTTAGCGAAAGGCTTCTTGAAGGGAAAGATGTAACTCTGTGAGATGAATTAACAGAACACAGAGCAGTTTCTCAGAAAGCTTCTTTCCAATTTTGAACGGAAGATATTTCCTTTTTCACCATAGGCCTCTATGGGCTTCCAAATATCCCTTTGCCAATTCACAAGAACAGCCTTAGCGAAAGGCTTCTTGAAGAGAAAGATGTAACTCTGTGAGATGAATTAACAGAACACAGAGCCGTTTCTCAGAAAGCTTCTTTCCAGTTTTGAACGGAAGATATTTCCTTTTTCACCATAGCCCTCTATGGGCTTCCAAATATCCCTTTGCCAATTTCTCAAGAACAGCCTTAGCGAAAGGCTTCTTGAAGGGAAAGATGTAACTCTGTGACATGAATTCACAGAACACAGAGCAGTTTCTCAGAAAGCTTCTTTCCAGTTTTGAACGGAAGATATTTCCTTTTTCACCATAGGCCTCTATGGGCTTCCAAATATCCCTTTGCCAATTCCACAAGAACAGCCTTAGCGAAAGGCTTCTTGAAGGAAAGATGTAACACTGTGAGATGAATTAACAGAACACAGAGCAGTTTCTCAGAAAGCTTCTTTCCAGTTTTGTACGGAAGATATTTACTTTTTCACCATAGGCCTCTATGGGCTTCCAAATATCCCTTTGCCAATTCCACAAGAACAGCCTTAGCGAAAGGCTTCTTGAAAGGAAAGATGTAACTCTGTGAGATGAATTCACAGAACACAGAGTAGTGTCTCAGAAAGCTTCTCTCCAGTTTGGAACGGAAGATATTTCCTTTTTCACCATAGCCCTCTATGGGCTTCCAAATATCCCTTTGCCAATTCCACAAGAACAGCCTTAGCGAAAGGCTTGCTGAAGGGAAAGATGTAACTCTGTGAGATGAATTAACAGAACACAGAGCAGTTTCTCAGAAAGCTTCTTTCCAGTTTTGAACGGAAGATATTTCCTTTTTCACCATAGCCCTCTATGGGCTTCCAAATATCCCTTTGCCAATTCCACAAGAACAGCCTTAGCGAAAGGCTTCTTGAAGGGAAAGATGTAACTCTGTGAGATGAATTAACAGAACACAGAGCAGTTTCTCAGAAAGCTTCTTTCCAGTTTTGAACGGAAGATATTTCCTTTTTCACCATTGCCCTCTATGGGCTTCCAAATATCCCTTTGCCAATTCCACAAGAACAGCCTTAACGAAAGGCTTCTTGAAGGGAAAGATGTAACTCTGTGAGATGAATTAACAGAATACTGAGCAGTTTCTCAGAAAGATTCTTTCCAATTTTGAACGGAAGATATTTCCTTTTTCACCGTAGCCCTCTATGGGCTTCCAAATATCCCTTTGCCAATTCCACAAGAACAGCCTTAGCGAAAGGCTTCTTGAAGGGAAAGATGTAACTCTGTGAGATGAATTCACAGAACACAGAGCAGTTTCTCAGAAAGCTTCTTTCCAGTTTTGAACGGAAGATATTTCCTTTTTCACCATAGGCCTCTATGGGCTTCCAAATATCCCTTTGCCAATTCCACAAGAACAGCCTTAGCGAAAGGCTTCTTGAAGGGAAAGATGTAACACTGTGAGATGAATTAACAGAACACAGAGCAGTTTCTCAGAAAGCTTCTTTACAGTTTTGTACGGAAGATATTTACTTTTTCACCATAGGCCTCTATGGGCTTCCAAATATCCCTTTGCCAATTCCACAAGAACAGCCTTAGCGAAAGGCTTGTTGAAGGGAAAGATGTAACTCTGTGAGATGAATTAACAGAACACACAGCAGTTTCTCAGAAAGCTTCTTTCCAGTTTTGAACGGAAGATATTTCCTTTTTCACCATAGCCCTCTATGGGCTTCCAAATATCCCTTTGCCAATTCCACAAGAACAGCCTTAGCGAAAGGCTTCTTGAAGGGAAAGATGTAACTCTGTGAGATGAATTCACAGAACACAGAGCAGTTTCTCAGAAAGCTTCTTTCCAGTTTTGAACGGAAGATATTTCCTTTTTCACCATAGCCCTCTATGGGCTTCCAAATATCCCTTTGCCAATTCCACAAGAACAGCCTTAGCGAAAGGCTTCTTGAAGGGAAAGATGTAACTCTGTGAGATGAATTCACAGAACACAGAGCAGTTTCTCAGAAAGCTTTTTCCAGTTTTGAACGGAAGATATTTCCTTTTTCACCATAGCCCTCTATGGGCTTCCAAATATCCCTTTTCCAATTCTACAAGAACAGCCTTAGCGAAAGCCTTCTTGAAGGGAAAGATGTAACTCTGTGAGATGAATTAACAGAACACAGAGCAGTTTCTCAGAGAGCTTCTTTCCAGTTTTGAACGGAAGATATTTCCTTTTTCACCATAGCCCTCTAAGGGCTTCCAAATATCCCTTTGCCAATTCCACAAGAACAGCCTTAGCGAAAGGCTTCTTGAAGGGAAAGGTGTAACTCTGTGAGATGAATTAACAGAACACAGAGCAGTTTCTCAGAAAGCTTATTTCCAGTTTTGAACGGAAGATATTTCCTTTTTCACCATAGCCCTCTATGGGCTTCCAAATATCCCTTTGCTAATTCCACAAGAACAGCCTTAGCGAAAGGCTTCTTGAAGGGAAAGATGTAACTCTGTGAGATGAATTAACAGAACACAGAGCAGTTTCTCAGAAAGCTTCTTTCCAGTTTTGAACGGAAGATATTTCCTTTTTCACCATAGCCCTCTATGGGCTTCCAAATATCCCTTTGCCAATTCCACAAGAACAGCCTTAGCGAAAGGCTTCTTGAAGGGAAAGATGTAACTCTGTGAGATGAATTAACAGAACACAGAGCAGTTTCTCAGAAAGCTTCTTTCCAATTTTGAACGGAAGATATTTCCTTTTTCACCATAGGCCTCTATGGGCTTCCAAATATCCCTTTGCCAATTCACAAGAACAGCCTTAGCGAAAGGCTTCTTGAAGGGAAAGATGTAACTCTGTGAGATGAATTAACAGAACACAGAGCCGTTTCTCAGAAAGCTTCTTTCCAGTTTTGAACGGAAGATATTTCCTTTTTCACCATAGCCCTCTATGGGCTTCCAAATATCCCTATGCCAATTTCTCAAGAACAGCCTTAGCGAAAGGCTTCTTGAAGGGAAAGATGTAACTCTGTGAGATGAATTCACAGAACACAGAGCAGTTTCTCAGAAAGCTTCTTTCCAGTTTTGAACGGAAGATATTTCCTTTTTCACCATAGGCCTCTATGGGCTTCCAAATATCCCTTTGCCAATTCCACAAGAACAGCCTTAGCGAAAGGCTTCTTGAAGGGAAAGATGTAACACTGTGAGATGAATTAACAGAACACAGAGCAGTTTCTCAGAAAGCTTCTTTCCAGTTTTGTACGGAAGTTATTTACTTTTTCACCATAGGCCTCTATGGGCTTCCAAATATCCCTTTGCCAATTCCACAAGAACAGCCTTAGCGAAAGGCTTCTTGAAAGGAAAGATGTAACTCTGTGAGATGAATTCACAGAACACAGAGCAGTGTCTCAGAAAGCTTCTCTCCAGTTTGGAACGGAAGATATTTCCTTTTTCACCATAGCCCTCTATGGGCTTCCAAATATCCCTTTGCCAATTCCACAAGAACAGCCTTAGCGAAAGGCTTGTTGAAGGGACAGATGTAACTCTGTGAGATGAATTAACAGAACACACAGCAGTTTCTCAGAAAGCTTCTTTCCAGTTTTGAACGGAAGATATTTCCTTTTTCACCATAGCCCTCTATGGGCTTCCAAATATCCCTTTGCCAATTCCACAAGAACAGCCTTAGCGAAAGGCTTCTTGAAGGGAAAGATGTAACTCTGTGAGATGAATTCACAGAACACAGAGCAGTTTCTCAGAAAGCTTCTTTCCAGTTTTGAACGGAAGATATTTCCTTTTTCACCGTAGCCCTCTATGGGCTTCCAAATATCCCTTTGCCAATTCCACAAGAACAGACTTAGCGAAAGGCTTCTTGAAGGGAAAGATGTAACTCTGTGAGATGAATTCACAGAACACAGAGCAGTTTCTCAGAAAGCTTCTTTCCAGTTTTGAACGGAAGATATTTCCTTTTTCACCATAGCCCTCTATGGGCTTCCAAATATCCCTTTGCCAATTCCACAAGAACAGCCTTAGCGAAAGGCTTCTTGAAGGGAAAGATGTAACTCTGTGAGGTGAATTAACAGAACACAGAGCAGTTTCTCAGAAAGCTTCTTTCCAGTTTTGAACGGAAGATATTTCCTTTTTCACCATAGCCCTCTATGGGCTTCCAAATATCCCTTTGCCAATTCCACAAGAACAGCCTTAGCGAAAGGCTTGTTGAAGGGAAAGATGTAACTCTGTGAGATGAATTAACAGAACACACAGCAGTTTCTCAGAAAGCTTCTTTCCAGTTTTGAACGGAAGATATTTCCTTTTTCACCATAGGCCTCTATGGGCTTCCAAATATCCCTTTGCCAATTCCACAAGAACAGCCTTAGCGAAAGGCTTCTTGAAGGGAAAGATGTAACTCTGTGTGATGAATTAACAGAACACAGAGCAGTTTCTCAGAAAGCTTCTTTCCAGGTTTGAACGGAAGATATTTCCTTTTTCACCATAGCCCTCTATGGGCTTCCAAATATCCCTTTGCCAATTCCACAAGAACAGCCTTAGCGAAAGGCTTCTTGAAGGGAAAGATGTAACTCTGTGAGATGAATTCACAGAACACAGAGCAGTTTCTCAGAAAGCTTCTTTCCAGTTTTGAACGGAAGATATTTCCTTTTTCACCATAGGCCTCTATGGGCTTCCAAATATCCCTTTGCCAATTCCACAAGAACAGCCTTAGCGAAAGGCTTCTTGAAGGGAAAGATGTAACTCTGTGAGATGAATTCACAGAACACAGAGCAGTTTCTCAGAAAGCTTCTTTCCAGTTTTGAACGGAAGATATTTCCTTTTTCACCATAGCCCTCTATGGGCTTCCAAATATCCCTTTGCCAATTCTACAAGAACAGCCTTAGCGAAAGGCTTCTTGAAGGGAAAGATGTAACTCTGTGAGATGAATTAACAGAACACAGAGCAGTTTCTCAGAGAGCTTCTTTCCAGTTTTGAACGGAAGATATTTCCTTTTTCACCAAAGCCCTCTAAGGGCTTCCAAATATCCCTTTGCCAATTCCACAAGAACAGCCTTAGCGAAAGGCTTCTTGAAGGGAAAGATGTAACTCTGTGAGATGAATTAACAGAACACAGAGCAGTTTCTCAGAAAGCTTCTTTCCAGTTTTGAACGGAAGATATTTCCTTTTTCACCATAGCCCTCTATGGGCTTCCAAATATCCCTTTGCCAATTCCACAAGAACAGCCTTAGCGAAAGGCTTCTTGAAGGGAAAGATGTAACTCTGTGAGATGAATTAACAGAACACACAGCAGTTTCTCAGAAAGCTTCTTTCCAGTTTTGAACGGAAGATATTTCCTTTTTCACCATAGCCCTCTATGGGCTTCCAAATATCCCTTTGCCAATTCCACAAGAACAGACTTAGCGAAAGGCTTCTTGAAGGGAAAGATGTAACTCTGTGAGATGAATTAACAGAACACAGAGCAGTTTCTCAGAAAGCTTCTTTCCAGTTTGGAACGGAAGATATTTCCTTTTTCACCATAGCCCTCTATGGGCTTCCAAATATCCCTTTGCCAATTCCACAAGAACAGCCTTAGCGAAAGGCTTCTTGAAGGGAAAGATGTAACTCTGTGAGGTGAATTAACAGAACACAGAGCAGTTTCTCAGAAAGCTTCTTTCCAGTTTTGAACGGAAGATATTTCCTTTTTCACCATAGCCCTCTATGGGCTCCCAAATATCCCTTTGCCAATTCCACAAGAACAGCCTTAGCGAAAGGCTTCTTGAAGGGAAAGATGTAACTCTGTGAGATGAATTCACAGAACACACAGCAGTTTCTCAGAAAGCTTCTTTCCAGTTTTGAACGGAAGATATTTCCTTTTTCACCATAGGCCTCTATGGGCTTCCAAATATCCCTTTGCCAATTCCACAAGAACAGCCTTAGCGAAAGGCTTCTTGAAGGGAAAGATATAACTCTGTGTGATGAATTAACAGAACACAGAGCAGTTTCTCAGAAAGCTTCTTTCCAGGTTTGAACGGAGATATTTCCTGTTTCACCATAGCCCTCTATGGGCTTCCAAATATCCCTTTGCCAATTCCACAAGAACAGCCTTAGCGAAAGGCTTCTTGAAGGGAAAGATGTAACTCTGTGAGATGAATTAACAGAACACAGAGCAGTTTCTCAGAAAGCTTCTTTCCAGTTTTGAACGGAAGATATTTCCTTTTTCACCATAGGCCTCTATGGGCTTCCAAATATCCCTTTGCCAATTCCACAAGAACAGCCTAAGCGAAAGGCTTCTTGAAGGGAAAGATGTAACTCTGTGAGATGAATTCACAGAACACAGAGCAGTTTCTCAGAAAGCTTCTTTCCAGTTTTTAACGGAAGATATTTCCTTTTTCACCATAGCCCTCTATGGGCTTCCAAATATCCCTTTGCCAATTCCACAAGAACAGCCTTAGCGAAAGGCTTCTTGAAGGGAAAGATGTAACTCTGTGAGATGAATTAACAGAACACAGAGCAGTTTCTCTGAAAGCTTCTTTCCAGTTTTGAACGGAAGATATTTCCTTTTTCACCATAGCCCTCTATGGGCTTCCAAATATCCCTTTGCCAATTCCACAAGAACAGCCTTAGCGAAAGGCTTCTTGAAGGGAAAGATGTAACTCTGTGAGATGAATTAACAGAACACAGAGCAGTTTCTCAGAAAGCTTCTTTCCAGTTTTGAACGGAAGATATTTCCTTTTTCACCATAGCCCTCTATGGGCTTCCAAATATCCCTTTGCCAATTCCACAAGAACAGCCTTAGCGAAAGGCTTGTTGAAGGGAAAGATGTAACTCTGTGAGATGAATTAACAGAACACACAGCAGTTTCTCAGAAAGCTTCTTTCCAGTTTTGAACGGAAGATATTTCCTTTTTCACCATAGGCCTCTATGGGCTTCCAAATATCCCTTTGCCAATTCCACAAGAACCGCCTTAGCGAAAGGCTTCTTGAAGGGAAAGATGTAACTCTGTGAGATGAATTAACAGAACACAGAGCAGTTTCTCAGAAAGCTTCTTTCCAGTTTTGAACGGAAGATATTTCCTTTTTCACCATAGCCCTCTATGGGCTTCCAAATATCCCTTTGCCAATTCCACAAGAACAGCCTTAGCGAAAGGCTTCTTGAAGGGAAAGATGTAACTCTGTGAGATGAATTAACAGAATACTGAGCAGTTTCTCAGAAAGATTCTTTCCAATTTTGAACGGAAGATATTTCCTTTTTCACCGTAGCCCTCTATGGGCTTCCAAATATACCTTTGCCAATTCCACAAGAACAGCCTTAGCGAAAGGCTTCTTGAAGGGAAAGATGTAACTCTGTGAGATGAATTCACAGAACACAGAGCAGTTTCTTAGAAAGCTTCTTTCCAGTTTTGAACGGAAGATATTTCCTTTTTCCCCATAGGCCTCTATGGGCTTCCAAATATCCCTTTGCCAATTCCACAAGAACAGCCTTAGCGAAAGGCTTCTTGAAGGGAAAGATTTAACTCTGTGAGATGAATTCACAGAACACAGAGCAGTGTCTCAGAAAGCTTCTTTCCTGTTTGGAACGGAAGATATTTCCTTTTTCACCATAGGCCTCTATGGGCTTCCAAATATCCCTTTGCCAATTCCACAAGAACAGCCTTAGCGAAAGGCTTCTTGAAGGGAAAGATGTAACACTGTGAGATGAATTAACAGAACATAGAGCAGTTTCTCAGAAAGCTTCTTTCCAGTTTTGTACGGAAGGTATTTACTTTTTCACCATAGGCCTCTATGGGCTTCCAAATATCCCTTTGCCAATTCCACAAGAACAGCCTTAGCGAAAGGCTTGTTGAAGGGAAAGATGTAACTCTGTGAGATGAATTAACAGAACACACAGCAGTTTCTCAGAAAGCTTCTTTCCAGTTTTGAACGGAAGATATTTCCTTTTTCACCATAGCCCTCTATGGGCTTCCAAATATCCCTTTGCCAATTCCACAAGAACAGCCTTAGCGAAAGGCTTCTTGAAGGGAAAGATGTAACTCTGTGAGATGAATTCACAGAACACAGAGCAGTTTCTCAGAAAGCTTCTTTCCAGTTTTGAACGGAAGATATTTCCTTTTTCACCATAGCCCTCTATGGGCTTCCAAATATCCCTTTGCCAATTCCACAAGAACAGCCTTAGCGAAAGGCTTCTTGAAGGGAAAGATGTAACTCTGTGAGATGAATTCACAGAACACAGAGCAGTTTCTCAGAAAGCTTCTTTCCAGTTTTGAACGGAAGATATTTCCTTTTTCACCATAGCCCTCTATGGGCTTCCAAATATCCCTTTGCCAATTCCACAAGAACAGCCTTAGCGAAAGGCTTCTTGAAGGGAAAGATGTAACTCTGTGAGATGAATTAACAGAACACAGAGCAGTTTCTCAGAAAGCTTCTTTCCAGTTTTGAACGGAAGATATTTCCTTTTTCACCATAGCCCTCTATGGTCTTCCAAATATCCCTTTGCCAATTCCAAAAGAACAGCCTTAGCGAAAGGCTTCTTGAAGGGAAAGATGTAACTCTGTGAGGTGAATTAACAGAACACAGAGCAGTTTCTCAGAAAGCTTCTTTCCAGTTTTGAACGGAAGATATTTCCTTTTTCACCATAGCCCTCTATGGGCTTCCAAATATCCCTTTGCCAATTCCACAAGAACAGCCTTAGCGAAAGGCTTCTTGAAGGGAAAGATGTAACTCTGTGAGATGAATTAACAGAACACACAGCAGTTTCTCAGAAAGCTTCTTTCCAGTTTTGAACGGAAGATATTTCCTTTTTCACCATAGGCCTCTATGGGCTTCCAAATATCCCTTTGCCAATTCCACAAGAACAGCCTTAGCGAAAGGCTTCTTGAAGGGAAAGATGTAACTCTGTGTGATGAATTAACAGAACACAGAGCAGTTTCTCAGAAAGCTTCTTTCCAGGTTTGAACGGAAGATATTTCCTTTTTCACCATAGCCCTCTATGGGCTTCCAAATATCCCTTTGCCAATTCCACAAGAACAGCCTTAGCGAAAGGCTTCTTGAAGGGAAAGATGTAACTCTGTGAGATGAATTAACAGAATACTGAGCAGTTTCTCAGAAAGATTCTTTCCAATTTTGAACGGAAGATATTTCCTTTTTCACCGTAGCCCTCTATGGGCTTCCAAATATACCTTTGCCAATTCCACAAGAACAGCCTTAGCGAAAGGCTTCTTGAAGGGAAAGATGTAACTCTGTGAGATGAATTCACAGAACACAGAGCAGTTTCTTAGAAAGCTTCTTTCCAGTTTTGAACGGAAGATATTTCCTTTTTCCCCATAGGCCTCTATGGGCTTCCAAATATCCCTTTGCCAATTCCACAAGAACAGCCTTAGCGAAAGGCTTCTTGAAGGGAAAGATTTAACTCTGTGAGATGAATTCACAGAACACAGAGCAGTGTCTCAGAAAGCTTCTTTCCTGTTTGGAACGGAAGATATTTCCTTTTTCACCATAGGCCTCTATGGGCTTCCAAATATCCCTTTGCCAATTCCACAAGAACAGCCTTAGCGAAAGGCTTCTTGAAGGGAAAGATGTAACACTGTGAGATGAATTAACAGAACATAGAGCAGTTTCTCAGAAAGCTTCTTTCCAGTTTTGTACGGAAGGTATTTACTTTTTCACCATAGGCCTCTATGGGCTTCCAAATATCCCTTTGCCAATTCCACAAGAACAGCCTTAGCGAAAGGCTTGTTGAAGGGAAAGATGTAACTCTGTGAGATGAATTAACAGAACACACAGCAGTTTCTCAGAAAGCTTCTTTCCAGTTTTGAACGGAAGATATTTCCTTTTTCACCATAGCCCTCTATGGGCTTCCAAATATCCCTTTGCCAATTCCACAAGAACAGCCTTAGCGAAAGGCTTCTTGAAGGGAAAGATGTAACTCTGTGAGATGAATTCACAGAACACAGAGCAGTTTCTCAGAAAGCTTCTTTCCAGTTTTGAACGGAAGATATTTCCTTTTTCACCATAGCCCTCTATGGGCTTCCAAATATCCCTTTGCCAATTCCACAAGAACAGCCTTAGCGAAAGGCTTCTTGAAGGGAAAGATGTAACTCTGTGAGATGAATTCACAGAACACAGAGCAGTTTCTCAGAAAGCTTCTTTCCAGTTTTGAACGGAAGATATTTCCTTTTTCACCATAGCCCTCTATGGGCTTCCAAATATCCCTTTGCCAATTCCACAAGAACAGCCTTAGCGAAAGGCTTCTTGAAGGGAAAGATGTAACTCTGTGAGATGAATTCACAGAACACAGAGCAGTTTCTCAGAAAGCTTCTTTCCAGTTTTGAACGGAAGATATTTCCTTTTTCACCATAGCCCTCTATGGTCTTCCAAATATCCCTTTGCCAATTCCAAAAGAACAGCCTTAGCGAAAGGCTTCTTGAAGGGAAAGATGTAACTCTGTGTGATGAATTAACAGAACACAGAGCAGTTTCTCAGAAAGCTTCTTTCCAGGTTTGAACGGAAGATATTTCCTTTTTCACCATAGCCCTCTATGGGCTTCCAAATATCCCTTTGCCAATTCCACAAGAACAGCCTTAGCGAAAGGCTTCTTGAAGGGAAAGATGTAACTCTGTGAGATGAATTAACAGAACACAGAGTAGTTTCTCAGAAAGCTTCTTTCCAGTTTTGAACGGAAGATATTTCCTTTTTCACCATAGGCCTCTATGGGCTTCCAAATATCCCTTTGCCAATTCCACAAGAACAGCCTTAGCGAAAGGCTTCTTGAAGGGAAAGATGTAACTCTGTGAGATGAATTCACAGAACACAGAGCAGTTTCTCAGAAAGCTTCTTTCCAGTTTTGAACGGAAGATATTTCCTTTTTCACCATAGCCCTCTATGGGCTTCCAAATATCCCTTTGCCAATTCTACAAGAACAGCCTTAGCGAAAGGCTTCTTGAAGGGAAAGATGTAACTCTGTGAGATGAATTAACAGAACACAGAGCAGTTTCTCAGAGAGCTTCTTTCCAGTTTTGAACGGAAGATATTTCCTTTTTCACCATAACCCTCTAAGGGCTTCCAAATATCCCTTTGCCAATTCCACAAGAACAGCCTTAGCGAAAGGCTTCTTGAAGGGAAAGATGTAACTCTGTGAGATGAATTAACAGAACACAGAGCAGTTTCTCAGAAAGCTTCTTTCCAATTTTGAACGGAAGATATTTCCTTTTTCACCATAGGCCTCTATGGGCTTCCAAATATCCCTTTGCCAATTCACAAGAACAGCCTTAGCGAAAGGCTTCTTGAAGAGAAAGATGTAACTCTGTGAGATGAATTAACAGAACACAGAGCCGTTTCTCAGAAAGCTTCTTTCCAGTTTTGAACGGAAGATATTTCCTTTTTCACCATAGCCCTCTATGGGCTTCCAAATATCCCTTTGCCAATTTCTCAAGAACAGCCTTAGCGAAAGGCTTCTTGAAGGGAAAGATGTAACTCTGTGAGATGAATTAACAGAACACAGAGCAGTTTCTCAGAAAGCTTCTTTCCAGTTTTGAACGGAAGATATTTCCTTTTTCACCATAGGCCTCTATGGGCTTCCAAATATCCCTTTGCCAATTCCACAAGAACAGCCTTAGCGAAAGGCTTCTTGAAGGAAAGATGTAACACTGTGAGATGAATTAACAGAACACAGAGCAGTTTCTCAGAAAGCTTCTTTCCAGTTTTGTACGGAAGATATTTACTTTTTCACCATAGGCCTCTATGGGCTTCCAAATATCCCTTTGCCAATTCCACAAGAACAGCCTTAGCGAAAGGCTTCTTGAAAGGAAAGATGTAACTCTGTGAGATGAATTCACAGAACACAGAGCAGTGTCTCAGAAAGCTTCTCTCCAGTTTGGAACGGAAGATATTTCCTTTTTCAACATAGCCCTCTATGGGCTTCCAAATATCCCTTTGCCAATTCCACAAGAACAGCCTTAGCGAAAGGCTTGTTGAACGGAAAGATGTAACTCTGTGAGATGAATTAACAGAACACAGAGCAGTTTCTCAGAAAGCTTCTTTCCAGTTTTGAACGGAAGATATTTCCTTTTTCACCATAGCCCTCTATGGGCTTCCAAATATCCCTTTGACAATTCCACAAGAACAGCCTTAGCGAAAGGCTTCTTGAAGGGAAAGATGTAACTCTGTGAGATGAATTCACAGAACACAGAGCAGTTTCTCAGAAAGCTTCTTTCCAGTTTTTAACGGAAGATATTTCCTTTTTCACCATAGCCCTCTATGGGCTTCCAAATATCCCTTTGCCAATTCCACAAGAACAGACATAGCGAAAGGCTTCTTGAAGGGAAAGATGTAACTCTGTGAGATGAATTAACAGAACACAGAGCAGTTTCTCAGAAAGCTTTTTTCCAGTTTTGAACGGAAGATATTTCCTTTTTCACCATAGCCCTCTATGGGCTTCCAAATATCCCTTTGCCAATTCCACAAGAACAGCCTTAGCGAAAGGCTTCTTGAAGGGAAAGATGTAACTCTGTGAGATGAATTCACAGAACACAGAGCAGTTTCTCAGAAAGATTCTTTCCAGTTTTGAACGGAAGATATTTCCTTTTTCACCATAGCCCTCTATGGGCTTCCAAATATCCCTTTGCCAATTCCACAAGAACAGCCTTAGCGAAAGGCTTCTTGAAGGGAAAGATGTAACTCTGTGAGATGAATTAACAGAACACACAGCAGTTTCTCAGAAAGCTTCTTTCCAGTTTTGAACGGAAGATATTTCCTTTTTCACCATAGGCCTCTATGGGCTTCCAAATATCCCTTTGCCAATTCCACAAGAACAGCCTTAGCGAAAGGCTTCTTGAAGGGAAAGATGTAACTCTGTGAGATGAATTAACAGAACACAGAGCAGTTTCTCAGAAAGCTTCTTTCCAGTTTTGAACGGAAGATATTTCCTTTTTCACCATAGCCCTCTATGGGCTTCCAAATATCCCTTTGCCAATTCCACAAGAACAGCCTTAGCGAAAGGCTTCTTGAAGGGAAAGATGTAACTCTGTGAGATGAATTAACAGAATACAGAGCAGTTTCTCAGAAAGATTCTTTCCAATTTTGAACGGAAGATATTTCCTTTTTCACAGTAGCCCTCTATGGGCTTCCAAATATCCCTTTGCCAATTCCACAAGAGCAGCCTTAGCGAAAGGCTTCTTGAAGGGAAAGATGTAACTCTGTGAGATGAATTCACAGAACACAGAGCAGTTTCTCAGAAAGCTTCTTTCCAGTTTTGAACGGAAGATATTTCCTTTTTCACCATAGCCCTCTATGGGCTTCCAAATATCCCTTTGCCAATTCCACAAGAACAGCCTTAGCGAAAGGCTTCTTGAAGGGAAAGATGTAACTCTGTGAGATGAATTAACAGAACACAGAGCAGTTTCTCAGAAAGCTTCTTTCCAGTTTTGAACGGAAGATATTTCCTTTTTCACCATAGGCCTCTATGGGCTTCCAAATATCCCTTTGCCAATTCCACAAGAACAGCCTTAGCGAAAGGCTTCTTGAAGGGAAAGATGTAACTCTGTGAGATGAATTCACAGAACACAGAGCAGTTTCTCAGAAAGCTTCTTTCCAGTTTTGAACGGAAGATATTTCCTTTTTCACCATAGCCCTCTATGGGCTTCCAAATATCCCTTTTCCAATTCTACAAGAACAGCCTTAGCGAAAGGCTTCTTGAAGGGAAAGATGTAACTCTGTGAGATGAATTAACAGAACACAGAGCAGTTTCTCCGAGAGCTTCTTTCCAGTTTTGAACGGAAGATATTTCCTTTTTCACCATAGCCCTCTAAGGGCTTCCAAATATCCCTTTGCCAATTCCACAAGAACAGCCTTAGCGAAAGGCTTCTTGAAGGGAAAGGTGTAACTCTGTGAGATGAATTAACAGAACACAGAGCAGTTTCTCAGAAAGCTTCTTTCCAGTTTTGAACGGAAGATATTTCCTTTTTCACCATAGCCCTCTATGGGCTTCCAAATATCCCTTTGCCAATTCCACAAGAACAGCCTTAGCGAAAGGCTTCTTGAAGGGAAAGATGTAACTCTGTGAGATGAATTAACAGAACACAGAGCAGTTTCTCAGAAAGCTTCTTTCCAGTTTTGAACGGAAGATATTTCCTTTTTCACCATAGCCCTCTATGGGCTTCCAAATATCCCTTTGCCAATTCCACAAGAACAGCCTTAGCGAAAGGCTTCTTGAAGGGAAAGATGTAACTCTGTGAGATGAATTAACAGAACACAGAGCAGTTTCTCAGAAAGCTTCTTTCCAATTTTGAACGGAAGATATTTCCTTTTTCACCATAGGCCTCTATGGGCTTCCAAATATCCCTTTGCCAATTCACAAGAACAGCCTTAGCGAAAGGCTTCTTGAAGGGAAAGATGTAACTCTGTGAGATGAATTAACAGAACACAGAGCCGTTTCTCAGAAAGCTTCTTTCCAGTTTTGAACCGAAGATATTTCCTTTTTCACCATAGCCCTCTATGGGCTTCCAAATATCCCTATGCCAATTTCTCAAGAACAGCCTTAGCGAAAGGCTTCTTGAAGGGAAAGATGTAACTCTGTGAGATGAATTCACAGAACACAGAGCAGTTTCTCAGAAAGCTTCTTTCCAGTTTTGAACGGAAGATATTTCCTTTTTCACCATAGGCCTCTATGGGCTTCCAAATATCCCTTTGCCAATTCCACAAGAACAGCCTTAGCGAAAGGCTTCTTGAAGGGAAAGATGTAACACTGTGAGATGAATTAACAGAACACAGAGCAGTTTCTCAGAAAGCTTCTTTCCAGTTTTGTACGGAAGTTATTTACTTTTTCACCATAGGCCTCTATGGGCTTCCAAATATCCCTTTGCCAATTCCACAAGAACAGCCTTATCGAAAGGCTTCTTGAAAGGAAAGATGTAACTCTGTGAGATGAATTCACAGAACACAGAGCAGTTTCTCAGAAAGCTTCTTTCCAGTTTTGAACGGAAGATATTTCCTTTTTCACCATAGGCCTCTATGGTTTTCCAAATAACCCTTTGCCAATTCCACAAGAACAGCCTTAGCGAAAGGCTTCTTGAAGGGAAAGATGTAACTCTGTGAGATGAATTCACAGAACACAGAGGAGTTTCTCAGAAAGCTTCTTTCCAGTTTTGAACGGAAGATATTTCCTTTTTCACCATAGCCCTCTATGGGCTTCCAAATATCCCTTTGCCAATTCTACAAGAACAGCCTTAGCGAAAGGCTTCTTGAAGGGAAAGATGTAACTCTGTGAGATGAATTAACAGAACACAGAGCAGTTTCTCAGAGAGCTTCTTTCCAGTTTTGAACGGAAGATATTTCCTTTTTCACCAAAGCCCTCTAAGGGCTTCCAAATATCCCTTTGCCAATTCCACAAGAACAGCCTTAGCGAAAGGCTTCTTGAAGGGAAAGATGTAACTCTGTGAGATGAATTAACAGAACACAGAGCAGTTTCTCAGAAAGCTTCTTTCCAGTTTTGAACGGAAGATATTTCCTTTTTCACCATAGCCCTCTATGGGCTTCCAAATATCCCTTTGCCAATTCCACAAGAACAGCCTTAGCGAAAGGCTTCTTGAAGGGAAAGATGTAACTCTGTGAGATGAATTCACAGAACACAGAGCAGTTTCTCAGAAAGCTTCTTTCCAGTTTTGAACGGAAGATATTTCCTTTTTCACCATAGTCCTCTATGGGCTTCCAAATATCCCTTTGCCAATTCTACAAGAACAGCCTTATCGAAAGGCTTCTTGAAGGGAAAGATGTAACTCTGTGAGATGAATTAACAGAACACAGAGCAGTTTCTCAGAGAGCTTCTTTCCAGTTTTGAACGGAAGATATTTCCTTTTTCACCATAGCCCTCTAAGGGCTTCCAAATATCCCTTTGCCAATTCCACAAGAACAGCCTTAGCGAAAGGCTTCTTGAAGGGAAAGATGTAACTCTGTGAGATGAATTAACAGAACACAGAGCAGTTTCTCAGAAAGCTTCTTTCCAATTTTGAACGGAAGATATTTCCTTTTTCACCATAGGCCTCTATGGGCTTCCAAATATCCCTTTGCCAATTCACAAGAACAGCCTTAGCGAAAGGCTTCTTGAAGAGAAAGATGTAACTCTGTGAGATGAATTAACAGAACACAGAGCCGTTTCTCAGAAAGCTTCTTTCCAGTTTTGAACGGAAGATATTTCCTTTTTCACCATAGCCCTCTATGGGCTTCCAAATATCCCTTTGCCAATTTCTCAAGAACAGCCTTAGCGAAAGGCTTCTTGAAGGGAAAGATGTAACTCTGTGAGATGAATTAACAGAACACAGAGCAGTTTCTCAGAAAGCTTCTTTCCAGTTTTGAACGGAAGATATTTCCTTTTTCACCATAGGCCTCTATGGGCTTCCAAATATCCCTTTGCCAATTCCACAAGAACAGCCTTAGCGAAAGGCTTCTTGAAGGAAAGATGTAACACTGTGAGATGAATTAACAGAACACAGAGCAGTTTCTCAGAAAGCTTCTTTCCAGTTTTGTACGGAAGATATTTCCTTTTTCACCATAGGCCTCTATGGGCTTCCAAATATCCCTTTGCCAATTCCACAAGAACAGCCTTAGCGAAAGGCTTCTTGAAAGGAAAGATGTAACTCTGTGAGATGAATTCACAGAACACAGAGCAGTGTCTCAGAAAGCTTCTCTCCAGTTTGGAACGGAAGATATTTCCTTTTTCAACATAGCCCTCTATGGGCTTCCAAATATCCCTTTGCCAATTCCACAAGAACAGCCTTAGCGAAAGGCTTGTTGAACGGAAAGATGTAACTCTGTGAGATGAATTAACAGAACACAGAGCAGTTTCTCAGAAAGCTTCTTTCCAGTTTTGAACGGAAGATATTTCCTTTTTCACCATAGCCCTCTATGGGCTTCCAAATATCCCTTTGCCAATTCCACAAGAACAGCCTTAGCGAAAGGCTTCTTGAAGGGAAAGATGTAACTCTGTGAGATGAATTCACAGAACACAGAGCAGTTTCTCAGAAAGCTTCTTTCCAGTTTTTAACGGAAGATATTTCCTTTTTCACCATAGCCCTCTATGGGCTTCCAAATATCCCTTTGCCAATTCCACAAGAACAGACATAGCGAAAGGCTTCTTGAAGGGAAAGATGTAACTCTGTGAGATGAATTAACAGAACACAGAGCAGTTTCTCAGAAAGCTTTTTTCCAGTTTTGAACGGAAGATATTTCCTTTTTCACCATAGCCCTCTATGGGCTTCCAAATATCCCTTTGCCAATTCCACAAGAACAGCCTTAGCGAAAGGCTTCTTGTAGGGAAAGATGTAACTCTGTGAGATGAATTCACAGAACACAGAGCAGTTTCTCAGAAAGATTCTTTCCAGTTTTGAACGGAAGATATTTCCTTTTTCACCATAGCCCTCTATGGGCTTCCAAATATCCCTTTGCCAATTCCACAAGAACAGCCTTAGCGAAAGGCTTCTTGAAGGGAAAGATGTAACTCTGTGAGATGAATTAACAGAACACACAGCAGTTTCTCAGAAAGCTTCTTTCCAGTTTTGAACGGAAGATATTTCCTTTTTCACCATAGGCCTCTATGGGCTTCCAAATATCCCTTTGCCAATTCCACAAGAACAGCCTTAGCGAAAGGCTTCTTGAAGGGAAAGATGTAACTCTGTGAGATGAATTAACAGAACACAGAGCAGTTTCTCAGAAAGCTTCTTTCCAGTTTTGAACGGAAGATATTTCCTTTTTCACCATAGCCCTCTATGGGCTTCCAAATATCCCTTTGCCAATTCCACAAGAACAGCCTTAGCGAAAGGCTTCTTGAAGGGAAAGATGTAACTCTGTGAGATGAATTAACAGAATACAGAGCAGTTTCTCAGAAAGATTCTTTCCAATTTTGAACGGAAGATATTTCCTTTTTCACAGTAGCCCTCTATGGGCTTCCAAATATCCCTTTGCCAATTCCACAAGAGCAGCCTTAGCGAAAGGCTTCTTGAAGGGAAAGATGTAACTCTGTGAGATGAATTCACAGAACACAGAGCAGTTTCTCAGAAAGCTTCTTTCCAGTTTTGAACGGAAGATATTTCCTTTTTCACCATAGCCCTCTATGGGCTTCCAAATATCCCTTTGCCAATTCCACAAGAACAGCCTTAGCGAAAGGCTTCTTGAAGGGAAAGATGTAACTCTGTGAGATGAATTAACAGAACACAGAGCAGTTTCTCAGAAAGCTTCTTTCCAGTTTTGAACGGAAGATATTTCCTTTTTCACCATAGGCCTCTATGGGCTTCCAAATATCCCTTTGCCAATTCCACAAGAACAGCCTTAGCGAAAGGCTTCTTGAAGGGAAAGATGTAACTCTGTGAGATGAATTCACAGAACACAGAGCAGTTTCTCAGAAAGCTTCTTTCCAGTTTTGAACGAAGATATTTCCTTTTTCACCATAGCCCTCTATGGGCTTCCAAATATCCCTTTTCCAATTCTACAAGGACAGCCTTAGCGAAAGGCTTCTTGAAGGGAAAGATGTAACTCTGTGAGATGAATTAACAGAACACAGAGCAGTTTCTCAGAGAGCTTCTTTCCAGTTTTGAACGGAAGATATTTCCTTTTTCACCATAGCCCTCTAAGGGCTTCCAAATATCCCTTTGCCAATTCCACAAGAACAGCCTTAGCGAAAGGCTTCTTGAAGGGAAAGGTGTAACTCTGTGAGATGAATTAACAGAACACAGAGCAGTTTCTCAGAAAGCTTCTTTCCAGTTTTGAACGGAAGATATTTCCTTTTTCACCATAGCCCTCTATGGGCTTCCAAATATCCCTTTGCCAATTCCACAAGAACAGCCTTAGCGAAAGGCTTCTTGAAGGGAAAGATGTAACTCTGTGAGATGAATTAACAGAACACAGAGCAGTTTCTCAGAAAGCTTCTTTCCAGTTTTGAACGGAAGATATTTCCTTTTTCACCATAGCCCTCTATGGGCTTCCAAATATCCCTTTGCCAATTCCACAAGAACAGCCTTAGCGAAAGGCTTCTTGAAGGGAAAGATGTAACTCTGTGAGATGAATTAACAGAACACAGAGCAGTTTCTCAGAAAGCTTCTTTCCAATTTTGAACGGAAGATATTTCCTTTTTCACCATAGGCCTCTATGGGCTTCCAAATATCCCTTTGCCAATTCACAAGAACAGCCTTAGCGAAAGGCTTCTTGAAGGGAAAGATGTAACTCTGTGAGATGAATTAACAGAACACAGAGCCGTTTCTCAGAAAGCTTCTTTCCAGTTTTGAACCGAAGATATTTCCTTTTTCACCATAGCCCTCTATGGGCTTCCAAATATCCCTATGCCAATTTCTCAAGAACAGCCTTAGCGAAAGGCTTCTTGAAGGGAAAGATGTAACTCTGTGAGATGAATTCACAGAACACAGAGCAGTTTCTCAGAAAGCTTCTTTCCAGTTTTGAACGGAAGATATTTCCTTTTTCACCATAGGCCTCTATGGGCTTCCAAATATCCCTTTGCCAATTCCACAAGAACAGCCTTAGCGAAAGGCTTCTTGAAGGGAAAGATGTAACACTGTGAGATGAATTAACAGAACACAGAGCAGTTTCTCAGAAAGCTTCTTTCCAGTTTTGTACGGAAGTTATTTACTTTTTCACCATAGGCCTCTATGGGCTTCCAAATATCCCTTTGCCAATTCCACAAGAACAGCCTTATCGAAAGGCTTGTTGAAAGGAAAGATGTAACTCTGTGAGATGAATTCACAGAACACAGAGCAGTTTCTCAGAAAGCTTCTTTCCAGTTTTGAACGGAAGATATTTCCTTTTTCACCATAGGCCTCTATGGTTTTCCAAATATCCCTTTGCCAATTCCACAAGAACAGCCTTAGCGAAAGGCTTCTTGAAGGGAAAGATGTAACTCTGTGAGATGAATTCACAGAACACAGAGCAGTTTCTCAGAAAGCTTCTTTCCAGTTTTGAACGGAAGATATTTCCTTTTTCACCATAGCCCTCTATGGGCTTCCAAATATCCCTTTGCCAATTCTACAAGAACAGCCTTAGCGAAAGGCTTCTTGAAGGGAAAGATGTAACTCTGTGAGATGAATTAACAGAACACAGAGCAGTTTCTCAGAGAGCTTCTTTCCAGTTTTGAACGGAAGATATTTCCTTTTTCACCAAAGCCCTCTAAGGGCTTCCAAATATCCCTTTGCCAATTCCACAAGAACAGCCTTAGCGAAAGGCTTCTTGAAGGGAAAGATGTAACTCTGTGAGATGAATTAACAGAACACAGAGCAGTTTCTCAGAAAGCTTCTTTCCAGTTTTGAACGGAAGATATTTCCTTTTTCACCATAGCCCTCTATGGGCTTCCAAATATCCCTTTGCCAATTCCACAAGAACAGCCTTAGCGAAAGGCTTCTTGAAGGGAAAGATGTAACTCTGTGAGATGAATTCACAGAACACAGAGCAGTTTCTCAGAAAGCTTCTTTCCAGTTTTGAACGGAAGATATTTCCTTTTTCACCATAGCCCTCTATGGGCTTCCAAATATCCCTTTGCCTATTCCACAAGAACAGACTTAGCGAAAGGCTTCTTGAAGGGAAAGATGTAACTCTGTGAGATGAATTAACAGAACACAGAGCAGTTTCTCAGAAAGCTTCTTTCCAGTTTGGAACGGAAGATATTTCCTTTTTCACCATAGGCCTCTATGGGCTTCCAAATATCCCTTTGCCAATTCCACAAGAACAGCCTTAGCGAAAGGCTTCTTGAAAGGAAAGATGTAACTCTGTGAGATGAATTCACAGAACACAGAGCAGTGTCTCAGAAAGCTTCTCTCCAGTTTGGAACGGAAGATATTTCCTTTTTCACCATAGCCCTCTATGGGCTTCCAAATATCCCTTTGCCAATTCCACAAGAACAGCCTTAGCGAAAGGCTTGTTGAAGGGAAAGATGTAACTCTGTGAGATGAATTAACAGAACACACAGCAGTTTCTCAGAAAGCTTCTTTCCAGTTTTGAACGGAAGATATTTCCTTTTTCACCATAGCCCTCTATGGGCTTCCAAATATCCCTTTGCCAATTCCACAAAAACAGCCTTAGCGAAAGGCTTCTTGAAGGGAAAGATGTAACTCTGTGAGATGAATTCACAGAACACAGAGCAGTTTCTCAGAAAGCTTCTTTCCAGTTTTGAACGGAAGATATTTCCTTTTTCACCGTAGCCCTCTATGGGCTTCCAAATATCCCTTTGCCAATTCCACAAGAACAGACTTAGCGAAAGGCTTCTTGAAGGGAAAGATGTAACTCTGTGAGATGAATTCACAGAACACAGAGCAGTTTCTCAGAAAGCTTCTTTCCAGTTTTGAACGGAAGATATTTCCTTTTTCACCATAGCCCTCTATGGGATTCCAAATATCCCTTTGCCAATTCCACAAGAACAGCCTTAGCGAAAGGCTTCTTGAAGGGAAAGATGTAACTCTGTGAGGTGAATTAACAGAACACAGAGCAGTTTCTCAGAAAGCTTCTTTCCAGTTTTGAACGGAAGATATTTCCTTTTTCACCATAGCCCTCTATGGGCTTCCAAATATCCCTTTGCCAATTCCACAAGAACAGCCTTAGCGAAAGGCTTGTTGAAGGGAAAGATGTAACTCTGTGAGATGAATTAACAGAACACACAGCAGTTTCTCAGAAAGCTTCTTTCCAGTTTTGAACGGAAGATATTTCCTTTTTCACCATAGGCCTCTATGGGCTTCCAAATATCCCTTTGCCAATTCCACAAGAACAGCCTTAGCGAAAGGCTTCTTGAAGGGAAAGATGTAACTCTGTGTGATGAATTAACAGAACACAGAGCAGTTTCTCAGAAAGCTTCTTTCCAGGTTTGAACGGAAGATATTTCCTTTTTCACCATAGCCCTCTATGGGCTTCCAAATATCCCTTTGCCAATTCCACAAGAACAGCCTTAGCGAAAGGCTTCTTGAAGGGAAAGATGTAACTCTGTGAGATGAATTCACAGAACACAGAGCAGTTTCTCAGAAAGCTTCTTTCCAGTTTTGAACGGAAGATATTTCCTTTTTCACCATAGGCCTCTATGGGCTTCCAAATATCCCTTTGCCAATTCCACAAGAACAGCCTTAGCGAAAGGCTTCTTGAAGGGAAAGATGTAACTCTGTGAGATGAATTCACAGAACACAGAGCAGTTTCTCAGAAAGCTTCTTTCCAGTTTTCAACGGAAGATATTTCCTTTTTCACCATAGCCCTCTATGGGCTTCCAAATATCCCTTTGCCAATTCTACAAGAACAGCCTTAGCGAAAGGCTTCTTGAAGGGAAAGATGTAACTCTGTGAGATGAATTAACAGAACACAGAGCAGTTTCTCAGAGAGCTTCTTTCCAGTTTTGAACGGAAGATATTTCCTTTTTCACCAAAGCCCTCTAAGGGCTTCCAAATATCCCTTTGCCAATTCCACAAGAACAGCCTTAGCGAAAGGCTTCTTGAAGGGAAAGATGTAACTCTGTGAGATGAATTAACAGAACACAGAGCAGTTTCTCAGAAAGCTTCTTTCCAGTTTTGAACGGAAGATATTTCCTTTTTCACCATAGCCCTCTATGGGCTTCCAAATATCCCTTTGCCAATTCCACAAGAACAGCCTTAGCGAAAGGCTTCTTAAAGGGAAAGATGTAACTCTGTGAGATGAATTCACAGAACACAGAGCAGTTTCTCAGAAAGCTTCTTTCCAGTTTTGAACGGAAGATATTTCCTTTTTCACCATAGCCCTCTATGGGCTTCCAAATATCCCTTTGCCAATTCCACAAGAACAGACTTAGCGAAAGGCTTCTTGAAGGGAAAGATGTAACTCTGTGAGATGAATTAACAGAACACAGAGCAGTTTCTCAGAAAGCTTCTTTCCAGTTTGGAACGGAAGATATTTCCTTTTTCACCATAGCCCTCTATGGGCTTCCAAATATCCCTTTGCCAATTCCACAAGAACAGCCTTAGCGAAAGGCTTCTTGAAGGGAAAGATGTAACTCTGTGAGGTGAATTAACAGAACACAGAGCAGTTTCTCAGAAAGCTTCTTTCCAGTTTTGAACGGAAGATATTTCCTTTTTCACCATAGCCCTCTATGGGCTCCCAAATATCCCTTTGCCAATTCCACAAGAACAGCCTTAGCGAAAGGCTTGTTGAAGGGAAAGATGTAACTCTGTGAGATGAATTCACAGAACACAGAGCAGTTTCTCAGAAAGCTTCTTTCCAGTTTTGAACGGAAGATATTTCCTTTTTCACCATAGGCCTCTATGGGCTTCCAAATATCCCTTTGCCAATTCCACAAGAACAGCCTTAGCGAAAGGCTTCTTGAAGGGAAAGATGTAACTCTGTGAGATGAATTCACAGAACACAGAGCAGTTTCTCAGAAAGCTTCTTTCCAGTTTTGAACGGAAGATATTTCCTTTTTCACCATAGCCCTCTATGGGCTTCCAAATATCCCTTTTCCAATTCTACAAGAACAGCCTTAGCGAAAGGCTTCTTGAAGGGAAAGATGTAACTCTGTGAGATGAATTAACAGAACACAGAGCAGTTTCTCAGAGAGCTTCTTTCCAGTTTTGAACGGAAGATATTTCCTTTTTCACCATAGCCCTCTAAGGGCTTCCAAATATCCCTTTGCCAATTCCACAAGAACAGCCTTAGCGAAAGGCTTCTTGAAGGGAAAGGTGTAACTCTGTGAGATGAATTAACAGAACACAGAGCAGTTTCTCAGAAAGCTTCTTTCCAGTTTTGAACGGAAGATATTTCCTTTTTCACCATAGCCCTCTATGGGCTTCCAAATATCCCTTTGCCAATTCCACAAGAACAGCCTTAGCGAAAGGCTTCTTGAAGGGAAAGATGTAACTCTGTGAGATGAATTAACAGAACACAGAGCAGTTTCTCAGAAAGCTTCTTTCCAGTTTTGAACGGAAGATATTTCCTTTTTCACCATAGCCCTCTATGGGCTTCCAAATATCCCTTTGCCAATTCCACAAAAACAGCCTTAGCGAAAGGCTTCTTGAAGGGAAAGATGTAACTCTGTGAGATGAATTAACAGAACACAGAGCAGTTTCTCAGAAAGCTTCTTTCCAATTTTGAACGGAAGATATTTCCTTTTTCGACATAGGCCTCTATGGGCTTCCAAATATCCCTTTGCCAATTCACAAGAACAGCCTTAGCGAAAGGCTTCTTGAAGGGAAAGATGTAACTCTGTGAGATGAATTAACAGAACACAGAGCCGTTTCTCAGAAAGCTTCTTTCCAGTTTTGAACCGAAGATATTTCCTTTTTCACCATAGCCCTCTATGGGCTTCCAAATATCCCTATGCCAATTTCTCAAGAACAGCCTTAGCGAAAGGCTTCTTGAAGGGAAAGATGTAACTCTGTGAGATGAATTCACAGAACACAGAGCAGTTTCTCAGAAAGCTTCTTTCCAGTATTGAACGGAAGATATTTCCTTTTTCACCATAGGCCTCTATGGGCTTCCAAATATCCCTTTGCCAATTCCACAAGAACAGCCTTAGCGAAAGGCTTCTTGAAGGGAAAGATGTAACACTGTGAGATGAATTAACAGAACACAGAGCAGTTTCTCAGAAAGCTTCTTTCCAGTTTTGTACGGAAGTTATTTACTTTTTCACCATAGGCCTCTATGGGCTTCCAAATATCCCTTTGCCAATTCCACAAGAACAGCCTTATCGAAAGGCTTCTTGAAAGGAAAGATGTAACTCTGTGAGATGAATTCACAGAACACAGAGCAGTGTCTCAGAAAGCTTCTCTCCAGTTTGGAACGGAAGATATTTCCTTTTTCACCATAGCCCTCTATGGGCTTCCAAATATCCCTTTGCAAATTCCACAAGAACAGCCTTAGCAAAAGGCTTGTTGAAGGGAAAGATGTAACTCTGTGAGATGAATTAACAGAACACACAGCAGTTTCTCAGAAAGCTTCTTTCCAGTTTTGAACGGAAGATATTTCCTTTTTCACCATAGCCCTCTATGGGCTTCCAAATATCCCTTTGCCAATTCCACAAAAACAGCCTTAGCGAAAGGCTTCTTGAAGGGAAAGATGTAACTCTGTGAGATGAATTCACAGAACACAGAGCAGTTTCTCAGAAAGCTTCTTTCCAGTTTTGAACGGAAGATATTTCCTTTCTCACCGTAGCCCTCTATGGGCTTCCAAATATCCCTTTTCCAATTCCACAAGAACAGACTTAGCGAAAGGCTTCTTGAAGGGAAAGATGTAACTCTGTGAGATGAATTCACAGAACACAGAGCAGTTTCTCAGAAAGCTTCTTTCCAGTTTTGAACGGAAGATATTTCCTTTTTCACCATAGCCCTCTATGGGATTCCAAATATCCCTTTGCCAATTCCACAAGAACAGCCTTAGCGAAAGGCTTCTTGAAGGGAAAGATGTAACTCTGTGAGGTGAATTAACAGAACACAGAGCAGTTTCTCAGAAAGCTTCTTTCCAGTTTTGAACGGAAGATATTTCCTTTTTCACCATAGCCCTCTATGGGCTTCCAAATATCCCTTTGCCAATTCCACAAGAACAGCCTTAGCGAAAGGCTTGTTGAAGGGAAAGATGTAACTCTGTGAGATGAATTAACAGAACACACAGCAGTTTCTCAGAAAGCTTCTTTCCAGTTTTGAACGGAAGATATTTCCTTTTTCACCATAGGCCTCTATGGGCTTCCAAATATCCCTTTGCCAATTCCACAAGAACAGCCTTAGCGAAAGGCTTCTTGAAGGGAAAGATGTAACTCTGTGTGATGAATTAACAGAACACAGAGCAGTTTCTCAGAAAGCTTCTTTCCAGGTTTGAACGGAAGATATTTCCTTTTTCACCATAGCCCTCTATGGGCTTCCAAATATCCCTTTGCCAATTCCACAAGAACAGCCTTAGCGAAAGGCTTCTTGAAGGGAAAGATGTAACTCTGTGAGATGAATTCACAGAACACAGAGCAGTTTCTCAGAAAGCTTCTTTCCAGTTTTGAACGGAAGATATTTCCTTTTTCACCATAGGCCTCTATGGGCTTCCAAATATCCCTTTGCCAATTCCACAAGAACAGCCTTAGCGAAAGGCTTCTTGCAGGGAAAGATGTAACTCTGTGAGATGAATTCACAGAACACAGAGCAGTTTCTCAGAAAGCTTCTTTCCAGTTTTGAACGGAAGATATTTCCTTTTTCACCATAGCCCTCTATGGGCTTCCAAATATCCCTTTGCCAATTCTACAAGAACAGCCTTAGCGAAAGGCTTCTTGAAGGGAAAGATGTAACTCTGTGAGATGAATTAACAGAACACAGAGCAGTTTCTCAGAGAGCTTCTTTCCAGTTTTGAACGGAAGATATTTCCTTTTTCACCAAAGCCCTCTAAGGGCTTCCAAATATCCCTTTGCCAATTCCACAAGAACAGCCTTAGCGAAAGGCTTCTTGAAGGGAAAGATGTAACTCTGTGAGATGAATTAACAGAACACAGAGCAGTTTCTCAGAAAGCTTCTTTCCAGTTTTGAACGGAAGATATTTCCTTTTTCACCATAGCCCTCTATGGGCTTCCAAATATCCCTTTGCCAATTCCACAAGAACAGCCTTAGCGAAAGGCTTCTTGAAGGGAAAGATGTAACTCTGTGAGATGAATTCACAGAACACAGAGCAGTTCCTCAGAAAGCTTCTTTCCAGTTTGGAACGGAAGATATTTCCTTTTTCACCATAGCCCTCTATGGGCTTCCAAATATCCCTTTGCCAATTCCACAAGAACAGACTTAGCGAAAGGCTTCTTGAAGGGAAAGATGTAACTCTGTGAGATGAATTAACAGAACACAGAGCAGTTTCTCAGAAAGCTTCTTTCCAGTTTGGAACGGAAGATATTTCCTTTTTCACCATAGCCCTCTATGGGCTTCCAAATATCCCTTTGCCAATTCCACAAGAACAGCCTTAGCGAAAGGCTTCTTGAAGGGAAAGATGTAACTCTGTGAGGTGAATTAACAGAACACAGAGCAGTTTCTCAGAAAGCTTCTTTCCAGTTTTGAACGGAAGATATTTCCTTTTTCACCATAGCCCTCTATGGGCTCCCAAATATCCCTTTGCCAATTCCACAAGAACAGCCTTAGCGAAAGGCTTCTTGAAGGGAAAGATGTAACTCTGTGAGATGAATTAACAGAACACACAGCAGTTTCTCAGAAAGCTTCTTTCCAGTTTTGAACGGAAGATATTTCCTTTTTCACCATAGGCCTCTATGGGCTTCCAAATATCCCTTTGCCAATTCCACAAGAACAGCCTTAGCGAAAGGCTTCTTGAAGGGAAAGATGTAACTCTGTGTGATGAATTAACAGAACACAGAGCAGTTTCTCAGAAAGCTTCTTTCCAGGTTTGAACGGAAGATATTTCCTTTTTCACCATAGCCCTCTATGGGCTTCCAAATATCCCTTTGCCAATTCCACAAGAACAGCCTTAGCGAAAGGCTTCTTGAAGGGAAAGATGTAACTCTGTGAGATGAATTAACAGAACACAGAGCAGTTTCTCAGAAAGCTTCTTTCCAGTTTTGAACGGAAGATATTTCCTTTTTCACCATAGGCCTCTATGGGCTTCCAAATATCCCTTTGCCAATTCCACAAGAACAGCCTTAGCGAAAGGCTTCTTGAAGGGAAAGATGTAACTCTGTGAGATGAATTCACAGAACACAGAGCAGTTTCTCAGAAAGCTTCTTTCCAGTTTTGAACGGAAGATATTTCCTTTTTCACCATAGCCCTCTATGGGCTTCCAAATATCCCTTTGCCAATTCTACAAGAACAGCCTTAGCGAAAGGCTTCTTGAAGGGAAAGATGTAACTCTGTGAGATGAATTCACAGAACACAGAGCAGTTTCTCAGAGAGCTTCTTTCCAGTTTTGAACGGAAGATATTTCCTTTTTCACCATAGCCCTCTAAGGGCTTCCAAATATCCCTTTGCCAATTCCACAAGAATAGCCTTAGCGAAAGGCTTCTTGAAGGGAAAGATGTAACTCTGTGAGATGAATTAACAGAACACAGAGCAGTTTCTCAGAAAGCTTCTTTCCAATTTTGAACGGAAGATATTTCCTTTTTCACCATAGGCCTCTATGGGCTTCCAAATATCCCTTTGCCAATTCACAAGAACAGCCTTAGCGAAAGGCTTCTTGAAGAGAAAGATGTAACTCTGTGAGATGAATTAACAGAACACAGAGCCGTTTCTCAGAAAGCTTCTTTCCAGTTTTGAACGGAAGATATTTCCTTTTTCACCATAGCCCTCTATGGGCTTCCAAATATCCCTTTGCCAATTTCTCAAGAACAGC
The DNA here is from genome assembly GCF_047675955.1 of Chlorocebus sabaeus. Lineage (NCBI taxonomy): Eukaryota > Metazoa > Chordata > Mammalia > Primates > Cercopithecidae > Chlorocebus > Chlorocebus sabaeus. Next base: position 138,758 of record NW_027327608.1, read on the forward strand.
CTTAGCGAAAGGCTTCTTGAAGGGAAAGATGTAACTCTGTGACATGAATTCACAGAACACAGAGCAGTTTCTCAGAAAGCTTCTTTCCAGTTTTGAACGGAAGATATTTCCTTTTTCACCATAGGCCTCTATGGGCTTCCAAATATCCCTTTGCCAATTCCACAAGAACAGCCTTAGCGAAAGGCTTCTTGAAGGAAAGATGTAACACTGTGAGATGAATTAACAGAACACAGAGCAGTTTCTCAGAAAGCTTCTTTCCAGTTTTGTACGGAAGATATTTACTTTTTCACCATAGGCCTCTATGGGCTTCCAAATATCCCTTTGCCAATTCCACAAGAACAGCCTTAGCGAAAGGCTTCTTGAAAGGAAAGATGTAACTCTGTGAGATGAATTCACAGAACACAGAGTAGTGTCTCAGAAAGCTTCTCTCCAGTTTGGAACGGAAGATATTTCCTTTTTCACCATAGCCCTCTATGGGCTTCCAAATATCCCTTTGCCAATTCCACAAGAACAGCCTTAGCGAAAGGCTTGCTGAAGGGAAAGATGTAACTCTGTGAGATGAATTAACAGAACACAGAGCAGTTTCTCAGAAAGCTTCTTTCCAGTTTTGAACGGAAGATATTTCCTTTTTCACCATAGCCCTCTATGGGCTTCCAAATATCCCTTTGCCAATTCCACAAGAACAGCCTTAGCGAAAGGCTTCTTGAAGGGAAAGATGTAACTCTGTGAGATGAATTAACAGAACACAGAGCAGTTTCTCAGAAAGCTTCTTTCCAGTTTTGAACGGAAGATATTTCCTTTTTCACCATTGCCCTCTATGGGCTTCCAAATATCCCTTTGCCAATTCCACAAGAACAGCCTTAACGAAAGGCTTCTTGAAGGGAAAGATGTAACTCTGTGAGATGAATTAACAGAATACTGAGCAGTTTCTCAGAAAGATTCTTTCCAATTTTGAACGGAAGATATTTCCTTTTTCACCGTAGCCCTCTATGGGCTTCCAAATATCCCTTTGCCAATTCCACAAGAACAGCCTTAGCGAAAGGCTTCTTGAAGGGAAAGATGTAACTCTGTGAGATGAATTCACAGAACACAGAGCAGTTTCTCAGAAAGCTTCTTTCCAGTTTTGAACGGAAGATATTTCCTTTTTCACCATAGGCCTCTATGGGCTTCCAAATATCCCTTTGCCAATTCCACAAGAACAGCCTTAGCGAAAGGCTTCTTGAAGGGAAAGATGTAACACTGTGAGATGAATTAACAGAACACAGAGCAGTTTCTCAGAAAGCTTCTTTACAGTTTTGTACGGAAGATATTTACTTTTTCACCATAGGCCTCTATGGGCTTCCAAATATCCCTTTGCCAATTCCACAAGAACAGCCTTAGCGAAAGGCTTGTTGAAGGGAAAGATGTAACTCTGTGAGATGAATTAACAGAACACACAGCAGTTTCTCAGAAAGCTTCTTTCCAGTTTTGAACGGAAGATATTTCCTTTTTCACCATAGCCCTCTATGGGCTTCCAAATATCCCTTTGCCAATTCCACAAGAACAGCCTTAGCGAAAGGCTTCTTGAAGGGAAAGATGTAACTCTGTGAGATGAATTCACAGAACACAGAGCAGTTTCTCAGAAAGCTTCTTTCCAGTTTTGAACGGAAGATATTTCCTTTTTCACCATAGCCCTCTATGGGCTTCCAAATATCCCTTTGCCAATTCCACAAGAACAGCCTTAGCGAAAGGCTTCTTGAAGGGAAAGATGTAACTCTGTGAGATGAATTCACAGAACACAGAGCAGTTTCTCAGAAAGCTTTTTCCAGTTTTGAACGGAAGATATTTCCTTTTTCACCATAGCCCTCTATGGGCTTCCAAATATCCCTTTTCCAATTCTACAAGAACAGCCTTAGCGAAAGCCTTCTTGAAGGGAAAGATGTAACTCTGTGAGATGAATTAACAGAACACAGAGCAGTTTCTCAGAGAGCTTCTTTCCAGTTTTGAACGGAAGATATTTCCTTTTTCACCATAGCCCTCTAAGGGCTTCCAAATATCCCTTTGCCAATTCCACAAGAACAGCCTTAGCGAAAGGCTTCTTGAAGGGAAAGGTGTAACTCTGTGAGATGAATTAACAGAACACAGAGCAGTTTCTCAGAAAGCTTCTTTCCAGTTTTGAACGGAAGATATTTCCTTTTTCACCATAGCCCTCTATGGGCTTCCAAATATCCCTTTGCTAATTCCACAAGAACAGCCTTAGCGAAAGGCTTCTTGAAGGGAAAGATGTAACTCTGTGAGATGAATTAACAGAACACAGAGCAGTTTCTCAGAAAGCTTCTTTCCAGTTTTGAACGGAAGATATTTCCTTTTTCACCATAGCCCTCTATGGGCTTCCAAATATCCCTTTGCCAATTCCACAAGAACAGCCTTAGCGAAAGGCTTCTTGAAGGGAAAGATGTAACTCTGTGAGATGAATTAACAGAACACAGAGCAGTTTCTCAGAAAGCTTCTTTCCAATTTTGAACGGAAGATATTTCCTTTTTCACCATAGGCCTCTATGGGCTTCCAAATATCCCTTTGCCAATTCACAAGAACAGCCTTAGCGAAAGGCTTCTTGAAGGGAAAGATGTAACTCTGTGAGATGAATTAACAGAACACAGAGCCGTTTCTCAGAAAGCTTCTTTCCAGTTTTGAACGGAAGATATTTCCTTTTTCACCATAGCCCTCTATGGGCTTCCAAATATCCCTATGCCAATTTCTCAAGAACAGCCTTAGCGAAAGGCTTCTTGAAGGGAAAGATGTAACTCTGTGAGATGAATTCACAGAACACAGAGCAGTTTCTCAGAAAGCTTCTTTCCAGTTTTGAACGGAAGATATTTCCTTTTTCACCATAGGCCTCTATGGGCTTCCAAATATCCCTTTGCCAATTCCACAAGAACAGCCTTAGCGAAAGGCTTCTTGAAGGGAAAGATGTAACACTGTGAGATGAATTAACAGAACACAGAGCAGTTTCTCAGAAAGCTTCTTTCCAGTTTTGTACGGAAGTTATTTACTTTTTCACCATAGGCCTCTATGGGCTTCCAAATATCCCTTTGCCAATTCCACAAGAACAGCCTTAGCGAAAGGCTTCTTGAAAGGAAAGATGTAACTCTGTGAGATGAATTCACAGAACACAGAGCAGTGTCTCAGAAAGCTTCTCTCCAGTTTGGAACGGAAGATATTTCCTTTTTCACCATAGCCCTCTATGGGCTTCCAAATATCCCTTTGCCAATTCCACAAGAACAGCCTTAGCGAAAGGCTTGTTGAAGGGACAGATGTAACTCTGTGAGATGAATTAACAGAACACACAGCAGTTTCTCAGAAAGCTTCTTTCCAGTTTTGAACGGAAGATATTTCCTTTTTCACCATAGCCCTCTATGGGCTTCCAAATATCCCTTTGCCAATTCCACAAGAACAGCCTTAGCGAAAGGCTTCTTGAAGGGAAAGATGTAACTCTGTGAGATGAATTCACAGAACACAGAGCAGTTTCTCAGAAAGCTTCTTTCCAGTTTTGAACGGAAGATATTTCCTTTTTCACCGTAGCCCTCTATGGGCTTCCAAATATCCCTTTGCCAATTCCACAAGAACAGACTTAGCGAAAGGCTTCTTGAAGGGAAAGATGTAACTCTGTGAGATGAATTCACAGAACACAGAGCAGTTTCTCAGAAAGCTTCTTTCCAGTTTTGAACGGAAGATATTTCCTTTTTCACCATAGCCCTCTATGGGCTTCCAAATATCCCTTTGCCAATTCCACAAGAACAGCCTTAGCGAAAGGCTTCTTGAAGGGAAAGATGTAACTCTGTGAGGTGAATTAACAGAACACAGAGCAGTTTCTCAGAAAGCTTCTTTCCAGTTTTGAACGGAAGATATTTCCTTTTTCACCATAGCCCTCTATGGGCTTCCAAATATCCCTTTGCCAATTCCACAAGAACAGCCTTAGCGAAAGGCTTGTTGAAGGGAAAGATGTAACTCTGTGAGATGAATTAACAGAACACACAGCAGTTTCTCAGAAAGCTTCTTTCCAGTTTTGAACGGAAGATATTTCCTTTTTCACCATAGGCCTCTATGGGCTTCCAAATATCCCTTTGCCAATTCCACAAGAACAGCCTTAGCGAAAGGCTTCTTGAAGGGAAAGATGTAACTCTGTGTGATGAATTAACAGAACACAGAGCAGTTTCTCAGAAAGCTTCTTTCCAGGTTTGAACGGAAGATATTTCCTTTTTCACCATAGCCCTCTATGGGCTTCCAAATATCCCTTTGCCAATTCCACAAGAACAGCCTTAGCGAAAGGCTTCTTGAAGGGAAAGATGTAACTCTGTGAGATGAATTCACAGAACACAGAGCAGTTTCTCAGAAAGCTTCTTTCCAGTTTTGAACGGAAGATATTTCCTTTTTCACCATAGGCCTCTATGGGCTTCCAAATATCCCTTTGCCAATTCCACAAGAACAGCCTTAGCGAAAGGCTTCTTGAAGGGAAAGATGTAACTCTGTGAGATGAATTCACAGAACACAGAGCAGTTTCTCAGAAAGCTTCTTTCCAGTTTTGAACGGAAGATATTTCCTTTTTCACCATAGCCCTCTATGGGCTTCCAAATATCCCTTTGCCAATTCTACAAGAACAGCCTTAGCGAAAGGCTTCTTGAAGGGAAAGATGTAACTCTGTGAGATGAATTAACAGAACACAGAGCAGTTTCTCAGAGAGCTTCTTTCCAGTTTTGAACGGAAGATATTTCCTTTTTCACCAAAGCCCTCTAAGGGCTTCCAAATATCCCTTTGCCAATTCCACAAGAACAGCCTTAGCGAAAGGCTTCTTGAAGGGAAAGATGTAACTCTGTGAGATGAATTAACAGAACACAGAGCAGTTTCTCAGAAAGCTTCTTTCCAGTTTTGAACGGAAGATATTTCCTTTTTCACCATAGCCCTCTATGGGCTTCCAAATATCCCTTTGCCAATTCCACAAGAACAGCCTTAGCGAAAGGCTTCTTGAAGGGAAAGATGTAACTCTGTGAGATGAATTAACAGAACACACAGCAGTTTCTCAGAAAGCTTCTTTCCAGTTTTGAACGGAAGATATTTCCTTTTTCACCATAGCCCTCTATGGGCTTCCAAATATCCCTTTGCCAATTCCACAAGAACAGACTTAGCGAAAGGCTTCTTGAAGGGAAAGATGTAACTCTGTGAGATGAATTAACAGAACACAGAGCAGTTTCTCAGAAAGCTTCTTTCCAGTTTGGAACGGAAGATATTTCCTTTTTCACCATAGCCCTCTATGGGCTTCCAAATATCCCTTTGCCAATTCCACAAGAACAGCCTTAGCGAAAGGCTTCTTGAAGGGAAAGATGTAACTCTGTGAGGTGAATTAACAGAACACAGAGCAGTTTCTCAGAAAGCTTCTTTCCAGTTTTGAACGGAAGATATTTCCTTTTTCACCATAGCCCTCTATGGGCTCCCAAATATCCCTTTGCCAATTCCACAAGAACAGCCTTAGCGAAAGGCTTCTTGAAGGGAAAGATGTAACTCTGTGAGATGAATTCACAGAACACACAGCAGTTTCTCAGAAAGCTTCTTTCCAGTTTTGAACGGAAGATATTTCCTTTTTCACCATAGGCCTCTATGGGCTTCCAAATATCCCTTTGCCAATTCCACAAGAACAGCCTTAGCGAAAGGCTTCTTGAAGGGAAAGATATAACTCTGTGTGATGAATTAACAGAACACAGAGCAGTTTCTCAGAAAGCTTCTTTCCAGGTTTGAACGGAGATATTTCCTGTTTCACCATAGCCCTCTATGGGCTTCCAAATATCCCTTTGCCAATTCCACAAGAACAGCCTTAGCGAAAGGCTTCTTGAAGGGAAAGATGTAACTCTGTGAGATGAATTAACAGAACACAGAGCAGTTTCTCAGAAAGCTTCTTTCCAGTTTTGAACGGAAGATATTTCCTTTTTCACCATAGGCCTCTATGGGCTTCCAAATATCCCTTTGCCAATTCCACAAGAACAGCCTAAGCGAAAGGCTTCTTGAAGGGAAAGATGTAACTCTGTGAGATGAATTCACAGAACACAGAGCAGTTTCTCAGAAAGCTTCTTTCCAGTTTTGAACGGAAGATATTTCCTTTTTCACCATAGCCCTCTATGGGCTTCCAAATATCCCTTTGCCAATTCTACAAGAACAGCCTTAGCGAAAGGCTTCTTGAAGGGAAAGATGTAACTCTGTGAGATGAATTAACAGAACACAGAGCAGTTTCTCAGAGAGCTTCTTTCCAGTTTTGCACGGAAGATATTTCCTTTTTCACCATAGCCCTCTAAGGGCTTCCAAATATCCCTTTGCCAATTCCACAAGAACAGCCTTAGCGAAAGGCTTCTTGAAGGGAAAGATGTAACTCTGTGAGATGAATTCACAGAACACAGAGCAGTTTCTCAGAAAGCTTCTTTCCAATTTTGAACGGAAGATATTTCCTTTTTCACCATAGGCCTCTATGGGCTTCCAAATATCCCTTTGCCAATTCACAAGAACAGCCTTAGCGAAAGGCTTCTTGAAGAGAAAGATGTAACTCTGTGAGATGAATTAACAGAACACAGAGCCGTTTCTCAGAAAGCTTCTTTCCAGTTTTGAACGGAAGATATTTCCTTTTTCACCATAGCCCTCTATGGGCTTCCAAATATCCCTTTGCCAATTTCTCAAGAACAGCCTTAGCGAAAGGCTTCTTGAAGGGAAAGATGTAACTCTGTGAGATGAATTCACAGAACACAGAGCAGTTTCTCAGAAAGCTTCTTTCCAGTTTTGAACGGAAGATATTTCCTTTTTCACCATAGGCCTCTATGGGCTTCCAAATATCCCTTTGCCAATTCCACAAGAACAGCCTTAGCGAAAGGCTTGTTGAAGGAAAGATGTAACACTGTGAGATGAATTAACAGAACACAGAGCAGTTTCTCAGAAAGCTTCTTTCCAGTTTTGTACGGAAGATATTTACTTTTTCACCATAGGCCTCTATGGGCTTCCAAATATACCTTTGCCAATTCCACAAGAACAGCCTTAGCGAAAGGCTTCTTGAAGGGAAAGATGTAACTCTGTGAGATGAATTCACAGAACACAGAGCAGTTTCTTAGAAAGCTTCTTTCCAGTTTTGAACGGAAGATATTTCCTTTTTCACCATAGGCCTCTATGGGCTTCCAAATATCCCTTTGCCAATTCCAGAAGAACAGCCTTAGCGAAAGGCTTCTTGAAGGGAAAGATGTAACTCTGTGAGATGAACTCACAGAACACAGAGCAGTTTCTCAGAAAGCTTCTTTCCAGTTTTGAACGGAAGATATTTCCTTTTTCACCATAGGCCTCTATGGGCTTCCAAATATCCCTTTGCCAATTCCACAAGAACAGCCTTAGCGAAAGGCTTCTTGAAGGGAAAGATGTAACACTGTGAGATGAATTAACAGAACACAGAGCAGTTTCTCAGAAAGCTTCTTTCCAGTTTTGTACGGAAGATATTTACTTTTTCACCATAGGCCTCTATGGGCTTCCAAATATCCCTTTGCCAATTCCACAAGAACAGCCTTAGCGAAAGGCTTGTTGAAGGGAAAGATGTAACTCTGTGAGATGAATTAACAGAACACACAGCAGTTTCTCAGAAAGCTTCTTTCCAGTTTTGAACGGAAGATATTTGCTTTTTCACCATAGCCCTCTATGGGCTTCCAAATATCCCTTTGCCAATTCCACAAGAACAGCCTTAGCGAAAGGCTTCTTGAAGGGAAAGATGTAACTCTGTGAGATGAATTCACAGAACACAGAGCAGTTTCTCAGAAAGCTTCTTTCCAGTTTGGAACGGAAGATATTTCCTTTTTCACCATAGGCCTCTATGGGCTTCCAAATATCCCTTTGCCAATTCCACAAGAACAGCCTTAGCGAAAGGCTTCTTGAAGGGAAAGATGTAACTCTGTGAGATGAATTCACAGAACACAGAGCAGTTTCTCAGAAAGCTTCTTTCCAGTTTTGAACGGAAGATATTTCCTTTTTCACCATAGCCCTCTATGGGCTTCCAAATATCCCTTTGCCAATTCCACAAGAACAGACTTAGCGAAAGGCTTCTTGAAGGGAAAGATGTAACTCTGTGAGATGAATTAACAGAACACAGAGCAGTTTTTCAGAAAGCTTCTTTCCAGTTTTGAACGGAAGATATTTCCTTTTTCACCATAGCCCTCTATGGGCTTCCAAATATCCCTTTGCCAATTCCACAAGAACAGCCTTAGCGAAAGGCTTCTTGAAGGGAAAGATGTAACTCTGTGAGGTGAATTAACAGAACACAGAGCAGTTTCTCAGAAAGCTTCTTTCCAGTTTTGAACGGAAGATATTTCCTTTTTCACCATAGCCCTCTATGGGCTTCCAAATATCCCTTTGCCAATTCCACAAGAACAGCCTTAGCGAAAGGCTTCTTGAAGGGAAAGATGTAACTCTGTGAGATGAATTAAGAGAACACACAGCAGTTTCTCAGAAAGCTTCTTTCCAGTTTTGAACGGAAGATATTTCCTTTTTCACCATAGGCCTCTATGGGCTTCCAAATATCCCTTTGCCAATTCCACAAGAACAGCCTTAGCGAAAGGCTTCTTGAAGGGAAAGATGTAACTCTGTGTGATGAATTAACAGAACACAGAGCAGTTTCTCAGAAAGCTTCTTTCCAGGTTTGAACGGAAGATATTTCCTTTTTCACCATAGCCCTCTATGGGCTTCCAAATATCCCTTTGCCAATTCCACAAGAACAGCCTTAGCGAAAGGCTTCTTGAAGGGAAAGATGTAACTCTGTGAGATGAATTAACAGAACACAGAGCAGTTTCTCAGAAAGCTTCTTTCCAGTTTTGAACGGAAGATATTTCCTTTTTCACCATAGCCCTCTAAGGGCTTCCAAATATCCCTTTGCCAATTCCACAAGAACAGCCTTAGCGAAAGGCTTCTTGAAGGGAAAGATGTAACTCTGTGAGATGAATTAACAGAACACAGAGCAGTTTCTCAGAAAGCTTCTTTCCAATTTTGAACGGAAGATATTTCCTTTTTCACCATAGGCCTCTATGGGCTTCCAAATATCCCTTTGCCAATTCACAAGAACAGCCTTAGCGAAAGGCTTCTTGAAGAGAAAGATGTAACTCTGTGAGATGAATTAACAGAACACAGAGCCGTTTCTCAGAAAGCTTCTTTCCAGTTTTGAACGGAAGATATTTCCTTTTTCACCATAGCCCTCTATGGGCTTCCAAATATCCCTTTGCCAATTTCTCAAGAACAGCCTTAGCGAAAAGCTTCTTGAAGGGAAAGATGTAACTCTGTGAGATGAATTCAGAGAACACAGAGCAGTTTCTCAGAAAGCTTCTTTCCAGTTTTGAACGGAAGATATTTCCTTTTTCACCATAGGCCTCTATGGGCTTCCAAATATCCCTTTGCCAATTCCACAAGAACAGCCTTAGCGAAAGGCTTCTTGAAGGAAAGATGTAACACTGTGAGATGAATTAACAGAACACAGAGCAGTTTCTCAGAAAGCTTCTTTCCAGTTTTGTACGGAAGATATTTACTTTTTCACCATAGGCCTCTATGGGCTTCCAAATATCCCTTTGCCAATTCCACAAGAACAGCCTTAGCGAAAGGCTTCTTGAAAGGAAAGATGTAACTCTGTGAGATGAATTCACAGAACACAGAGCAGTGTCTCAGAAAGCTTCTCTCCAGTTTGGAACGGAAGATATTTCCTTTTTCACCATAGCCCTCTATGGGCTTCCAAATATCCCTTTGCCAATTCCACAAGAACAGCCTTAGCGAAAGGCTTGTTGAAGGGAAAGATGTAACTCTGTGAGATGAATTAACAGAACACAGAGAAGTTTCTCAGAAAGCTTCTTTCCAGTTTTGAACGGAAGGTATTTCCTTTTTCACCATAGCCCTCTATGGGCTTCCAAATATCCCTTTGCCAATTCCACAAGAACAGCCTTAGCGAAAGGCTTCTTGAAGGGAAAGATGTAACTCTGTGAGATGAATTCACAGAACACAGAGCAGTTTCTCAGAAAGCTTCTTTCCAGTTTTTAACGGAAGATATTTCCTTTTTCACCATAGCCCTCTAAGGGCTTCCAAATATCCCTTTGCCAATTCCACTAGAACAGACATAGCGAAAGGCTTCTTGAAGGGAAAGATGTAACACTGTGAGATGAATTAACAGAACACAGAGCAGTTTCTCAGAAAGCTTTTTTCCAGTTTTGAACGGAAGATATTTCCTTTTTCACCATAGCCCTCTATGGGCTTCCAAATATCCCTTTGCCAATTCCACAAGAACAGCCTTAGCGAAAGGCTTCTTGAAGGGAAAGATGTAACTCTGTGAGATGAATTCACAGAACACAGAGCAGTTTCTCAGAAAGATTCTTTCCAGTTTTGAACGGAAGATATTTCCTTTTTCACCATAGCCCTCTATGGGCTTCAAAATATCCCTTTGCCAATTCCACAAGAACAGCCTTAGCGAAAGGCTTGTTGAAGGGAAAGATGTAACTCTGTGAGATGAATTAACAGAACACACAGCAGTTTCTCAGAAAGCTTCTTTCCAGTTTTGAACGGAAGATATTTCCTTTTTCACCATAGGCCTCTATGGGCTTCCAAATATCCCTTTGCCAATTCCACAAGAACAGCCTTAGCGAAAGGCTTCTTGAAGGGAAAGATGTAACTCTGTGAGATGAATTAACAGAACACAGAGCAGTTTCTCAGAAAGCTTCTTTCCAGTTTTGAACGGAAGATATTTCCTTTTTCACCATAGCCTTCTATGGGCTTCCAAATATCCCTTTGCCAATTCCACAAGAACAGCCTTAGCGAAAGGCTTCTTGAAGGGAAAGATGTAACTCTGTGAGATGAATTAACAGAATACAGAGCAGTTTCTCAGAAAGATTCTTTCCAATTTTGAACGGAAGATATTTCCTTTTTCACCGTAGCCCTCTATGGGCTTCCAAATATCCCTTTGCCAATTCCACAAGAGCAGCCTTAGCGAAAGGCTTCTTGAAGGGAAAGATGTAACTCTGTGAGATGAATTCACAGAACACAGAGCAGTTTCTCAGAAAGCTTCTTTCCAGTTTTGAACGGAAGATATTTCCTTTTTCACCATAGCCCTCTATGGGCTTCCAAATATCCCTTTGCCAATTCCACAAGAACAGCCTTAGCGAAAGGCTTCTTGAAGGGAAAGATGTAACTCTGTGAGATGAATTCACAGAACACAGAGCAGTTTCTCAGAAAGCTTCTTTCCAGTTTTGAACGGAAGATATTTCCTTTTTCACCATAGGCCTCTATGGGCTTCCAAATATCCCTTTGCCAATTCCACAAGAACAGCCTTAGCGAAAGGCTTCTTGAAGGGAAAGATGTAACTCTGTGAGATGAATTAACAGAACACAGAGCAGTTTCTCAGAGAGCTTCTTTCCAGTTTTGAACGGAAGATATTTCCTTTTTCACCATAGCCCTCTAAGGGCTTCCAAATATCCCTTTGCCAATTCCACAAGAACAGCCTTAGCGAAAGGCTTCTTGAAGGGAAAGGTGTAACTCTGTGAGATGAATTAACAGAACACAGAGCAGTTTCTCAGAAAGCTTCTTTCCAGTTTTGAACGGAAGATATTTCCTTTTTCACCATAGCCCTCTATGGGCTTCCAAATATCCCTTTGCCAATTCCACAAGAACAGCCTTAGCGAAAGGCTTCTTGAAGGGAAAGATGTAACTCTGTGAGATGAATTAACAGAACACAGAGCAGTTTCTCAGAAAGCTTCTTTCCAGTTTTGAACGGAAGATATTTCCTTTTTCACCATAGCCCTCTATGGGCTTCCAAATATCCCTTTGCCAATTCCACAAGAACAGCCTTAGCGAAAGGCTTCTTGAAGGGAAAGATGTAACTCTGTGAGATGAATTAACAGAACACAGAGCAGTTTCTCAGAAAGCTTCTTTCAAATTTTGAATGGAAGATATTTCCTTTTTCACCATAGGCCTCAATGGGCTTCCAAATATCCCTTTGCCAATTCCACAAGAACAGCCTTAGCGAAAGGCTTCTTGAAGGGAAAGATGTAACTCTGTGAGATGAATTCACAGAACACAGAGCAGTTTCTCAGAAAGCTTCTTTCCAGTTTTGAACGGAAGATATTTCCTTTTTCACCATAGGCCTCTATGGGCTTCCAAATATCCCTTTGCCAATTCCACAAGAACAGCCTTAGCGAAAGGCTTCTTGAAAGGAAAGATGTAACTCTGTGAGGTGAATTCACAGAACACAGAGCAGTGTCTCAGAAAGCTTCTCTCCAGTTTGGAACGGAAGATATTACCTTTTTCACCATAGCCCTCTATGGGCTTCCAAATATCCCTTTGCCAATTCCACAAGAACAGCCTTAGCGAAAGGCTTGTTGAAGGGAAAGATGTAACTCTGTGAGATGAATTAACAGAACACACAGCAGTTTCTCAGAAAGCTTCTTTCCAGTTTTGAACGGAAGATATTTCCTTTTTCACCATAGCCCTCTAAGGGCTTCCAAATATCCCTTTGCCAATTCCACAAGAACAGCCTTAGCGAAAGGCTTCTTGAAGGGAAAGATGTAACTCTGTGAGATGAATTCACAGAACACAGAGCAGTTTCTCAGAAAGCTTCTTTCCAGTTTTGAACGGAAGATATTTCCTTTTTCACCATAGCCCTCTATGGGCTTCCAAATATCCCTTTGCCAATTCCACAAGAACAGACTTAGCGAAAGGCTTCTTGAAGGGAAAGATGTAACTCTGTGAGATGAATTAACAGAACACAGAGCAGTTTCTCAGAAAGCTTCTTTCCAGTTTTGAACGGAAGATATTTCCTTTTTCACCATAGCCCTCTATGGGCTTCCAAGTGTCCCTTTGCCAATTCCACAAGAACAGCCTTAGCGAAAGGCTTCTTGAAGGGAAAGATGTAACTCTGTGAGGTGAATTAACAGAACACAGAGCAGTTTCTCAGAAAGCTTCTTTCCAGTTTTGAACGGAAGATATTTCCTTTTTCACCATAGCCCTCTATGGGCTTCCAAATATCCCTTTGCCAATTCCACAAGAACAGCCTTAGCGAAAGGCTTGTTGAAGGGAAAGATGTAACTCTGTGAGATGAATTAACAGAACACACAGCAGTTTCTCAGAAAGCTTCTTTCCAGTTTTGAACGGAAGATATTTCCTTTTTCACCATAGGCCTCTATGGGCTTCCAAATATCCCTTTGCCAATTCCACAAGAACAGCCTTAGCGAAAGGCTTCTTGAAGGGAAAGATGTAACTCTGTGTGATGAATTAACAGAACACAGAGCAGTTTCTCAGAAAGCTTCTTTCCAGGTTTGAACGGAAGATATTTCCTTTTTCACCATAGCCCTCTATGGGCTTCCAAATATCCCTTTGCCAATTCCACAAGAACAGCCTTAGCGAAAGGCTTCTTGAAGGGAAAGATGTAACTCTGTGAGATGAATTCACAGAACACAGAGCAGTTTCTCAGAAAGCTTCTTTCCAGTTTTGAACGGAAGATATTTCCTTTTTCACCATAGGCCTCTATGGGCTTCCAAATATCCCTTTGCCAATTCCACAAGAACAGCCTTAGCGAAAGGCTTCTTGAAGGGAAAGATGTAACTCTGTGAGATGAATTCACAGAACACAGAGCAGTTTCTCAGAAAGCTTCTTTCCAGTTTTGAACGGAAGATATTTCCTTTTTCACCATAGCCCTCTATGGGCTTCCAAATATCCCTTTGCCAATTCTACAAGAACAGCCTTAGCGAAAGGCTTCTTGAAGGGAAAGATGTAACTCTGTGAGATGAATTAACAGAACACAGAGCAGTTTCTCAGAGAGCTTCTTTCCAGTTTTGAACGGAAGATATTTCCTTTTTCACCAAAGCCCTCTAAGGGCTTCCAAATATCCCTTTGCCAATTCCACAAGAACAGCCTTAGCGAAAGGCTTCTTGAAGGGAAAGATGTAACTCTGTGAGATGAATTAACAGAACACAGAGCAGTTTCTCAGAAAGCTTCTTTCCAGTTTTGAACGGAAGATATTTCCTTTTTCACCATAGCCCTCTATGGGCTTCCAAATATCCCTTTGCCAATTCCACAAGAACAGCCTTAGCGAAAGGCTTCTTGAAGGAAAGATGTAACTCTGTGAGATGAATTCACAGAACACAGAGCAGTTTCTCAGAAAGCTTCTTTCCAATTTTGAACGGAAGATATTTCCTTTTTCACCATAGCCCTCTATGGGCTTCCAAATATCCCTTTGCCAATTCCACAAGAACAGACTTAGCGAAAGGCTTCTTGAAGGGAAAGATGTAACTCTGTGAGATGAATTAACAGAACACAGAGCAGTTTCTCAGAAAGCTTCTTTCCAGTTTTGAACGGAAGATATTTCCTTTTTCACCATAGCCCTCTATGGGCTTCCAAATATCCCTTTGCCAATTCCACAAGAACAGCCTTAGCGAAAGGCTTCTTGAAAGGAAAGATGTAACTCTGTGAGATGAATTCACAGAACACAGAGCAGTGTCTCAGAAAGCTTCTCTCCAGTTTGGAACGGAAGATATTTCCTTTTTCACCATAGCCCTCTATGGGCTTCCAAATAAACCTTTGCCAATTCCACAAGAACAGCCTTAGCGAAAGGCTTGTTGAAGGGAAAGATGTAACTCTGTGAGATGAATTAACAGAACACAGAGCAGTTTCTCAGAAAGCTTCTTTCCAGTTTTGAACGGAAGATATTTCCTTTTTCACCATAGCCCTCTATGGGCTTCCAAATATCCCTTTGCCAATTCCACAAGAACAGCCTTAGCGAAAGGCTTCTTGAAGGGAAAGATGTAACTCTGTGAGATGAATTCACAGAACACAGAGCAGTTTCTCAGAAAGCTTCTTTCCAGTTTTTAACGGAAGATATTTCCTTTTTCACCATAGCCCTCTATGGGCTTCCAAATATCCCTTTGCCAATTCCACAAGAACAGACATAGCGAAAGGCTTCTTCAAGGGAAAGATGTAACTCTGTGAGATGAATTAACAGAACACACAGCAGTTTCTCAGAAAGCTTCTTTCCAGTTTTGAACGGAAGATATTTCCTTTTTCACCATAGGCCTCTATGGGCTTCCAAATATCCCTTTGCCAATTCCACAAGAACAGCCTTAGCGAAAGGCTTCTTGAAGGGAAAGATGTAACTCTGTGAGATGAATTAACAGAACACAGAGCAGTTTCTCAGAAAGCTTCTTTCCAGTTTTGAACGGAAGATATTTCCTTTTTCACCATAGCCCACTATGGGCTTCCAAATATCCCTTTGCCAATTCCACAAGAACAGCCTTAGCGAAAGGCTTCTTGAAGGGAAAGATGTAACTCTGTGAGATGAATTAACAGAATACAGAGCAGTTTCTCAGAAAGATTCTTTCCAATTTTGAACGGAAGATATTTCCTTTTTCACCGTAGCCCTCTATGGGCTTCCAAATATCCCTTTGCCAATTCCACAAGAGGAGCCTTAGCGAAAGTCTTCTTGAAGGGAAAGATGTAACTCTGTGAGATGAATTCACAGAACACAGAGCAGTTTCTCAGAAAGCTTCTTTCCAGTTTTGAACGGAAGATATTTTCTTTTTCACCATAGCCCTCTATGGGCTTCCAAATATCCCTTTGCCAATTCCACAAGAACAGCCTTAGCGAAAGGCTTCTTGAAGGGAAAGATGTAACTCTGTAAGATGAATTCACAGAACACAGAGCAGTTTCTCAGAAAGCTTCTTTCCAGTTTTGAACGGAAGATATTTCCTTTTTCACCATAGGCCTCTATGGGCTTCCAAATATCCCTTTGCCAATTCCACAAGAACAGCCTTAGCGAAAGGCTTCTTGAAGGGAAAGATGTAACTCTGTGAGATGAATTCACAGAACACAGAGCAGTTTCTCAGAAAGCTTCTTTCCAGTTTTGAACGGAAGATATTTCCTTTTTCACCATAGCCCTCCATGGGCTTCCAATTATCCCTTTTCCAATTCTACAAGAACAGCCTTAGCGAAAGGCTTCTTGAAGGGAAAGATGTAACTCTGTGAGATGAATTAACAGAACACAGAGCAGTTTCTCAGAGAGCTTCTTTCCAGTTTTGAACGGAAGATATTTCCTTTTTCACCATAGCCCTCTAAGGGCTTCCAAATATCCCTTTGCCAATTCCACAAGAACAGCCTTAGCGAAAGGCTTCTTGAAGGAAAAGGTGTAACTCTGTGAGATGAATTAACAGAACACAGAGCAGTTTCTCAGAAAGCTTCTTTCCAGTTTTGAACGGAAGATATTTCCTTTTTCACCATAGCCCTCTATGGGCTTCCAAATATCCCTTTGCCAATTCCACAAGAACAGCCTTAGCGAAAGGCTTCTTGAAGGGAAAGATGTAACTCTGTGAGATGAATTAACAGAACACAGAGCAGTTTCTCAGAAAGCTTCTTTCCAGTTTTGAACGGAAGATATTTCCTTTTTCACCATAGCCCTCTATGGGCTTCCAAATATCCCTTTGCCAATTCCACAAGAACAGCCTTAGCGAAAGGCTTCTTGAAGGGAAAGATGTAACTCTGTGAGATGAATTAACAGAACACAGAGCAGTTTCTCAGAAAGCTTCTTTCCAATTTTGAACGGAAGATATTTCCTTTTTCACCATAGGCCTCTATGGGCTTCCAAATATCCCTTTGCCAATTCACAAGAACAGCCTTAGCGAAAGGCTTCTTGAAGGGAAAGATGTAACTCTGTGAGATGAATTCACAGAACACAGAGCAGTTTCTCAGAAAGCTTCTTTCCAGTTTTGAACGGAAGATATTTCCTTTTTCACCATAGGCCTCTATGGGCTTCCAAATATCCCTTTGCCAATTCCACAAGAACAGCCTTAGCGAAAGGCTTCTTGAAGGAAAGATGTAACACTGTGAGATGAATTAACAGAACACAGAGCAGTTTCTCAGAAAGCTTCTTTCCAGTTTTGTACGGAAGATATTTACTTTTTCACCATAGGCCTCTATGGGCTTCCAAATATCCCTTTGCCAATTCCACAAGAACAGCCTTAGCGAAAGGCTTCTTGAAAGGAAAGATGTAACTCTGTGAGATGAATTCACAGAACACAGAGCAGTGTCTCAGAAAGCTTCTCTCCAGTTTGGAACGGAAGATATTTCCTTTTTCACCATAGCCCTCTATGGGCTTCCAAATATCCCTTTGCCAATTCCACAAGAACAGCCTTAGCGAAAGGCTTGTTGAAGGGAAAGATGTAACTCTGTGAGATGAATTAACAGAACACAGAGCAGTTTCTCAGAAAGCTTCTTTCCAGTTTTGAACGGAAGATATTTCCTTTTTCACCATAGCACTCTATGGGCTTCCAAATATCCCTTTGCCAATTCCACAAGAACAGCCTTAGCGAAAGGCTTCTTGAAGGGAAAGATGTAACTCTGTGAGATGAATTCACAGAACACAGAGCAGTTTCTCAGAAAGCTTCTTTCCAGTTTTTAACGGAAGATATTTCCTTTTTCACCATAGCCCTCTATGGGCTTCCAAATATCCCTTTGCCAATTCCACAAGAACAGACATAGCGAAAGGCTTCTTCAAGGGAAAGATGTAACTCTGTGAGATGAATTAACAGAACACACAGCAGTTTCTCAGAAAGCTTCTTTCCAGTTTTGAACGGAAGATATTTCCTTTTTCACCATAGGCCTCTATGGGCTTCCAAATATCCCTTTGCCAATTCCACAAGAACAGCCTTAGCGAAAGGCTCCTTGAAGGGAAAGATGTAACTCTGTGAGATGAATTAACAGAACACAGAGCAGTTTCTCAGAAAGCTTCTTTCCAGTTTTGAACGGAAGATATTTCCTTTTTCACCATAGCCCTCTATGGGCTTCCAAATATCCCTTTGCCAATTCCACAAGAACAGCCTTAGCGAAAGGCTTCTTGAAGGGAAAGATGTAACTCTGTGAGATGAATTAACAGAATACAGAGCAGTTTCTCAGAAAGATTCTTTCCAATTTTGAACGGAAGATATTTCCTTTTTCACCGTAGCCCTCTATGGGCTTCCAAATATCCCTTTGCCAATTCCACAAGAGCAGCCTTAGCGAAAGGCTTCTTGAAGGGAAAGATGTAACTCTGTGAGATGAATTCACAGAACACAGAGCAGTTTCTCAGAAAGCTTCTTTCCAGTTTTGAACGGAAGATATTTCCTTTTTCACCATAGCCCTCTATGGGCTTCCAAATATCCCTTTGCCAATTCCACAAGAACAGCCTTAGCGAAAGGCTTCTTGAAGGGAAAGATGTAACTCTGTGAGATGAATTCACAGAACACAGAGCAGTTTCTCAGAAAGCTTCTTTCCAGTTTTGAACGGAAGATATTTCCTTTTTCACCATAGGCCTCTATGGGCTTCCAAATATCCCTTTGCCAATTCCACAAGAACAGCCTTAGCGAAAGGCTTCTTGAAGGGAAAGATGTAACTCTGTGAGATGAATTCACAGAACACAGAGCAGTTTCTCAGAAAGCTTCTTTCCAGTTTTGAACGGAAGATATTTCCTTTTTCACCATAGCCCTCTATGGGCTTCCAAATATCCCTTTTCCAATTCTACAAGAACAGCCTTAGCGAAAGGCTTCTTGAAGGGAAAGATGTAACTCTGTGAGATGAATTAACAGAACACAGAGCAGTTTCTCAGAGAGCTTCTTTCCAGTTTTGAACGGAAGATATTTCCTTTTTCACCATAGCCCTCTAAGGGCTTCCAAATATCCCTTTGCCAATTCCACAAGAACAGCCTTAGCGAAAGGCTTCTTGAAGGGAAAGGTGTAACTCTGTGAGATGAATTAACAGAACACAGAGCAGTTTCTCAGAAAGCTTCTTTCCAGTTTTGAACGGAAGATATTTCCTTTTTCACCATAGCCCTCTATGGGCTTCCAAATATCCCTTTGCCAATTCCACAAGAACAGCCTTAGCGAAAGGCTTCTTGAAGGGAAAGATGTAACTCTGTGAGATGAATTAACAGAACACAGAGCAGTTTCTCAGAAAGCTTCTTTCCAGTTTTGAACGGAAGATATTTCCTTTTTCACCATAGCCCTCTATGGGCTTCCAAATATCCCTTTGCCAATTCCACAAGAACAGCCTTAGCGAAAGGCTTCTTGAAGGGAAAGATGTAACTCTGTGAGATGAATTAACAGAACACAGAGCAGTTTCTCAGAAAGCTTCTTTCCAATTTTGAACGGAAGATATTTCCTTTTTCACCATAGGCCTCTATGGGCTTCCAAATATCCCTTTGCCAATTCACAAGAACAGCCTTAGCGAAAGGCTTCTTGAAGGGAAAGATGTAACTCTGTGAGATGAATTAACAGAACACAGAGCCGTTTCTCAGAAAGCTTCTTTCCAGTTTTGTACGGAAGTTATTTACTTTTTCACCATAGGCCTCTATGGGCTTCCAAATATCCCTTTGCCAATTCCACAAGAACAGCCTTAGCGGAAGGCTTCTTGAAAGGAAAGATGTAACTCTGTGAGATGAATTCACAGAACACAGAGCAGTGTCTCAGAAAGCTTCTCTCCAGTTTGGAACGGAAGATATTTCCTTTTTCACCATAGCCCTCTATGGGCTTCCAAATATCCCTTTGCCAATTCACAAGAACAGCCTTAGCGAAAGGCTTCTTGAAGAGAAAGATGTAACTCTGTGAGATGAATTAACAGAACACAGAGCCGTTTCTCAGAAAGCTTCTTTCCAGTTTTGAACGGAAGATATTTCCTTTTTCACCATAGCCCTCTATGGGCTTCCAAATATCCCTTTCCCAATTTCTCAAGAACAGCCTTAGCGAAAGGCTTCTTGAAGGGAAAGATGTAACTCTGTGAGATGAATTCACAGAACACAGAGCAGTTTCTCAGAAAGCTTCTTTCCAGTTTTGAACGGAAGATATTTCCTTTTTCACCATAGGCCTCTATGGGCTTCCAAATATCCCTTTGCCAATTCCACAAGAACAGCCTTAGCGAAAGGCTTCTTGAAGGAAAGATGTAACACTGTGAGATGAATTAACAGAACACAGAGCAGTTTCTCAGAAAGCTTCTTTCCAGTTTTGTACGGAAGATATTTACTTTTTCACCATAGGCCTCTATGGGCTTCCGAATATCCCTTTGCCAATTCCACAAGAACAGCCTTAGCGAAAGGCTTCTTGAAAGGAAAGATGTAACTCTGTGGGATGAATTCACAGAACACAGAGCAGTGTCTCAGAAAGCTTCTCTCCAGTTTGGAACGGAAGATATTTCCTTTTTCACCATAGCCCTCTATGGGCTTCCAAATATCCCTTTGCCAATTCCACAAGAACAGCCTTAGCGAAAGGCTTGTTGAAGGGAAAGATGTAACTCTGTGAGATGAATTAACAGAACACAGAGCAGTTTCTCAGAAAGCTTCTTTCCAGTTTTGAACGGAAGATATTTCCTTTTTCACCATAGCCCTCTATGGGCTTCCAAATATCCCTTTGCCAATTCCACAAGAACAGCCTTAGCGAAAGGCTTCTTGAAGGGAAAGATGTAACTCTGTGAGATGAATTCACAGAACACAGAGCAGTTTCTCAGAAAGCTTCTTTCCAGTTTTTAACGGAAGATATTTCCTTTTTCACCATAGCCCTCTATGGGCTTCCAAATATCCCTTTGCCAATTCCACAAGAACAGACATAGCGAAAGGCTTCTTCAAGGGAAAGATGTAACTCTGTGAGATGAATTAACAGAACACACAGCAGTTTCTCAGAAAGCTTCTTTCCAGTTTTGAACGGAAGATATTTCCTTTTTCACCATAGGCCTCTATGGGCTCCAAATATCCCTTTGCCAATTCCACAAGAACAGCCTTAGCGAAAGGCTCCTTGAAGGGAAAGATGTAACTCTGTGAGATGAATTAACAGAACACAGAGCAGTTTCTCAGAAAGCTTCTTTCCAGTTTTGAACGGAAGATATTTCCTTTTTCACCATAGCCCTCTATGGGCTTCCAAATATCCCTTTGCCAATTCCACAAGAACAGCCTTAGCGAAAGGCTTCTTGAAGGGAAAGATGTAACTCTGTGAGATGAATTAACAGAATACAGAGCAGTTTCTCAGAAAGATTCTTTCCAATTTTGAACGGAAGATATTTCCTTTTTCACCGTAGCCCTCTATGGGCTTCCAAATATCCCTTTGCCAATTCCACAAGAGCAGCCTTAGCGAAAGGCTTCTTGAAGGGAAAGATGTAACTCTGTGAGATGAATTCACAGAACACAGAGCAGTTTCTCAGAAAGCTTCTTTCCAGTTTTGAACCGAAGATATTTCCTTTTTCACCATAGCCCTCTATGGGCTTCCAAATATCCCTTTGCCAATTCCACAAGAACCGCCTTAGCGAAAGGCTTCTTGAAGGGAAAGATGTAACTCTGTGAGATGAATTCACAGAACACAGAGCAGTTTCTCAGAAAGCTTCTTTCCAGTTTTGAACGGAAGATATTTCCTTTTTCACCATAGGCCTCTATGGGCTTCCAAATATCCCTTTGCCAATTCCACAAGAACAGCCTTAGCGAAAGGCTTCTTGAAGGGAAAGATGTAACTCTGTGAGATGAATTCACAGAACACAGAGCAGTTTCTCAGAAAGCTTCTTTCCAGTTTTGAACCGTAGATATTTCCTTTTTCACCATAGCCCTCTATGGGCTTCCAAATATCCCTTTTCCAATTCTACAAGAACAGCCTTAGCGAAAGGCTTCTTGAAGGGAAAGATGTAACTCTGTGAGATGAATTAACAGAACACAGAGCAGTTTCTCAGAGAGCTTCTTTCCAGTTTTGAACGGAAGATATTTCCTTTTTCACCATAGCCCTCTAAGGGCTTCCAAATATCCCTTTGCCAATTCCACAAGAACAGCCTTAGCGAAAGGCTTCTTGAAGGGAAAGGTGTAACTCTGTGAGATGAATTAACAGAACACAGAGCAGTTTCTCAGAAAGCTTCTTTCCAGTTTTGAACGGAAGATATTTCCTTTTTCACCATAGCCCTCTATGGGCTTCCAAATATCCCTTTGCCAATTCCACAAGAACAGCCTTAGCGAAAGGCTTCTTGAAGGGAAAGATGTAACTCTGTGAGATGAATTAACAGAACACAGAGCAGTTTCTCAGAAAGCTTCTTTCCAGTTTTGAACGGAAGATATTTCCTTTTTCACCATAGCCCTCTATGGGCTTCCAAATATCCCTTTGCCAATTCCACAAGAACAGCCTTAGCGAAAGGCTTCTTGAAGGGAAAGATGTAACTCTGTGAGATGAATTAACAGAACACAGAGCAGTTTCTCAGAAAGCTTCTTTCCAATTTTGAACGGAAGATATTTCCTTTTTCACCATAGGCCTCTATGGGCTTCCAAATATCCCTTTGCCAATTCACAAGAACAGCCTTAGCGAAAGGCTTCTTGAAGGGAAAGATGTAACTCTGTGAGATGAATTAACAGAACACAGAGCCGTTTCTCAGAAAGCTTCTTTCCAGTTTTGTACGGAAGTTATTTACTTTTTCACCATAGGCCTCTATGGGCTTCCAAATATCCCTTTGCCAATTCCACAAGAACAGCCTTAGCGGAAGGCTTCTTGAAAGGAAAGATGTAACTCTGTGAGATGAATTCACAGAACACAGAGCAGTGTCTCAGAAAGCTTCTCTCCAGTTTGGAACGGAAGATATTTCCTTTTTCACCATAGCCCTCTATGGGCTTCCAAATATCCCTTTGCCAATTCACAAGAACAGCCTTAGCGAAAGGCTTTTTGAAGAGAAAGATGTAACTCTGTGAGATGAATTAACAGAACACAGAGCCGTTTCTCAGAAAGCTTCTTTCCAGTTTTGAACGGAAGATATTTCCTTTTTCACCATAGCCCTCTATGGGCTTCCAAATATCCCTTTGCCAATTTCTCAAGAACAGCCTTAGCGAAAGGCTTCTTGAAGGGAAAGATGTAACTCTGTGAGATGAATTCACAGAACACAGAGCAGTTTCTCAGAAAGCTTCTTTCCAGTTTTGAACTGAAGATATTTCCTTTTTCACCATAGGCCTCTATGGGCTTCAAAATATCCCTTTGCCAATTCCACAAGAACAGCCTTAGCGAAAGGCTTCTTGAAGGAAAGATGTAACACTGTGAGATGAATTAACAGAACACAGAGCAGTTTCTCAGAAAGCTTCTTTCCAGTTTTGTACGGAAGATATTTACTTTTTCACCATAGGCCTCTATGGGCTTCCAAATATCCCTTTGCCAATTCCACAAGAACAGCCTTAGCGAAAGGCTTCTTGAAAGGAAAGATGTAACTCTGTGAGATGAATTCACAGAACACAGAGCAGGGTCTCAGAAAGCTTCTCTCCAGTTTGGAACGGAAGATATTTCCTTTTTCACCATAGCCCTCTATGGGCTTCCAAATATCCCTTTGCCAATTCCACAAGAACAGCCTTAGCGAAAGGCTTCTTGAAGGGAAAGATGTAACTCTGTGAGATGAATTAACAGAACACAGAGCAGTTTCTCAGAAAGCTTCTTTCCAGTTTTTAACGGAAGATATTTCCTTTTTCACCATAGCCCTCTATGGGCTTCCAAACATCCCTTTGCCAATTCCACAAGAACAGACATAGCGAAAGGCTTCTTCAAGGGAAAGATGTAACTCTGTGAGATGAATTAACAGAACACACAGCAGTTTCTCAGAAAGCTTCTTTCCAGTTTTGAACGGAAGATATTTCCTTTTTCACCATAGGCCTCTATGGGCTTCCAAATATCCCTTTGCCAATTCCACAAGAACAGCCTTAGCGAAAGGCTCCTTGAAGGGAAAGATGTAACTCTGTGAGATGAATTAACAGAACACAGAGCAGTTTCTCAGAAAGCTTCTTTCCAGTTTTGAACGGAAGATATTTCCTTTTTCACCATAGCCCTCTATGGGCTTCCAAATATCCCTTTGCCAATTCCACAAGAACAGCCTTAGCGAAAGGCTTCTTGAAGGGAAAGATGTAACTCTGTGAGATGAATTAACAGAATACAGAGCAGTTTCTCAGAAAGATTCTTTCCAATTTTGAACGGAAGATATTTCCTTTTTCACCGTAGCCCTCTATGGGCTTCCAAATATCCCTTTGCCAATTCCACAAGAGCAGCCTTAGCGAAAGGCTTCTTGAAGGGAAAGATGTAACTCTGTGAGATGAATTCACAGAACACAGAGCAGTTTCTCAGAAAGCTTCTTTCCAGTTTTGAACGGAAGATATTTCCTTTTTCACCATAGCCCTCTATGGGCTTCCAAATATCCCTTTGCCAATTCCACAAGAACAGCCTTAGCGAAAGGCTTCTTGAAGGGAAAGATGTAACTCTGTGAGATGAATTCACAGAACACAGAGCAGTTTCTCAGAAAGCTTCTTTCCAGTTTTGAACGGAAGATATTTCCTTTTTCACCATAGGCCTCTATGGGCTTCCAAATATCCCTTTGCCAATTCCACAAGAACAGCCTTAGCGAAAGGCTTCTTGAAGGGAAAGATGTAACTCTGTGAGATGAATTCACAGAACACAGAGCAGTTTCTCAGAAAGCTTCTTTCCAGTTTTGAACGGAAGATATTTCCTTTTTCACCATAGCCCTCTATGGGCTTCCAAATATCCCTTTTCCAATTCTACAAGAACAGCCTTAGCGAAAGGCTTCTTGAAGGGAAAGATGTAACTCTGTGAGATGAATTAACAGAACACAGAGCAGTTTCTCAGAGAGCTTCTTTCCAGTTTTGAACGGAAGATATTTCCTTTTTCACCATAGCCCTCTAAGGGCTTCCAAATATCCCTTTGCCAATTCCACAAGAACAGCCTTAGCGAAAGGCTTCTTGAAGGGAAAGGTGTAACTCTGTGAGATGAATTAACAGAACACAGAGCAGTTTCTCAGAAAGCTTCTTTCCAGTTTTGAACGGAAGATATTTCCTTTTTCACCATAGCCCTCTATGGGCTTCCAAATATCCCTTTGCCAATTCCACAAGAACAGCCTTAGCGAAAGGCTTCTTGAAGGGAAAGATGTAACTCTGTGAGATGAATTAACAGAACACAGAGCAGTTTCTCAGAAAGCTTCTTTCCAGTTTTGAACGGAAGATATTTCCTTTTTCACCATAGCCCTCTATGGGCTTCCAAATATCCCTTTGCCAATTCCACAAGAACAGCCTTAGCGAAAGGCTTCTTGAAGGGAAAGATGTAACTCTGTGAGATGAATTAACAGAACACAGAGCAGTTTCTCAGAAAGCTTCTTTCCAATTTTGAACGGAAGATATTTCCTTTTTCACCATAGGCCTCTATGGGCTTCCAAATATCCCTTTGCCAATTCACAAGAACAGCCTTAGCGAAAGGCTTCTTGAAGGGAAAGATGTAACTCTGTGAGATGAATTAACAGAACACAGAGCCGTTTCTCAGAAAGCTTCTTTCCAGTTTTGAACGGAAGATGTTTCCTTTTTCACCATAGCCCTCTATGGGCTTCCAAATATCCCTATGCCAATTTCTCAAGAACAGCCTTAGCGAAAGGCTTCTTGAAGGGAAAGATGTAACTCTGTGAGATGAATTCACAGAACACAGAGCAGTTTCTCAGAAAGCTTCTTTCCAGTTTTGAACGGAAGATATTTCCTTTTTCACCATAGGCCTCTATGGGCTTCCAAATATCCCTTTGCCAATTCCACAAGAACAGCCTTAGCGAAAGGCTTCTTGAAGGGAAAGATGTAACACTGTGAGATGAATTAACAGAACACAGAGCAGTTTCTCAGAAAGCTTCTTTCCAGTTTTGTACGGAAGTTATTTACTTTTTCACCATAGGCCTCTATGGGCTTCCAAATATCCCTTTGCCAATTCCACAAGAACAGCCTTAGCGAAAGGCTTCTTGAAAGGAAAGATGTAACTCTGTGAGATGAATTCACAGAACACAGAGCAGTGTCTCAGAAAGCTTCTCTCCAGTTTGGAACGGAAGATATTTCCTTTTTCACCATAGCCCTCTATGGGCTTCCAAATATCCCTTTGCCAATTCCACAAGAACAGCCTTAGCGAAAGGCTTGTTGAAGGGAAAGATGTAACTCTGTGAGATGAATTAACAGAACAGACAGCAGTTTCTCAGAAAGCTTCTTTCCAGTTTTGAACGGAAGATATTTCCTTTTTCACCATAGCCCTCTATGGGCTTCCAAATATCCCTTTGCCAATTCCACAAGAACAGCCTTAGCGAAAGGCTTCTTGAAGGGAAAGATGTAACTCTGTGAGATGAATTCACAGAACACAGAGCAGTTTCTCAGAAAGCTTCTTTCCAGTTTTGAACGGAAGATATTTCCTTTTTCACCATAGCCCTCTATGGGCTTCCAAATATCCCTTTGCCAATTCCACAAGAACAGACTTAGCGAAAGGCTTCTTGAAGGGAAAGATGTAACTCTGTGAGATGAATTAACAGAACACAGAGCAGTTTCTCAGAAAGCTTCTTTCCAGTTTTGAACGGAAGATATTTCCTTTTTCACCATAGCCCTCTATGGGCTTCCAAATATCCCTTTGCCAATTCCACAAGAACAGCCTTAGTGAAAGGCTTCTTGAAGGGAAAGATGTAACTCTGTGAGGTGAATTAACAGAACACAGAGCTGTTTCTCAGAAAGCTTCTTTCCAGTTTTGAATGGAAGATATTTCCTTTTTCACCATAGCCCTCTATGGGCTTCCAAATATCCCTTTGCCAATTCCACAAGAACAGCCTTAGCGAAAGGCTTGTTGAAGGGAAAGATGTAACTCTGTGAGATGAATTAACAGAACACACAGCAGTTTCTCAGAAAGCTTCTTTCCAGTTTTGAACGGAAGATATTTCCTTTTTCACCATAGGCCTCTATGGGCTTCCAAATATCCCTTTGCCAATTCCACAAGAACAGCCTTAGCGAAAGGCTTCTTGAAGGGAAAGATGTAACTCTGTGTGATGAATTAACAGAACACAGAGCAGTTTCTCAGAAAGCTTCTTTCCAGGTTTGAACGGAAGATATTTCCTTTTTCACCATAGCCCTCTATGGGCTTCCAAATATCCCTTTGCCAATTCCACAAGAACAGCCTTAGCGAAAGGCTTCTTGAAGGGAAAGATGTAACTCTGTGAGATGAATTCACAGAACACAGAGCAGTTTCTCAGAAAGCTTCTTTCCAGTTTTGAACGGAAGATATTTCCTTTTTCACCAGAGACCTCTATGGGCTTACAAATATCCCTTTGCCAATTCCACAAGAACAGCCTTAGCGAAAGGCTTCTTGAAGGGAAAGATGTAACTCTGTGAGATGAATTTACAGAACACAGAGCAGTTTCTCAGAAAGCTTCTTTCCAGTTTTGAACGGAAGGTATTTCCTTTTTCACCATAGCCCTCTATGGGCTTCCAAATATCCCTTTGCCAATTCCACAAGAACAGCCTTAGCGAAAGGCTTCTTGAAGGGAAAGATGTAACTCTGTGAGATGAATTCACAGAACACAGAGCAGTTTCTCAGAAAGCTTCTTTCCAGTTTTTAACGGAAGATATTTCCTTTTTCACCATAGCCCTCTATGGGCTTCCAAATATCCCTTTGCCAATTCCACAAGAACAGACTTAGCGAAAGGCTTCTTGAAGGGAAAGATGTAACTCTGTGAGATGAATTAACAGAACACAGAGAGGTTTCTCAGAAAGCTTCTTTCCAGTTTTGAAAGGAAGATATTTCCTTTTTCACCATAGCCCTCTATGGGCTTCCAAATATCCCTATGCCAATTTCTCAAGAACAGCCTTAGCGAAAGGCTTCTTGAAGGGAAAGATGTAACTCTGTGAGATGAATTCACAGAACACAGAGCAGATTCTCAGAAAGCTTCTTTCCAGTTTTGAACGGAAGATATTTCCTTTTTCACCATAGGCCTCTATGGGCTTCCAAATATCCCTTTGCCAATTCCACAAGAACAGCCTTAGCGAAAGGCTTCTTGAAGGGAAAGATGTAACACTGTGAGATGAATTAACAGAACACAGAGCAGTTTCTCAGAAAGCTTCTTTCCAGTTTTGTACGGAAGATATTTACTTTTTCACCATAGGCCTCTATGGGCTTCCAAATATCCCTTTGCCAATTCCACAAGAACAGCCTTAGCGAAAGGCTTCTTGAAAGGAAAGATGTAACTCTGTGAGATGAATTCACAGAACACAGAGCAGTGTCTCAGAAAGCTTCTCTCCAGTTTGGAACGGAAGATATTTCCTTTTTCACCATAGCCCTCTATGGGCTTCCAAATATCCCTTTGCCAATTCCACAAGAACAGCCTTAGCGAAAGGCTTGTTGAAGGGAAAGATGTAACTCTGTGAGATGAATTAACAGAACACAGAGCAGTTTCTCAGAAAGCTTCTTTCCAGTTTTGAACGGAAGATATTTCCTTTTTCACCATAGCCCTCTATGGGCTTCCAAATATCCCTTTGCCAATTCCACAAGAACAGCCTTAGCGAAAGGCTTCTTGAAGGGAAAGATGTAACTCTGTGAGATGAATTCACAGAACACAGAGCAGTTTCTCAGAAAGCTTCTTTCCAGTTTTTAACGGAAGATATTTCCTTTTTCACCATAGCCCTCTTTGAGCTTCCAAATATCCCTTTGCCACTTCCACAAGAACAGACTTAGCGAAAGGCTTCTTGAAGGGAAAGATGTAACTCAGTGAGATAAATTAACAGAACACAGAGCAGTTTCTCAGAAAGCTTCTTTCCAGTTTTGAACGGAAGATATTTCCTTTTTCACCATAGGCCTCTATGGGCTTCCAAATATCCCTTTGCCAATTCCACAAGAACAGCCTTAGCGAAAGGCTTCTTGAAAGGAAAGATGTAACTCTGTGAGATGAATTCACAGAACACAGAGCAGTTTCTCAGAAAGCTTCTTTCCAGTTTTGAACGGAAGATATTTCCTTTTTCACCATAGCCCTCTATGGGCTTCCAAATATCCCTTTTCCAATTCTACAAGAACAGCCTTAGCGAAAGGCTTCTTGAAGGGAAAGATGTAACTCTGTGAGATGAATTCACAGAACACAGAGCAGTTTCTCAGAGAGCTTCTTTCCAGTTTTGAACGGAAGATATTTCCTTTTTCACCATAGCCCTCTAAGGGCTTCCAAATATCCCTTTGCCAATTCCACAAGAACAGCCTTAGCGAAAGGCTTCTTGAAGGGAAAGGTGTAACTCTGTGAGATGAATTAACAGAACACAGAGCAGTTTCTCAGAAAGCTTCTTTCCAATTTTGAACGGAAGATATTTCCTTTTTCACCATAGCCCTCTATGGGCTTCCAAATATCCCTTTGCCAATTCCACAAGAACAGCCTTAGCGAAAGGCTTCTTGAAGGGAAAGATGTAACTCTGTGAGATGAATTTACAGAACACAGAGCAGTTTCTCAGAAAGCTTCTTTCCAGTTTTGAACGGAAGATATTTCCTTTTTCACCATAGCCCTCTATGGGCTTCCAAATATCCCTTTGCCAATTCCACAGGAACAGCCTTAGCGAAAGGCTTCTTGAAGGGAAAGATGTAACTCTGTGAGATGAATTAACAGAACACAGAGCAGTTTCTCAGAAAGCTTCTTTCCAATTTTGAACGGAAGATATTTCCTTTTTCACCATAGGCCTCTATGGGCTTCCAAATATCCCTTTGCCAATTCACAAGAACAGCCTTAGCGAAAGGCTTCTTGAAGGGAAAGATGTAACTCTGTGAGATGAATTAACAGAACACAGAGAGGTTTCTCAGAAAGCTTCTTTCCAGTTTTGAAAGGAAGATATTTCCTTTTTCACCATAGCCCTCTATGGGCTTCCAAATATCCCTATGCCAATTTCTCAAGAACAGCCTTAGCGAAAGGCTTCTTGAAGGGAAAGATGTAACTCTGTGAGATGAATTCACAGAACACAGAGCAGATTCTCAGAAAGCTTCTTTCCAGTTTTGAACGGAAGATATTTCCTTTTTCACCATAGGCCTCTATGGGCTTCCAAATATCCCTTTGCCAATTCCACAAGAACAGCCTTAGCGAAAGGCTTCTTGAAGGGAAAGATGTAACACTGTGAGATGAATTAACAGAACACAGAGCAGTTTCTCAGAAAGCTTCTTTCCAGTTTTGTACGGAAGATATTTACTTTTTCACCATAGGCCTCTATGGGCTTCCAAATATCCCTTTGCCAATTCCACAAGAACAGCCTTAGCGAAAGGCTTCTTGAAAGGAAAGATGTAACTCTGTGAGATGAATTCACAGAACACAGAGCAGTGTCTCAGAAAGCTTCTCTCCAGTTTGGAACGGAAGATATTTCCTTTTTCACCATAGCCCTCTATGGGCTTCCAAATATCCCTTTGCCAATTCCACAAGAACAGCCTTAGCGAAAGGCTTGTTGAAGGGAAAGATGTAACTCTGTGAGATGAATTAACAGAACACAGAGCAGTTTCTCAGAAAGCTTCTTTCCAGTTTTGAACGGAAGATATTTCCTTTTTCACCATAGCCCTCTATGGGCTTCCAAATATCCCTTTGCCAATTCCACAAGAACAGCCTTAGCGAAAGGCTTCTTGAAGGGAAAGATGTAACTCTGTGAGATGAATTCACAGAACACAGAGCAGTTTCTCAGAAAGCTTCTTTCCAGTTTTTAACGGAAGATATTTCCTTTTTCACCATAGCCCTCTTTGAGCTTCCAAATATCCCTTTGCCAATTCCACAAGAACAGACTTAGCGAAAGGCTTCTTGAAGGGAAAGATGTAACTCAGTGAGATAAATTAACAGAACACAGAGCAGTTTCTCAGAAAGCTTCTTTCCAGTTTTGAACGGAAGATATTTCCTTTTTCACCATAGCCCTCTATGGGCTTCCAAATATCCCTTTGCCAATTCCACAAGAACAGCCTTAGCGAAAGGCTTCTTGAAGGGAAAGATGTAACTCTGTGAGATGAATTAACAGAACACAGAGCAGTTTCTCAGAAAGATTCTTTCCAGTTTTGAACGGAAGATATTTCCTTTTTCACCATAGCCCTCTATGGGCTTCCAAATGTCCCTTTGACAATTCCACAAGAACAGCCTTAGCGAAAGGCTTTTTGAAGGGAAAGATGTATCTCTGTGAGATGAATTAACAGAACACACAGCAGTTTCTCAGAAAGCTTCTTTCCAGTTTTGAACGGAAGATATTTCCTTTTTCACCATAGGCCTCTATGGGCTTCCAAATATCCCTTTGCCAATTCCACAAGAACAGCCTTAGCGAAAGGCTTCTTGAAGGGAAAGATGTAACTCTGTGAGATGAATTAACAGAACACAGAGCAGTTTCTCAGAAAGCTTCTTTCCAGTTTTGAACGGAAGATACTTCCTTTTTCACCATAGCCCTCTATGGGCTTCCAAATATCCCTTTGCCAATTCCACAAGAACAGCCTTAGCGAAAGGCTTCTTGAAGGGAAAGATGTAACTCTGTGAGATGAATTCACAGAACACAGAGCAGTTTCTCAGAAAGATTCTTTCCAATTTTGAACGGAAGATATTTCCTTTTTCACCGTAGCCCTCTATGGGCTTCCAAATATACCTTTGCCAATTCCACAAGAGCAGCCTTAGCGAAAGGCTTCTTGAAGGGAAAGATGTAACTCTGTGAGGTGAATTCACAGAACACAGAGCAGTTTCTCAGAAAGCTTCTTTCCAGTTTTGAACGGAAGATATTTCCTTTTTCACCATAGCCCTCTATGGGCTTCCAAATATCCCTTTGCCAATTCCACAAGAACAGCCTTAGCGAAAGGCTTCTTGAAGGGAAAGATGTAACTCTGTGAGATGAATTCACAGAACACAGAGCAGTTTCTCAGAAAGCTTCTTTCCAGTTTTGAACGGAAGATATTTCCTTTTTCACCATAGGCCTCTATGGGCTTCCAAATATCCCTTTGCCAATTCCACAAGAACAGCCTTAGCGAAAGGCTTCTTGAAGGGAAAGATGTAACTCTGTGAGATGAATTAACAGAACACAGAGCAGTTTCTCAGAGAGCTTCTTTCCAGTTTTGAACGGAAGTTATTTCCTTTTTCACCATAGCCCTCTAAGGGCTTCCAAATATCCCTTTGCCAATTCCACAAGAACAGCCTTAGCGAAAGGCTTCTTGAACGGAAAGGTGTAACTCTGTCAGATGAATTAACAGAACACAGAGCAGTTTCTCAGAAAGCTTCTTTCCAATTTTGAACGGAAGATATTTCCTTTTTCACCATAGCCCTCTATGGACTTCCAAATATCCCTTTGCCAATTCCACAAGAACAGCCTTAGCGAAAGGCTTCTTGAAGGGAAAGATGTAACTCTGTGAGATGAATTAACAGAACACAGAGCAGTTTCTCAGAAAGCTTCTTTCCAGTTTTGAACGGAAGATATTTCCTTTTTCACCATAGCCCTCTATGGGCTTCCAAATATCCCTTTGCCAATTCCACAAGAACAGCCTTAGCGAAAGGCTTCTTGAAGGGAAAGATGTAACTCTGTGAGATGAATTCACAGAACACAGAGCAGTTTCTCAGAAAGCTTCTTTCCAGTTTTGAACGGAAGATATTTCCTTTTTCACCATAGGCCTCTATGGGCTTCTAAGTATCCCTTTGCCAATACCACAAGAACAGCCTTGGCGAAAGGCTTCTTGAAGGGAAAGATGTAACTCTGTGAGATGAATTAACAGAACACAGAGCAGTTTCTCAGAAAGCTTCTTTCCAGTTTTGAACGGAAGGTATTTCCTTTTTCACCATAGGCCTCTATGGGCTTCCAAATATCCCTTTGCCAATTCCACAAGAACAGCCTTAGCGAAAGGCTTCTTGAAGGGAAAGATGTAACTCTGTGAGATGAATTCACAGAACACAGAGC
Source organism: Chlorocebus sabaeus (assembly GCF_047675955.1). NCBI lineage: Eukaryota > Metazoa > Chordata > Mammalia > Primates > Cercopithecidae > Chlorocebus > Chlorocebus sabaeus. The sequence goes on from NW_027327608.1 coordinate 171,483, forward strand.
AGTTTCTCAGAAAGTTTCTTTCCAGTTTTGAACGGAAGATATTTCCTTTTTCACCTTAGGCCTCTATGGGCTTCCAAATATCCCTTTGCCAATTCCACAAGAACAGCCTTAGCGAAAGGCTTCTTGAAGGGAAAGATGTAACTCTGTGAGATGAATTAACAGAACACAGAGCAGTTTCTCAGAAAGCTTCTTTCCAGTTTTGAACGGAAGATATTTCCTTTTTCACCATAGCCCACTATGGGCTTCCAAATATCCCTTTGCCAATTCCACAAGAACGGCCTTAGCGAAAGGCTTGTTGAAGGGAAAGATGTAACTCTGTGAGATGAATTAACAGAACACACAGCAGTTTCTCAGAAAGCTTCTTTCCAGTTTTGAACGGAAGATATTTCCTTTTTCACCATAGCCCTCTATGGGCTTCCAAATATCCCTTTGCCAATTCCACAAGAACAGCCTTAGCGAAAGGCTTCTTGAAGGGAAAGATGTAACTCTGTGAGATGAATTCACAGAACACAGAGCAGTTTCTCAGAAAGCTTCTTTCCAGTTTTGAACGGAAGATATTTCCTTTTTCACCATAGCCCTCTATGGGCTTCCAAATATCCCTTTGCCAATTCCACAAGAACAGACTTAGCGAAAGGCTTCTTGAAGGGAAAGATGTAACTCTATGAGATGAATTAACAGAACACAGAGCAGTTTCTCAGAAAGCTTCTTTCCAGTTTTGAAGGGAAGATATTTCCTTTTTCACCATAGCCCTCTATGGGCTCCAAATATCCCTTTGCCAATTCCACAAGAACAGACTTAGCGAAAGGCTTCTTGACGGGAAAGATGTAACTCTGTGAGATGAATTAACAGAACACAGAGAAGTTTCTCAGAAAGCTTCTTTCCAGTTTTGAACGGAAGATATTTCCTTTTTCACCATAGCCCTCTATGGGCTTCCAAATATCGCTTTGCCAATTCTAAAAGAACAGCCTTAGCGAAAGGCTTCTTGAAGGGAAAGATGTAACTCTTTGAGATGAATTCACAGAACACAGAGCAGTTTCTCATAAAGCTTCTTTCCAGTTTTGAACGGAAGATATTTCCTTTTTCACCATAGCCCTCTATGGGCTTCCAAATATCCCTTTGCCAATTCCACAAGAACAGCCTTAGCGAAAGGCTTCTTGAAGTGAAAGATGTAACTCTGTGAGATGAATTAACAGAACACAGAGCAGTTTCTCAGAAAGATTCTTTCCAATTTTGAACGGAAGATATTTCTTTTTCACCATAGCCCTCTATGGGCTTCCAAATATCCCTTTGCCAATTCCACAAGAACAGCCTTAGCGAAAGGCTTCTTGAAGGGAAAGATGTAACTCTGTGAGATGAATTCACAGAACACAGAGCAGTTTCTCAGAAAGCTTCTTTCCAGTTTTGAACGGAAGATATTTCCTTTTTCACCATAGCCCTCTATGGGCTTCCAAATATCCCTTTGCCAATTCCACAAGAACAGCCTTAGCGAAAGGCTTCTTGAAGGGAAAGATGTAACTCTGTGAGATGAATTAACAGAACACAGAGCAGTTTCTCAGAAAGCTTCTTTCCAGTTTTGAACGGAAGATATTTACTTTTTCACCGTAGCCCTCTATGGGCTCCAAATATCCCTTTGCCAATTCCACAAGAACAGACTTAGCGAAAGGCTTCTTGAAGGGAAAGATGTAACTCTGTGAGATGAATTAACAGAACACAGAGCAGTTTCTTAGAAAGCTTCTTTCCAGTTTTGAACGGAAGATATTTCCTTTTTCACCGTAGCCCTCTATGGGCTTCCAAATATCGCTTTGCCAATTCTACAAGAACAGCCTTAGCGAAAGGATTCTTGAAGGGAAAGATGTAACTCTTTGAGATGAATTCACAGAACACAGAGCAGTTTCTCAGAAAGCTTCTTTCCAGTTTTGAACGGAAGATATTTCCTTTTTCACCATAGCCCTCTATGGGCTTCCAAATATCCCTTTGCCAATTCCACAAGAACAGCCTTAGCGAAAGGCTTCTTGAAGGGAAAGATGTAACTCTTTGAGATGAATTAACAGAACACAGAGCAGTTTCTCAGAAAGCTTCTTTCCAGTTTTGAACTTAAGATATTTCCTTTTTCACCATAGGCCTCTATGGGCTCCAAATATCCCTTTGCCAATTCCACAAGAACAGCCTTAGCGAAAGGCGTCTTGAAGGGAAAGATGTAACACTGTGAGATGAATTAACAGAACACAGAGCAGTTTCTCAGAAAGCTTCTTTCCAGTTTTGAACGGAAGATATTTCCTTTTTCACCATAGCCCTCTATGGGCTTCCAAATATCCCTTTGCCAATTCCACAAGAACAGCCTTAGCGAAAGGCTTCTTGAAGGGAAAGATGTAACTCTGTGAGATGAATTCACAGAACACAGAGCAGTTTCTCAGAAAGCTTCTTTCCAGTTTTGAACGGAAGATATTTCCTTTTTCACCATAGGCCTCTATGGGCTTCCAAATATCCCTTTGCCAATTCCACAAGAACAGCCTTAGCGAAAGGCTTCTTGAAGGGAAAGATGTAACTCTGTGAGATGAATTAACAGAACACAAAGCAGTTTCTCAGAAAGCTTCTTTCCAGTTTTGAACGGAAGATATTTCCTTTTTCACCATAGCCCTCTATGGGCTTCCAAATATCCCTTTGCCAATTCCACAAGAACAGCCTTAGCGAAAGGCTTCTTGAAGGGAAAGATGTAACTCTGTGAGATGAATTAACAGAATACAGAGCAGTTTCTCAGAAAGATTCTTTCCAATTTTGAACGGAAGATATTTCCTTTTTCACCGTAGCCCTCTATGGGCTTCCAAATATACCTTTGCCAATTCCACAAGAGCAGCCTTAGCGAAAGGCTTCTTGAAGGGAAAGATGTAACTCTGTGAGATGAATTAACAGAACACAGAGCAGTTTCTCAGAAAGCTTCTTTCCAGTTTTGAACGGAAGATATTTCCTTTTTCACCATAGGCCTCCATGGGCTTCTAAATATCCCTTTGCCAATACCACAAGAACAGCCTTGGCGAAAGGCTTCTTGAAGGGAAAGATGTAACTCTGTGAGATGAATTCACAGAACACAGAGCAGTTTCTCAGAAAGCTTCTTTCCAGTTTTGAACGGAAGATATTTCCTTTTTCACCATAGGCCTCTATGGGCTTCCAAATATCCCTTTGCCAATTCCACAAGAACAGCCTTAGCGAAAGGCTTCTTGAAGGGAAAGATGTAACTCTGTGAGATGAATTCACAGAACACAGAGCAGTTTCTCAGAAAGCTTCTTTCCAGTTTTGAACGGAAGATATTTCCTTTTTCACCATAGCCCTCTATGGGCTTCCAAATATCCCTTTGCCAATTCTACAAGAACAGCCTTAGCGAAAGGCTTCTTGAAGGGAAAGATGTAACTCTGTGAGATGAATTAACAGAACACAGAGCAGTTTCTCAGAGAGCTTCTTTCCAGTTTTGAACGGAAGATATTTCCTTTTTCACCATAGGCCTCTATGGGCTTCCAAATATCCCTTTGCCAATTCCACAAGAACAGCCTTAGCGAAACGCTTCTTGAAGGGAAAGATGTAACTCTGTGAGATGAATTCACAGAACACAGAGCAGTTTCTCAGAAATCTTCTTTCCAGTTTTGAATGGAAGATATTTCCTTTTTCACCATATGCCTCTATGGGCTTCCAAATATCCCTTTGCCAATTCCACAAGAACAGCCTTAGCGAAAGGCTTCTTGAAGGGAAAGATGTAACTCTGTGAGATGAATTAACAGAACACAGAGCCGTTTCTCAGAAAGCTTCTTTCCAGTTTTGAACGGAAGATATTTCCTTTTTCACCATAGCCCTCTATGGGCTTCCAAATATCCCTTTGCCAATTTCTCAAGAACAGCCTTAGCGAAAGGCTTCTTGAAGGGAAAGATGTAACTCTGTGAGATGAATTAACAGAACACAGAGCAGTTTCTCAGAAAGCTTCTTTCCAGTTTTGAACGGAAGATATTTCCTTTTTCACCATAGCCCTCTATGGGCTTCCAAATATCCCTTTGCCAATTCCACAAGAACAGCCTTAGCGAAAGGCTTCTTGAAGGGAAAGATGTAACTCTGTGAGATGAATTAACAGAACACAGAGCAGTTTCTCAGAAAGCTTCTTTCCAGTTTTGAACGGAAGATATTTCCTTTTTCACCATAGCCCACTATGGGCTTCCAAATATCCCTTTGCCAATTCCACAAGAACGGCCTTAGCGAAAGGCTTGTTGAAGGGAAAGATGTAACTCTGTGAGATGAATTAACAGAACACACAGCAGTTTCTCAGAAAGCTTCTTTCCAGTTTTGAACGGAAGATATTTCCTTTTTCACCATAGCCCTCTATGGGCTTCCAAATATCCCTTTGCCAATTCCACAAGAACAGCCTTAGCGAAAGGCTTCTTGAAGGGAAAGATGTAACTCTGTGAGATGAATTCACAGAACACAGAGCAGTTTCTCAGAAAGCTTCTTTCCAGTTTTGAACGGAAGATATTTCCTTTTTCACCATAGCCCTCTATGGGCTTCCAAATATCCCTTTGCCAATTCCACAAGAACAGACTTAGCGAAAGGCTTCTTGAAGGGAAAGATGTAACTCTGTGAGATGAATTAACAGAACACAGAGCAGTTTCTCAGAAAGCTTCTTTCCAGTTTTGAACGGAAGATATTTACTTTTTCACCATAGCCCTCTATGGGCTCCAAATATCCCATTGCCAATTCCACAAGAACAGACTTAGCGAAAGGCTTCTTGACGGGAAAGATGTAACTCTGTGAGATGAATTAACAGAACACAGAGAAGTTTCTCAGAAAGCTTCTTTCCAGATTTGAACGGAAGATATTTCCTTTTTCACCATAGCCCTCTATGGGCTTCCAAATATCGCTTTGCCAATTCTACAAGAACAGCCTTAGCGAAAGGCTTCTTGAAGGGAAAGATGTAACTCTTTGAGATGAATTCACAGAACACAGAGCAGTTTCTCATAAAGATTCTTTCCAGTTTTGAACGGAAGATATTTCCTTTTTCACCATAGCCCTCTATGCGCTTCCAAATATCCCTTTGCCAATTCCACAAGAACAGCCTTAGCGAAAGGCTTCTTGAAGTGAAAGATGTAACTCTGTGAGATGAATTAACAGAACACAGAGCAGTTTCTCAGAAAGATTCTTTCCAATTTTGAACGGAAGATATTTCTTTTTCACCATAGCCCTCTATGGGCTTCCAAATATCGCTTTGCCAATTCTACAAGAACAGCCTTAGCGAAAGGCTTCTTGAAGGGAAAGATGTAACTCTGTGAGATGAATTCACAGAACACAGAGCAGTTTCTCAGAAAACTTCTTTCCAGTTTTGAACGGAAGATATTTCCTTTTTCACCATAGCCCTCTATGGGCTTCCAAATATCCCTTTGCCAATTCCACAAGAACAGCCTTAGCGAAAGGCTTCTTGAAGGGAAAGATGTAACTCTGTGAGATGAATTAACAGAACACAGAGCAGTTTCTCAGAAAGATTCTTTCCAATTTTGAACGGAAGATATTTCTTTTTCACCATAGCCCTCTATGGGCTTCCAAATATCCCTTTGCCAATTCCACAAGAACAGCCTGAGCGAAAGGCTTCTTGAAAGGAAAGATGTAACTCTGTGAGATGAATTCAGAGAACACAGAGCAGTGTCTCAGAAAGCTTCTTTCCTATTTGGAACGGAAGATATTTCCTTTTTCACCATAGGCCTCTATGGGCTTCCAAATATCCCTTTGCCAATTCCACAAGAACAGCATTAGCGAAAGGCTTCTTGAAGGGAAAGATGTAACTCTGTGAGATGAATTCACAGAACACAGAGCAGTTTCTCAGAAAGCTTCTTTCCAGTTTTGAACGGAAGATATTTCCTTTTTCACCATAGCCCTCTATGGGCTTCCAAATATCCCTTTGCCAATTCCACAAGAACAGCCTTAGCGAAAGGCTTCTTGAAGGGAAAGATGTAACTCTGTGAGATGAATTAACAGAATACAGAGCAGTTTCTCAGAAAGATTCTTTCCAATTTTGAACGGAAGATATTTCCTTTTTCACCGTAGCCCTCTATGGGCTTCCAAATATACCTTTGCCAATTCCACAAGAGCAGCCTTAGCGAAAGGCTTCTTGAAGGGAAAGATGTAACTCTGTGAGATGAATTAACAGAACACAGAGCAGTTTCTCAGAAAGCTTCTTTCCAGTTTTGAACGGAAGATATTTCCTTTTTCACCATAGGCCTCCATGGGCTTCTAAATATCCCTTTGCCAATACCACAAGAACAGCCTTGGCGAAAGGCTTCTTGAAGGGAAAGATGTAACTCTGTGAGATGAATTCACAGAACACAGAGCAGTTTCTCAGAAAGCTTCTTTCCAGTTTTGAACGGAAGATATTTCCTTTTTCACCATAGGCCTCTATGGGCTTCCAAATATCCCTTTGCCAATTCCACAAGAACAGCCTTAGCGAAAGGCTTCTTGAAGGGAAAGATGTAACTCTGTGAGATGAATTCACAGAACACAGAGCAGTTTCTCAGAAAGCTTCTTTCCAGTTTTGAACGGAAGATATTTCCTTTTTCACCATAGCCCTCTATGGGCTTCCAAATATCCCTTTGCCAATTCTACAAGAACAGCCTTAGCGAAAGGCTTCTTGAAGGGAAAGATGTAACTCTGTGAGATGAATTAACAGAACACAGAGCAGTTTCTCAGAGAGCTTCTTTCCAGTTTTGAACGGAAGATATTTCCTTTTTCACCATAGGCCTCTATGGGCTTCCAAATATCCCTTTGCCAATTCCACAAGAACAGCCTTAGCGAAACGCTTCTTGAAGGGAAAGATGTAACTCTGTGAGATGAATTCACAGAACACAGAGCAGTTTCTCAGAAATCTTCTTTCCAGTTTTGAATGGAAGATATTTCCTTTTTCACCATATGCCTCTATGGGCTTCCAAATATCCCTTTGCCAATTCCACAAGAACAGCCTTAGCGAAAGGCTTCTTGAAGGGAAAGATGTAACTCTGTGAGATGAATTAACAGAACACAGAGCCGTTTCTCAGAAAGCTTCTTTCCAGTTTTGAACGGAAGATATTTCCTTTTTCACCATAGCCCTCTATGGGCTTCCAAATATCCCTTTGCCAATTTCTCAAGAACAGCCTTAGCGAAAGGCTTCTTGAAGGGAAAGATGTAACTCTGTGAGATGAATTAACAGAACACAGAGCAGTTTCTCAGAAAGCTTCTTTCCAGTTTTGAACGGAAGATATTTCCTTTTTCACCATAGCCCTCTATGGGCTTCCAAATATCCCTTTGCCAATTCCACAAGAACAGCCTTAGCGAAAGGCTTCTTGAAGGGAAAGATGTAACTCTGTGAGATGAATTAACAGAACACAGAGCAGTTTCTCAGAAAGCTTCTTTCCAGTTTTGAACGGAAGATATTTCCTTTTTCACCATAGCCAATATGGGCTTCCAAATATCCCTTTGCCAATTCCACAAGAACGGCCTTAGCGAAAGGCTTGTTGAAGAGAAAGATGTAACTCTGTGAGATGAATTAACAGAACACACAGCAGTTTCTCAGAAAGCTTCTTTCCAGTTTTGAACGGAAGATATTTCCTTTTTCACCATAGCCCTCTATGGGCTTCCAAATATCCCTTTGCCAATTCCACAAGAACAGCCTTAGCGAAAGGCTTCTTGAAGGGAAAGATGTAACTCTGTGAGATGAATTCACAGAACACAGAGCAGTTTCTCAGAAAGCTTCTTTCCAGTTTTGAACGGAAGATATTTCCTTTTTCACCATAGCCCTCTATGGGCTTCCAAATATCCCTTTGCCAATTCCACAAGAACAGACTTAGCGAAAGGCTTCTTGAAGGGAAAGATGTAACTCTGTGAGATGAATTAACAGAACACAGAGCAGTTTCTCAGAAAGCTTCTTTCCAGTTTTGAACGGAAGATATTTACTTTTTCACCATAGCCCTCTATGGGCTCCAAATATCCCATTGCCAATTCCACAAGAACAGACTTAGCGAAAGGCTTCTTGACGGGAAAGATGTAACTCTGTGAGATGAATTAACAGAACACAGAGAAGTTTCTCAGAAAGCTTCTTTCCAGATTTGAACGGAAGATATTTCCTTTTTCACCATAGCCCTCTATGGGCTTCCAAATATCGCTTTGCCAATTCTACAAGAACAGCCTTAGCGAAAGGCTTCTTGAAGGGAAAGATGTAACTCTTTGAGATGAATTCACAGAACACAGAGCAGTTTCTCATAAAGATTCTTTCCAGTTTTGAACGGAAGATATTTCCTTTTTCACCATAGCCCTCTATGCGCTTCCAAATATCCCTTTGCCAATTCCACAAGAACAGCCTTAGCGAAAGGCTTCTTGAAGTGAAAGATGTAACTCTGTGAGATGAATTAACAGAACACAGAGCAGTTTCTCAGAAAGATTCTTTCCAATTTTGAACGGAAGATATTTCTTTTTCACCATAGCCCTCTATGGGCTTCCAAATATCGCTTTGCCAATTCTACAAGAACAGCCTTAGCGAAAGGCTTCTTGAAGGGAAAGATGTAACTCTGTGAGATGAATTCACAGAACACAGAGCAGTTTCTCAGAAAGCTTCTTTCCAGTTTTGAACGGAAGATATTTCCTTTTTCACCATAGCCCTCTATGGGCTTCCAAATATCCCTTTGCCAATTCCACAAGAACAGCCTTAGCGAAAGGCTTCTTGAAGGGAAAGATGTAACTCTGTGAGATGAATTAACAGAACACAGAGCAGTTTCTCAGAAAGATTCTTTCCAATTTTGAACGGAAGATATTTCTTTTTCACCATAGCCCTCTATGGGCTTCCAAATATCCCTTTGCCAATTCCACAAGAACAGCCTGAGCGAAAGGCTTCTTGAAAGGAAAGATGTAACTCTGTGAGATGAATTCAGAGAACACAGAGCAGTGTCTCAGAAAGCTTCTTTCCTGTTTGGAACGGAAGATATTTCCTTTTTCACCATAGGCCTCTATGGGCTTCCAAATATCCCTTTGCCAATTCCACAAGAACAGCATTAGCGAAAGGCTTCTTGAAGGGAAAGATGTAACTCTGTGAGATGAATTCACAGAACACAGAGCAGTTTCTCAGAAAGCTTCTTTCCAGTTTTGAACGGAAGATATTTCCTTTTTCACCATAGCCCTCTATGGGCTTCCAAATATCCCTTTGCCAATTCAACAAGAACAGCCTTAGCGAAAGGCTTGTTGAAGGGAAAGATGTAACTCTGTGAGATGAATTCACAGAACACAGAGCAGTTTCTCAGAAAGCTTCTTTCCAGTTTTGAACGGAAGATATTTCCTTTTTCACCATAGGCCTCTATGGGCTTCCAAATATCCCTTTGCCAATTCCACAAGAACAGCCTTAGCGAAAGGCTTCTTGAAGGGAAAGATGTAACTCTGTGAGATGAATTCACAGAACACAGAGCAGTTTCTCAGAAAGCTTCTTTCCAGTTTTGAACGGAAGATATTTCCTTTTTCACCATAGCCCTCTATGGGCTTCCAAATATCCCTTTGCCAATTCCACAAGAACAGCCTTAGCGAAAGGCTTCTTGAAGGGAAAGATGTAACTCTGTGAGATGAATTCACAGAACACAGAGCAGTTTCTCAGAAAGCTTCTTTCCAGTTTTGAACCTAAGATATTTCCTTTTTCACCATAGCCCTCTATGGGCTTCCAAATATCCCTTTGCCAGTTCCACAAGAACAGCCTTAGCGAAAGGATTCTTGAAGGGAAAGATGTAACTCTGTGAGATGAATTCACAGAACACAGAGCAGTTTCTCAGAAAGCTTCTTTCCAGTTTTGAACGGAAGATATTTCCTTTTTCACCATAGCCCTCTATGGGCTTCCAAATATCCCTTTGCCAATTCCACAAGAACAGCCTTAGCGAAAGGCTTCTTGAAGGGAAAGATGTAACTCTGTGAGATGAATTCACAGAACACAGAGCAGTTTCTCAGAAAGCTTCTTTCCAGTTTTAAACGGAAGATAGTTCGTTTTTCACCATAGGCCTCTATGGGCTTCAAAATATCCCTTTGCCAATTCCACAACAACAGACTTAGTGAAAGGCTTCTTGAAGGGAAAGATGTAACTCTGTGAGATGAATTCACAGACCACAGAGCAGTTTCTCAGAAAGCTTCTTTCCAGTTTTGAACTGAAGATATTTCCTTTTTCACCATAGGCCTCTATGGGCTTCCAAATATCCCTTTGCCAATTCCACAAGAACAGCCTTAGCGAAAGGCTTCTTGAAGGGAAAGATGTAACTCTGTGAGATGAATTCACAGAACACAGAGCAGTTTCTCAGAAAGCTTCTTTCCAGTTTTGAACGGAAGATATTTCCTTTTTCACCATAGCCCTCTATGGGCTTCCAAATATCCCTTTGCCAATTCCACAAGAACAGACTTAGCGAAAGGCTTCTTGAAGGGAAAGATGTAACTCTGTGAGATGAATTAACAGAACACTGAGCCGTTTCTCAGAAAGCTTCTTTCCAGTTTTGAACGGAAGATATTTCCTTTTTCACCATTGCCCTCTATGGGCTTCCAAATATCCCTTTGCCAATTCCACAAGAACAGCCTTAGCGAAAGGCTTCTCGAAGGGAGAGATGTAACTCTGTGAGATGAATTAACAGAACACAGAGCAGTTTCTCAGAAAGCTTCTTTCCAGTTTTGAACGGAAGATATTTCCTTTTTCACCATAGCCCTCTATGGGCTTCCAAATATCCCTTTGCCAATTCCACAAGAACAGCCTTAGCGAAAGGCTTCTTGAAGGGAAAGATGTAACTCTGTGAGATGAATTCACAGAACACAGAGCAGTTTCTCAGAAAGCTTCTTTCCAGTTTTGAACGGAAGATATTTCCTTTTTCACCATAGCCCTCTATGGGCTTCCAAATATCCCTTTGCCAATTCCACAAGAACAGCCTTAGCGAAAGGCTTCTTGAAGGGAAATATGTAACTCTGTGAGATGAATTCACAGACCACAGAGCAGTTTCTCAGAAAGCTTCTTTCCAGTTTTGAACTGAAGATATTTCCTTTTTCACCATAGGCCTCTATGGGCTTCCAAATATCCCTTTGCCAATTCCACAAGAACAGCCTTAGCGAAAGGCTTCTTGAAGGGAAAGATGTAACTCTGTGAGATGAATTCACAGAACACAGAGCAGTTTCTCAGAAAGCTTCTTTCCAGTTTTGAACGGAAGATATTTGCTTTTTCACCATAGCCCTCTATGGGCTTCCAAATATCCCTTTGCCAATTCCACAAGAACAGACTTAGCGAAAGGCTTCTTGAAGGGAAAGATGTAACTCTGTGAGATGAATTAACAGAACACTGAGCCGTTTCTCAGAAAGCTTCTTTCCAGTTTTGAACGGAAGATATTTCCTTTTTCACCATAGCCCTCTATGGGCTTCCAAATATCCCTTTGCCAATTCCACAAGAACAGCCTTAGCGAAAGGCTTCTCGAAGGGAGAGATGTAACTCTGTGAGATGAATTAACAGAACACAGAGCAGTATCTCAGAAAGCTTCTTTCCAGTTTTGAACGGAAGATATTTCCTTTTTCACCATAGCCCTCTATGGGCTTCCAAATATCCCTTTGCCAATTTCTCAAGAACAGCCTTAGCGAAAGGCTTCTTGAAGGGAAAGATGTAACTCTGTGAGATGAATTAACAGAACACAGAGCAGTTTCTCAGAAAGCTTCTTTCCAGTTTTGAACGGAAGATATTTCCTTTTTCACCATAGCCCTCTATGGGCTTCCAAATATCCCTTTGCCAATTCCACAAGAACAGCCTTAGCGAAAGGCTTCTTGAAGGGAAAGATGTAACTCTGTGAGATGAATTAACAGAACACAGAGCAGTTTCTCAGAAAGCTTCTTTCCAGTTTTGAACGGAAGATATTTCCTTTTTCACCATAGCCAATATGGGCTTCCAAATATCCCTTTGCCAATTCCACAAGAACGGCCTTAGCGAAAGGCTTGTTGAAGGGAAAGATGTAACTCTGTGAGATGAATTAACAGAACACACAGCAGTTTCTCAGAAAGCTTCTTTCCAGTTTTGAACGGAAGATATTTCCTTTTTCACCATAGCCCTCTATGGGCTTCCAAATATCCCTTTGCCAATTCCACAAGAACAGCCTTAGCGAAAGGCTTCTTGAAGGGAAAGATGTAACTCTGTGAGATGAATTCACAGAACACAGAGCAGTTTCTCAGAAAGCTTCTTTCCAGTTTTGAACGGAAGATATTTCCTTTTTCACCATAGCCCTCTATGGGCTTCCAAATATCCCTTTGCCAATTCCACAAGAACAGACTTAGCGAAAGGCTTCTTGAAGGGAAAGATGTAACTCTGTGAGATGAATTAACAGAACACAGAGCAGTTTCTCAGAAAGCTTCTTTCCAGTTTTGAACGGAAGATATTTACTTTTTCACCATAGCCCTCTATGGGCTCCAAATATCCCATTGCCAATTCCACAAGAACAGACTTAGCGAAAGGCTTCTTGACGGGAAAGATGTAACTCTGTGAGATGAATTAACAGAACACAGAGAAGTTTCTCAGAAAGCTTCTTTCCAGATTTGAACGGAAGATATTTCCTTTTTCACCATAGCCCTCTATGGGCTTCCAAATATCGCTTTGCCAATTCTACAAGAACAGCCTTAGCGAAAGGCTTCTTGAAGGGAAAGATGTAACTCTTTGAGATGAATTCACAGAACACAGAGCAGTTTCTCATAAAGATTCTTTCCAGTTTTGAACGGAAGATATTTCCTTTTTCACCATAGCCCTCTATGCGCTTCCAAATATCCCTTTGCCAATTCCACAAGAACAGCCTTAGCGAAAGGCTTCTTGAAGTGAAAGATGTAACTCTGTGAGATGAATTAACAGAACACAGAGCAGTTTCTCAGAAAGATTCTTTCCAATTTTGAACGGAAGATATTTCTTTTTCACCATAGCCCTCTATGGGCTTCCAAATATCGCTTTGCCAATTCTACAAGAACAGCCTTAGCGAAAGGCTTCTTGAAGGGAAAGATGTAACTCTGTGAGATGAATTCACAGAACACAGAGCAGTTTCTCAGAAAGCTTCTTTCCAGTTTTGAACGGAAGATATTTCCTTTTTCACCATAGCCCTCTATGGGCTTCCAAATATCCCTTTGCCAATTCCACAAGAACAGCCTTAGCGAAAGGCTTCTTGAAGGGAAAGATGTAACTCTGTGAGATGAATTAACAGAACACAGAGCAGTTTCTCAGAAAGATTCTTTCCAATTTTGAACGGAAGATATTTCTTTTTCACCATAGCCCTCTATGGGCTTCCAAATATCCCTTTGCCAATTCCACAAGAACAGCCTGAGCGAAAGGCTTCTTGAAAGGAAAGATGTAACTCTGTGAGATGAATTCAGAGAACACAGAGCAGTGTCTCAGAAAGCTTCTTTCCTGTTTGGAACGGAAGATATTTCCTTTTTCACCATAGGCCTCTATGGGCTTCCAAATATCCCTTTGCCAATTCCACAAGAACAGCATTAGCGAAAGGCTTCTTGAAGGGAAAGATGTAACTCTGTGAGATGAATTCACAGAACACAGAGCAGTTTCTCAGAAAGCTTCTTTCCAGTTTTGAACGGAAGATATTTCCTTTTTCACCATAGCCCTCTATGGGCTTCCAAATATCCCTTTGCCAATTCAACAAGAACAGCCTTAGCGAAAGGCTTGTTGAAGGGAAAGATGTAACTCTGTGAGATGAATTCACAGAACACAGAGCAGTTTCTCAGAAAGCTTCTTTCCAGTTTTGAACGGAAGATATTTCCTTTTTCACCATAGGCCTCTATGGGCTTCCAAATATCCCTTTGCCAATTCCACAAGAACAGCCTTAGCGAAAGGCTTCTTGAAGGGAAAGATGTAACTCTGTGAGATGAATTCACAGAACACAGAGCAGTTTCTCAGAAAGCTTCTTTCCAGTTTTGAACGGAAGATATTTCCTTTTTCACCATAGCCCTCTATGGGCTTCCAAATATCCCTTTGCCAATTCCACAAGAACAGCCTTAGCGAAAGGCTTCTTGAAGGGAAAGATGTAACTCTGTGAGATGAATTCACAGAACACAGAGCAGTTTCTCAGAAAGCTTCTTTCCAGTTTTGAACCTAAGATATTTCCTTTTTCACCATAGCCCTCTATGGGCTTCCAAATATCCCTTTGCCAGTTCCACAAGAACAGCCTTAGCGAAAGGATTCTTGAAGGGAAAGATGTAACTCTGTGAGATGAATTCACAGAACACAGAGCAGTTTCTCAGAAAGCTTCTTTCCAGTTTTGAACGGAAGATATTTCCTTTTTCACCATAGCCCTCTATGGGCTTCCAAATATCCCTTTGCCAATTCCACAAGAACAGCCTTAGCGAAAGGCTTCTTGAAGGGAAAGATGTAACTCTGTGAGATGAATTCACAGAACACAGAGCAGTTTCTCAGAAAGCTTCTTTCCAGTTTTAAACGGAAGATAGTTCGTTTTTCACCATAGGCCTCTATGGGCTTCAAAATATCCCTTTGCCAATTCCACAACAACAGACTTAGTGAAAGGCTTCTTGAAGGGAAAGATGTAACTCTGTGAGATGAATTCACAGACCACAGAGCAGTTTCTCAGAAAGCTTCTTTCCAGTTTTGAACTGAAGATATTTCCTTTTTCACCATAGGCCTCTATGGGCTTCCAAATATCCCTTTGCCAATTCCACAAGAACAGCCTTAGCGAAAGGCTTCTTGAAGGGAAAGATGTAACTCTGTGAGATGAATTCACAGAACACAGAGCAGTTTCTCAGAAAGCTTCTTTCCAGTTTTGAACGGAAGATATTTCCTTTTTCACCATAGCCCTCTATGGGCTTCCAAATATCCCTTTGCCAATTCCACAAGAACAGACTTAGCGAAAGGCTTCTTGAAGGGAAAGATGTAACTCTGTGAGATGAATTAACAGAACACTGAGCCGTTTCTCAGAAAGCTTCTTTCCAGTTTTGAACGGAAGATATTTCCTTTTTCACCATTGCCCTCTATGGGCTTCCAAATATCCCTTTGCCAATTCCACAAGAACAGCCTTAGCGAAAGGCTTCTCGAAGGGAGAGATGTAACTCTGTGAGATGAATTAACAGAACACAGAGCAGTTTCTCAGAAAGCTTCTTTCCAGTTTTGAACGGAAGATATTTCCTTTTTCACCATAGCCCTCTATGGGCTTCCAAATATCCCTTTGCCAATTCCACAAGAACAGCCTTAGCGAAAGGCTTCTTGAAGGGAAAGATGTAACTCTGTGAGATGAATTCACAGAACACAGAGCAGTTTCTCAGAAAGCTTCTTTCCAGTTTTGAACGGAAGATATTTCCTTTTTCACCATAGCCCTCTATGGGCTTCCAAATATCCCTTTGCCAATTCCACAAGAACAGCCTTAGCGAAAGGCTTCTTGAAGGGAAATATGTAACTCTGTGAGATGAATTCACAGACCACAGAGCAGTTTCTCAGAAAGCTTCTTTCCAGTTTTGAACTGAAGATATTTCCTTTTTCACCATAGGCCTCTATGGGCTTCCAAATATCCCTTTGCCAATTCCACAAGAACAGCCTTAGCGAAAGGCTTCTTGAAGGGAAAGATGTAACTCTGTGAGATGAATTCACAGAACACAGAGCAGTTTCTCAGAAAGCTTCTTTCCAGTTTTGAACGGAAGATATTTGCTTTTTCACCATAGCCCTCTATGGGCTTCCAAATATCCCTTTGCCAATTCCACAAGAACAGACTTAGCGAAAGGCTTCTTGAAGGGAAAGATGTAACTCTGTGAGATGAATTAACAGAACACTGAGCCGTTTCTCAGAAAGCTTCTTTCCAGTTTTGAACGGAAGATATTTCCTTTTTCACCATAGCCCTCTATGGGCTTCCAAATATCCCTTTGCCAATTCCACAAGAACAGCCTTAGCGAAAGGCTTCTCGAAGGGAGAGATGTAACTCTGTGAGATGAATTAACAGAACACAGAGCAGTATCTCAGAAAGCTTCTTTCCAGTTTTGAACGGAAGATATTTCCTTTTTCACCATAGCCCTCTATGGGCTTCCAAATATCCCTTTGCCAATTCCACAAGAACAGCCTTAGCGAAAGGCTTCTTGAAGGGAAAGATGTAACTCTGTGAGATGAATTCACAGAACACAGAGCAGTTTCTCAGAAAGCTTCTTTCCAGTTTTGAACGGAAGATATTTCCTTTTTCACCATAGCCCTCTATGGGCTTCCAAATATCCCTTTGCCAATTCCACAAGAACAGCCTTAGCGAAAGGCTTCTTGAAGGGAAAGATGTAACTCTGTGAGATGAATTCACAGAACACAGAACAGTTTCTCAGAAAGCTTCTTTCCAGTTTTGAACGGAAGATATTTCCTTTTTCACCATAGCCCTCTAGGGGCTTCCAAATATCCCTTTGCCAATTCCACAAGAACAGCCTTAGCGAAAGGCTTCTTGAAGGGAAAGATGTAACTCTGTGAGATGAATTCACAGAACACAGAGCAGTTTCTCAGAAAGCTTCTTTCCAATTTTGAACGGAAGATATTTCCTTTTTCACCATAGCCCTCTATGGGCTTCCAAATATCCCTTTGCCAATTCCACAAGAACAGCCTTAGCGAAAGGCTTATTGAAGGGAAAGATGTAACTCTGTGAGATGAATTAACAGAACACAGAGCAGTTTCTCAGAAAGCTTCTTTCCAGTTTTGAACTTAAGATATTTCCTTTTTCACCATAGCCCTCTATGGGCTCCAAATATCCCTTTGCCAATACCACAAGAATAGACTTAGCGAAAGGCTTCTTGAAGGGGAAGATGTAACTCTGTGAGATGAATTAACAGAACACAGAGCAGTTTCTCAGAAAGCTTCTTTCCAGTTTTGAACGGAAGATATTTCCTTTTTCACCATAGCCCTCTATGGGCTTCCAAATATCGCTTTGCCAATTCTAGAAGAACAGCCTTAGCGAAAGGCTTCTTGAAGGGAAAGATGTAACTCTGTGAGATGAATTCACAGAACACAGAGCAGTTTCTCAGAAAGCTTCTTTCCAGTTTTGAACGGAAGATATTTCCTTTTTCACCATAGCCCTCTATGGGCTTCCAAATATCCCTTTGCCAATTCCACAAGAACAGCCTTAGCGAAAGGCTTTTTGAAGGGAAAGATGTAACTCTGTGAGATAAATTAGCAGAACACAGAGCAGTTTCGCAGAAAGATTCTTTACAATTTTGAACGGAAGATATTTCTTTTTCACGATAGCCCTCTATGGGCTTCCAAATATCCCTTTGCCAATTCCACAAGAACAGCCTTAGCGAAAGGCTTCTTGAAGGGAAAGATGTAACTCTTTGAGATGAATTAACAGAACACAGAGCAGTTTCTCAGAAAGCTTCTTTCCAGTTTTGAACGGAAGATATTTCCTTTTTCACCATAGCCCTCTATGGGCTTCCAAATATCCCTTTGCCAATTCCACAAGAACAGCCTTAGCGAAAGGCTTCTTGAAGGGAAAGATGCAACTCTGTGAGATGAATTCACAGAACACAGAGCAGTTTCTCAGAAAGCTTCTTTCCAGTTTTGAACGGAAGATATTTCCTTTTTCACCATAGCCCTCTATGGGCTTCCAAATATCCCTTTGCCAATTCCACAAGAACAGCCTTAGCGAAAGGCTTCTTGAAGGGAAAGATGTAACTCTGTGAGATGAATTAACAGAACACAGAGCAGTATCTCAGAAAGTTTCTTTCCAGTTTTGAACGGAAGATATTTACTTTTTCACCATAGCCCTCTATGGGCTTCCAAATATCCCTTTGCCAATTCCACAAGAACAGCCTTAGCGAAAGGCTTCTTGAAGGGAAAGATGTAACTCTGTGAGATGAATTCACAGAACACAGAGCAGTTTCTCAGAAAGCTTCTTTCCAGTTTTGAACGGAAGATATTTCCTTTTTCACCATAGCCCTCTATGGGCTTCCAAATATCCCTTTGCCAATTCCACAAGAACAGCCTTAGCGAAAGGCTTCTTGAAGGGAAAGATGTAACTCTGTGAGATGAATTCACAGAACACAGAGCAGTTTCTCAGAAAGCTTCTTTCCAGTTTTGAACGGAAGATATTTCCTTTTTCACCATAGCCCTCTATGGGCTTCCAAATATCCCTTTGCCAATTCCACAAGAACAGCCTTAGCGAAAGGCTTCTTGAAGGGAAAGATGTAACTCTTTGAGATGAATTAACAGAACACAGAGCAGTTTCTCAGAAAGCTTCTTTCCAGTTTTGAACTTAAGATATTTCCTTTTTCACCATAGGCCTCTATGGGCTCCAAATATCCCTTTGCCAATTCCACAAGAACAGCCTTAGCGAAAGGCGTCTTGAAGGGAAAGATGTAACACTGTGAGATGAATTAACAGAACACAGAGCAGTTTCTCAGAAAGCTTCTTTCCAGTTTTGAACGGAAGATATTTCCTTTTTCACCATAGCCCTCTATGGGCTTCCAAATATCCCTTTGCCAATTCCACAAGAACAGCCTTAGCGAAAGGCTTCTTGAAGGGAAAGATGTAACTCTGTGAGATGAATTAACAGAACACAGAGCAGTTTCTCAGAAAGCTTCTTTCCAGTTTTGAACGGAAGATATTTCCTTTTTCACCATAGGCCTCCATGGGCTTCTAAATATCCCTTTGCCAATACCACAAGAACAGCCTTGGCGAAAGGCTTCTTGAAGGGAAAGATGTAACTCTGTGAGATGAATTCACAGAACACAGAGCAGTTTCTCAGAAAGCTTCTTTCCAGTTTTGAACGGAAGATATTTCCTTTTTCACCATAGGCCTCTATGGGCTTCCAAATATCCCTTTGCCAATTCCACAAGAACAGCCTTAGCGAAAGGCTTCTTGAAGGGAAAGATGTAACTCTGTGAGATGAATTCACAGAACACAGAGCAGTTTCTCAGAAAGCTTCTTTCCAGTTTTGAACGGAAGATATTTCCTTTTTCACCATAGCCCTCTATGGGCTTCCAAATATCCCTTTGCCAATTCTACAAGAACAGCCTTAGCGAAAGGCTTCTTGAAGGGAAAGATGTAACTCTGTGAGATGAATTAACAGAACACAGAGCAGTTTCTCAGAGAGCTTCTTTCCAGTTTTGAACGGAAGATATTTCCTTTTTCACCATAGGCCTCTATGGGCTTCCAAATATCCCTTTGCCAATTCCACAAGAACAGCCTTAGCGAAACGCTTCTTGAAGGGAAAGATGTAACTCTGTGAGATGAATTCACAGAACACAGAGCAGTTTCTCAGAAATCTTCTTTCCAGTTTTGAATGGAAGATATTTCCTTTTTCACCATATGCCTCTATGGGCTTCCAAATATCCCTTTGCCAATTCCACAAGAACAGCCTTAGCGAAAGGCTTCTTGAAGGGAAAGATGTAACTCTGTGAGATGAATTAACAGAACACAGAGCCGTTTCTCAGAAAGCTTCTTTCCAGTTTTGAACGGAAGATATTTCCTTTTTCACCATAGCCCTCTATGGGCTTCCAAATATCCCTTTGCCAATTTCTCAAGAACAGCCTTAGCGAAAGGCTTCTTGAAGGGAAAGATGTAACTCTGTGAGATGAATTAACAGAACACAGAGCAGTTTCTCAGAAAGCTTCTTTCCAGTTTTGAACGGAAGATATTTCCTTTTTCACCATAGCCCTCTATGGGCTTCCAAATATCCCTTTGCCAATTCCACAAGAACAGCCTTAGCGAAAGGCTTCTTGAAGGGAAAGATGTAACTCTGTGAGATGAATTAACAGAACACAGAGCAGTTTCTCAGAAAGCTTCTTTCCAGTTTTGAACGGAAGATATTTCCTTTTTCACCATAGCCCACTATGGGCTTCCAAATATCCCTTTGCCAATTCCACAAGAACGGCCTTAGCGAAAGGCTTGTTGAAGGGAAAGATGTAACTCTGTGAGATGAATTAACAGAACACACAGCAGTTTCTCAGAAAGCTTCTTTCCAGTTTTGAACGGAAGATATTTCCTTTTTCACCATAGCCCTCTATGGGCTTCCAAATATCCCTTTGCCAATTCCACAAGAACAGCCTTAGCGAAAGGCTTCTTGAAGGGAAAGATGTAACTCTGTGAGATGAATTCACAGAACACAGAGCAGTTTCTCAGAAAGCTTCTTTCCAGTTTTGAACGGAAGATATTTCCTTTTTCACCATAGCCCTCTATGGGCTTCCAAATATCCCTTTGCCAATTCCACAAGAACAGACTTAGCGAAAGGCTTCTTGAAGGGAAAGATGTAACTCTGTGAGATGAATTAACAGAACACAGAGCAGTTTCTCAGAAAGCTTCTTTCCAGTTTTGAACGGAAGATATTTACTTTTTCACCATAGCCCTCTATGGGCTCCAAATATCCCTTTGCCAATTCCACAAGAACAGACTTAGCGAAAGGCTTCTTGACGGGAAAGATGTAACTCTGTGAGATGAATTAACAGAACACAGAGAAGTTTCTCAGAAAGCTTCTTTCCAGATTTGAACGGAAGATATTTCCTTTTTCACCATAGCCCTCTATGGGCTTCCAAATATCGCTTTGCCAATTCTACAAGAACAGCCTTAGCGAAAGGCTTCTTGAAGGGAAAGATGTAACTCTTTGAGATGAATTCACAGAACACAGAGCAGTTTCTCATAAAGCTTCTTTCCAGTTTTGAACGGAAGATATTTCCTTTTTCACCATAGCCCTCTATGCGCTTCCAAATATCCCTTTGCCAATTCCACAAGAACAGCCTTAGCGAAAGGCTTCTTGAAGTGAAAGATGTAACTCTGTGAGATGAATTAACAGAACACAGAGCAGTTTCTCAGAAAGATTCTTTCCAATTTTGAACGGAAGATATTTCTTTTTCACCATAGCCCTCTATGGGCTTCCAAATATCGCTTTGCCAATTCTACAAGAACAGCCTTAGCGAAAGGCTTCTTGAAGGGAAAGATGTAACTCTGTGAGATGAATTCACAGAACACAGAGCAGTTTCTCAGAAAGCTTCTTTCCAGTTTTGAACGGAAGATATTTCCTTTTTCACCATAGCCCTCTATGGGCTTCCAAATATCCCTTTGCCAATTCCACAAGAACAGCCTTAGCGAAAGGCTTCTTGAAGGGAAAGATGTAACTCTGTGAGATGAATTAACAGAACACAGAGCAGTTTCTCAGAAAGATTCTTTCCAATTTTGAACGGAAGATATTTCTTTTTCACCATAGCCCTCTATGGGCTTCCAAATATCCCTTTGCCAATTCCACAAGAACAGCCTGAGCGAAAGGCTTCTTGAAAGGAAAGATGTAACTCTGTGAGATGAATTCAGAGAACACAGAGCAGTGTCTCAGAAAGCTTCTTTCCTGTTTGGAACGGAAGATATTTCCTTTTTCACCATAGGCCTCTATGGGCTTCCAAATATCCCTCTGCCAATTCCACAAGAACAGCATTAGCGAAAGGCTTCTTGAAGGGAAAGATGTAACTCTGTGAGATGAATTCACAGAACACAGAGCAGTTTCTCAGAAAGCTTCTTTCCAGTTTTGAACGGAAGATATTTCCTTTTTCACCATAGCCCTCTATGGGCTTCCAAATATCCCTTTGCCAATTCAACAAGAACAGCCTTAGCGAAAGGCTTCTTGAAGGGAAAGATGTAACTCTGTGAGATGAATTCACAGAACACAGAGCAGTTTCTCAGAAAGCTTCTTTCCAGTTTTGAACGGAAGATATTTCCTTTTTCACCATAGGCCTCTATGGGCTTCCAAATATCCCTTTGCCAATTCCACAAGAACAGCCTTAGCGAAAGGCTTCTTGAAGGGAAAGATGTAACTCTGTGAGATGAATTCACAGAACACAGAGCAGTTTCTCAGAAAGCTTCTTTCCAGTTTTGAACGGAAGATATTTCCTTTTTCACCATAGCCCTCTATGGGCTTCCAAATATCCCTTTGCCAATTCCACAAGAACAGCCTTAGCGAAAGGCTTCTTGAAGGGAAAGATGTAACTCTGTGAGATGAATTCACAGAACACAGAGCAGTTTCTCAGAAAGCTTCTTTCCAGTTTTGAACCTAAGATATTTCCTTTTTCACCATAGCCCTCTATGGGCTTCCAAATATCCCTTTGCCAATTCCACAAGAACAGCCTTAGCGAAAGGATTCTTGAAGGGAAAGATGTAACTCTGTGAGATGAATTCACAGAACACAGAGCAGTTTCTCAGAAAGCTTCTTTCCAGTTTTGAACGGAAGATATTTCCTTTTTCACCATAGCCCTCTATGGGCTTCCAAATATCCCTTTGCCAATTCCACAAGAACAGCCTTAGCGAAAGGCTTCTTGAAGGGAAAGATGTAACTCTGTGAGATGAATTCACAGAACACAGAGCAGTTTCTCAGAAAGCTTCTTTCCAGTTTTAAACGGAAGATAGTTCGTTTTTCACCATAGGCCTCTATGGGCTTCAAAATATCCCTTTGCCAATTCCACAACAACAGCCTTAGTGAAAGGCTTCTTGAAGGGAAAGATGTAACTCTGTGAGATGAATTCACAGACCACAGAGCAGTTTCTCAGAAAGCTTCTTTCCAGTTTTGAACTGAAGATATTTCCTTTTTCACCATAGGCCTCTATGGGCTTCCAAATATCCCTTTGCCAATTCCACAAGAACAGCCTTAGCGAAAGGTTTCTTGAAGGGAAAGATGTAACTCTGTGAGATGAATTCACAGAACACAGAGCAGTTTCTCAGAAAGCTTCTTTCCAGTTTTGAACGGAAGATATTTCCTTTTTCACCATAGACCTCTATGGGCTTCCAAATATCCCTTTGCCAATTCCACAAGAACAGACTTAGCGAAAGGCTTCTTGAAGGGAAAGATGTAACTCTGTGAGATGAATTAACAGAACACTGAGCCGTTTCTCAGAAAGCTTCTTTCCAGTTTTGAACGGAAGATATTTCCTTTTTCACCATTGCCCTCTATGGGCTTCCAAATATCCCTTTGCCAATTCCACAAGAACAGCCTTAGCGAAAGGCTTCTCGAAGGGAGAGATGTAACTCTGTGAGATGAATTAACAGAACACAGAGCAGTTTCTCAGAAAGCTTCTTTCCAGTTTTGAACGGAAGATATTTCCTTTTTCACCATAGCCCTCTATGGGCTTCCAAATATCCCTTTGCCAATTCCACAAGAACAGCCTTAGCGAAAGGCTTCTTGAAGGG
Source organism: Chlorocebus sabaeus (assembly GCF_047675955.1). Taxonomy (NCBI): domain Eukaryota; kingdom Metazoa; phylum Chordata; class Mammalia; order Primates; family Cercopithecidae; genus Chlorocebus; species Chlorocebus sabaeus. The sequence continues at coordinate 194,641 of NW_027327608.1, forward strand.
AAAGATGTAACTCTGTGAGATGAATTCACAGAACACAGAGCAGTTTCTCAGAAAGCTTCTTTCCAGTTTTGAACGGAAGATATTTCCTTTTTCACCATAGCCCTCTATGGGCTTCCAAATATCCCTTTGCCAATTCCACAAGAACAGCCTTAGCGAAAGGCTTCTTGAAGGGAAATATGTAACTCTGTGAGATGAATTCACAGACCACAGAGCAGTTTCTCAGAAAGCTTCTTTCCAGTTTTGAACTGAAGATATTTCCTTTTTCACCATAGGCCTCTATGGGCTTCCAAATATCCCTTTGCCAATTCCACAAGAACAGCCTTAGCGAAAGGCTTCTTGAAGGGAAAGATGTAACTCTGTGAGATGAATTCACAGAACACAGAGCAGTTTCTCAGAAAGCTTCTTTCCAGTTTTGAACGGAAGATATTTGCTTTTTCACCATAGCCCTCTATGGGCTTCCAAATATCCCTTTGCCAATTCCACAAGAACAGACTTAGCGAAAGGCTTCTTGAAGGGAAAGATGTAACTCTGTGAGATGAATTAACAGAACACTGAGCCGTTTCTCAGAAAGCTTCTTTCCAGTTTTGAACGGAAGATATTTCCTTTTTCACCATTGCCCTCTATGGGCTTCCAAATATCCCTTTGCCAATTCCACAAGAACAGCCTTAGCGAAAGGCTTCTCGAAGGGAGAGATGTAACTCTGTGAGATGAATTAACAGAACACAGAGCAGTATCTCAGAAAGCTTCTTTCCAGTTTTGAACGGAAGATATTTCCTTTTTCACCATAGCCCTCTATGGGCTTCCAAATATCCCTTTGCCAATTCCACAAGAACAGCCTTAGCGAAAGGCTTCTTGAAGGGAAAGATGTAACTCTGTGAGATGAATTCACAGAACACAGAGCAGTTTCTCAGAAAGCTTCTTTCCAGTTTTGAACGGAAGATATTTCCTTTTTCACCATAGCCCTCTATGGGCTTCCAAATATCCCTTTGCCAATTCCACAAGAACAGCCTTAGCGAAAGGCTTCTTGAAGGGAAAGATGTAACTCTGTGAGATGAATTCACAGAACACAGAACAGTTTCTCAGAAAGCTTCTTTCCAGTTTTGAACGGAAGATATTTCCTTTTTCACCATAGCCCTCTAGGGGCTTCCAAATATCCCTTTGCCAATTCCACAAGAACAGCCTTAGCGAAAGGCTTCTTGAAGGGAAAGATGTAACTCTGTGAGATGAATTCACAGAACACAGAGCAGTTTCTCAGAAAGCTTCTTTCCAGTTTTGAACGGAAGATATTTCCTTTTTTAACCATAGCCCTCTATGGGCTTCCAAATATGCCTTTGCCAATTCCACAAGAACAGCCTTAGCGAAAGGCTTCTTGAAGGGAAAGATGTAACTCTGTGAGATGAATTCACAGAACACAGAGCAGTTTCTCAGAAAGCTTCTTTCCAATTTTGAACGGAAGATATTTCCTTTTTCACCATAGCCCTCTATGGGCTTCCAAATATCCCTTTGCCAATTCCACAAGAACAGCCTTAGCGAAAGGCTTATTGAAGGGAAAGATGTAACTCTGTGAGATGAATTAACAGAACACAGAGCAGTTTCTCAGAAAGCTTCTTTCCAGTTTTGAACTTAAGATATTTCCTTTTTCACCATAGCCCTCTATGGGCTCCAAATATCCCTTTGCCAATACCACAAGAATAGACTTAGCGAAAGGCTTCTTGAAGGGGAAGATGTAACTCTGTGAGATGAATTAACAGAACACAGAGCAGTTTCTCAGAAAGCTTCTTTCCAGTTTTGAACGGAAGATATTTCCTTTTTCACCATAGCCCTCTATGGGCTTCCAAATATCGCTTTGCCAATTCTAGAAGAACAGCCTTAGCGAAAGGCTTCTTGAAGGGAAAGATGTAACTCTGTGAGATGAATTCACAGAACACAGAGCAGTTTCTCAGAAAGCTTCTTTCCAGTTTTGAACGGAAGATATTTCCTTTTTCACCATAGCCCTCTATGGGCTTCCAAATATCCCTTTGCCAATTCCACAAGAACAGCCTTAGCGAAAGGCTTTTTGAAGGGAAAGATGTAACTCTGTGAGATAAATTAGCAGAACACAGAGCAGTTTCGCAGAAAGATTCTTTCCAATTTTGAACGGAAGATATTTCTTTTTCACGATAGCCCTCTATGGGCTTCCAAATATCCCTTTGCCAATTCCACAAGAACAGCCTTAGCGAAAGGCTTCTTGAAGGGAAAGATGTAACTCTTTGAGATGAATTAACAGAACACAGAGCAGTTTCTCAGAAAGCTTCTTTCCAGTTTTGAACGGAAGATATTTCCTTTTTCACCATAGCCCTCTATGGGCTTCCAAATATCCCTTTGCCAATTCCACAAGAACAGCCTTAGCGAAAGGCTTCTTGAAGGGAAAGATGCAACTCTGTGAGATGAATTCACAGAACACAGAGCAGTTTCTCAGAAAGCTTCTTTCCAGTTTGGAACGGAAGATATTTCCTTTTTCACCATAGCCCTCTATGGGCTTCCAAATATCCCTTTGCCAATTCCACAAGAACAGCCTTAGCGAAAGGCTTCTTGAAGGGAAAGATGTAACTCTGTGAGATGAATTAACAGAACACAGAGCAGTATCTCAGAAAGTTTCTTTCCAGTTTTGAACGGAAGATATTTACTTTTTCACCATAGCCCTCTATGGGCTTCCAAATATCCCTTTGCCAATTCCACAAGAACAGCCTTAGCGAAAGGCTTCTTGAAGGGAAATATGTAACTCTGTGAGATGAATTCACAGACCACAGAGCAGTTTCTCAGAAAGCTTCTTTCCAGTTTTGAACTGAAGATATTTCCTTTTTCACCATAGGCCTCTATGGGCTTCCAAATATCCCTTTGCCAATTCCACAAGAACAGCCTTAGCGAAAGGCTTCTTGAAGGGAAAGATGTAACTCTGTGAGATGAATTCACAGAACACAGAGCAGTTTCTCAGAAAGCTTCTTTCCAGTTTTGAACGGAAGATATTTGCTTTTTCACCATAGCCCTCTATGGGCTTCCAAATATCCCTTTGCCAATTCCACAAGAACAGACTTAGCGAAAGGCTTCTTGAAGGGAAAGATGTAACTCTGTGAGATGAATTAACAGAACACTGAGCCGTTTCTCAGAAAGCTTCTTTCCAGTTTTGAACGGAAGATATTTCCTTTTTCACCATAGCCCTCTATGGGCTTCCAAATATCCCTTTGCCAATTCCACAAGAACAGCCTTAGCGAAAGGCTTCTCGAAGGGAGAGATGTAACTCTGTGAGATGAATTAACAGAACACAGAGCAGTATCTCAGAAAGCTTCTTTCCAGTTTTGAACGGAAGATATTTCCTTTTTCACCATAGCCCTCTATGGGCTTCCAAATATCCCTTTGCCAATTCCACAAGAACAGCCTTAGCGAAAGGCTTCTTGAAGGGAAAGATGTAACTCTGTGAGATGAATTCACAGAACACAGAGCAGTTTCTCAGAAAGCTTCTTTCCAGTTTTGAACGGAAGATATTTCCTTTTTCACCATAGCCCTCTATGGGCTTCCAAATATCCCTTTGCCAATTCCACAAGAACAGCCTTAGCGAAAGGCTTCTTGAAGGGAAAGATGTAACTCTGTGAGATGAATTCACAGAACACAGAACAGTTTCTCAGAAAGCTTCTTTCCAGTTTTGAACGGAAGATATTTCCTTTTTCACCATAGCCCTCTAGGGGCTTCCAAATATCCCTTTGCCAATTCCACAAGAACAGCCTTAGCGAAAGGCTTCTTGAAGGGAAAGATGTAACTCTGTGAGATGAATTCACAGAACACAGAGCAGTTTCTCAGAAAGCTTCTTTCCAGTTTTGAACGGAAGATATTTCCTTTTTTAACCATAGCCCTCTATGGGCTTCCAAATATGCCTTTGCCAATTCCACAAGAACAGCCTTAGCGAAAGGCTTCTTGAAGGGAAAGATGTAACTCTGTGAGATGAATTCACAGAACACAGAGCAGTTTCTCAGAAAGCTTCTTTCCAATTTTGAACGGAAGATATTTCCTTTTTCACCATAGCCCTCTATGGGCTTCCAAATATCCCTTTGCCAATTCCACAAGAACAGCCTTAGCGAAAGGCTTATTGAAGGGAAAGATGTAACTCTGTGAGATGAATTAACAGAACACAGAGCAGTTTCTCAGAAAGCTTCTTTCCAGTTTTGAACTTAAGATATTTCCTTTTTCACCATAGCCCTCTATGGGCTCCAAATATCCCTTTGCCAATACCACAAGAATAGACTTAGCGAAAGGCTTCTTGAAGGGGAAGATGTAACTCTGTGAGATGAATTAACAGAACACAGAGCAGTTTCTCAGAAAGCTTCTTTCCAGTTTTGAACGGAAGATATTTCCTTTTTCACCATAGCCCTCTATGGGCTTCCAAATATCGCTTTGCCAATTCTAGAAGAACAGCCTTAGCGAAAGGCTTCTTGAAGGGAAAGATGTAACTCTGTGAGATGAATTCACAGAACACAGAGCAGTTTCTCAGAAAGCTTCTTTCCAGTTTTGAACGGAAGATATTTCCTTTTTCACCATAGCCCTCTATGGGCTTCCAAATATCCCTTTGCCAATTCCACAAGAACAGCCTTAGCGAAAGGCTTTTTGAAGGGAAAGATGTAACTCTGTGAGATAAATTAGCAGAACACAGAGCAGTTTCGCAGAAAGATTCTTTCCAATTTTGAACGGAAGATATTTCTTTTTCACGATAGCCCTCTATGGGCTTCCAAATATCCCTTTGCCAATTCCACAAGAACAGCCTTAGCGAAAGGCTTCTTGAAGGGAAAGATGTAACTCTTTGAGATGAATTAACAGAACACAGAGCAGTTTCTCAGAAAGCTTCTTTCCAGTTTTGAACGGAAGATATTTCCTTTTTCACCATAGCCCTCTATGGGCTTCCAAATATCCCTTTGCCAATTCCACAAGAACAGCCTTAGCGAAAGGCTTCTTGAAGGGAAAGATGCAACTCTGTGAGATGAATTCACAGAACACAGAGCAGTTTCTCAGAAAGCTTCTTTCCAGTTTGGAACGGAAGATATTTCCTTTTTCACCATAGCCCTCTATGGGCTTCCAAATATCCCTTTGCCAATTCCACAAGAACAGCCTTAGCGAAAGGCTTCTTGAAGGGAAAGATGTAACTCTGTGAGATGAATTAACAGAACACAGAGCAGTATCTCAGAAAGTTTCTTTCCAGTTTTGAACGGAAGATATTTACTTTTTCACCATAGCCCTCTATGGGCTTCCAAATATCCCTTTGCCAATTCCACAAGAACAGCCTTAGCGAAAGGCTTCTTGAAGGGAAAGATGTAACTCTGTGAGATGAATTCACAGAACACAGAGCAGTTTCTCAGAAAGCTTCTTTCCAGTTTTGAACGGAAGATATTTACTTTTTCACCATAGCCCTCTATGGGCTTCCAAATATCCCTTTGCCAATTCCACAAGAACAGCCGTAGCGAAAGGTTTCTTGAAAGGAAAGATGTAACTCTGTGAGATGAATTCACAGAACACAGAGCAGTGTCTCAGAAAGCTTCTTTCCAGTTTTGAACGGAAGATATTTCCTTTTTCACCATAGCCCTCTATGGGCTCCCAAATATCCCTTTGCCAATTCCACAAGAACAGCCTTAGCGAAAGGCTTCTTGAAGGGAAAGATGTAACTCTGTGACATGAATTCACAGAACACAGAGCAGTTTCTCAGAAAGATTCTTTCCAGTTTGGAACGGAAGATATTTCCTTTTTCACCATAGGCCTCTATGGGCTTCCAAATATCCCTTTGCCAATTCCACAAGAACAGCCTTAGCGAAAGGCTTCTTGAAGGGAAACATGAAACTCTGTGAGATGAATTCACAGAACACAGAGCAGTTTCTCAGAAAGCTTCTTTCCAGTTTTGAACGGAAGATATTTCCTTTTTCACCATAGGCCTCTATGGGCTTCCAAATATCCCTTTGCCAATTCCACAAGAACAGCCTTAGTGAAAGGGTTCTTGAAGGGAAAGATGTAACTCTGTGAGATGAATTTACAGAACACAGAGCAGTTTCTCAGAAAGCTTCTTTCCAGTTTTGAACCTAAGATATTTCCTTTTTCACCATAGCCCACTATGGGCTTCCAAATATCCCTTTGCCAATTCCACAAGAACGGCCTTAGCGAAAGGCTTGTTGAAGGGAAAGATGTAACTCTGTGAGATGAATTAACAGAACACACAGCAGTTTCTCAGAAAGCTTCTTTCCAGTTTTGAACGGAAGATATTTCCTTTTTCACCATAGCCCTCTATGGGCTTCCAAATATCCCTTTGCCAATTCCACAAGAACAGCCTTAGCGAAAGGCTTCTTGAAGGGAAAGATGTAACTCTGTGAGATGAATTCACAGAACACAGAGCAGTTTCTCAGAAAGCTTCTTTCCAGTTTTGAACGGAAGATATTTCCTTTTTCACCATAGCCCTCTATGGGCTTCCAAATATCCCTTTGCCAATTCCACAAGAACAGACTTAGCGAAAGGCTTCTTGAAGGGAAAGATGTAACTCTATGAGATGAATTAACAGAACACAGAGCAGTTTCTCAGAAAGCTTCTTTCCAGTTTTGAAGGGAAGATATTTCCTTTTTCACCATAGCCCTCTATGGGCTCCAAATATCCCTTTGCCAATTCCACAAGAACAGACTTAGCGAAAGGCTTCTTGACGGGAAAGATGTAACTCTGTGAGATGAATTAACAGAACACAGAGAAGTTTCTCAGAAAGCTTCTTTCCAGTTTTGAACGGAAGATATTTCCTTTTTCACCATAGCCCTCTATGGGCTTCCAAATATCGCTTTGCCAATTCTAAAAGAACAGCCTTAGCGAAAGGCTTCTTGAAGGGAAAGATGTAACTCTTTGAGATGAATTCACAGAACACAGAGCAGTTTCTCATAAAGCTTCTTTCCAGTTTTGAACGGAAGATATTTCCTTTTTCACCATAGCCCTCTATGGGCTTCCAAATATCCCTTTGCCAATTCCACAAGAACAGCCTTAGCGAAAGGCTTCTTGAAGTGAAAGATGTAACTCTGTGAGATGAATTAACAGAACACAGAGCAGTTTCTCAGAAAGATTCTTTCCAATTTTGAACGGAAGATATTTCTTTTTCACCATAGCCCTCTATGGGCTTCCAAATATCCCTTTGCCAATTCCACAAGAACAGCCTTAGCGAAAGGCTTCTTGAAGGGAAAGATGTAACTCTGTGAGATGAATTCACAGAACACAGAGCAGTTTCTCAGAAAGCTTCTTTCCAGTTTTGAACGGAAGATATTTCCTTTTTCACCATAGCCCTCTATGGGCTTCCAAATATCCCTTTGCCAATTCCACAAGAACAGCCTTAGCGAAAGGCTTCTTGAAGGGAAAGATGTAACTCTGTGAGATGAATTAACAGAACACAGAGCAGTTTCTCAGAAAGCTTCTTTCCAGTTTTGAACGGAAGATATTTACTTTTTCACCGTAGCCCTCTATGGGCTCCAAATATCGCTTTGCCAATTCTACAAGAACAGCCTTAGCGAAAGGCTTCTTAAAGGGAAAGATGTAACTCTGTGAGATGAATTAACAGAACACAGAGCAGTTTCTTAGAAAGCTTCTTTCCAGTTTTGAACGGAAGATATTTCCTTTTTCACCGTAGCCCTCTATGGGCTTCCAAATATCGCTTTGCCAATTCTACAAGAACAGCCTTAGCGAAAGGATTCTTGAAGGGAAAGATGTAACTCTTTGAGATGAATTCACAGAACACAGAGCAGTTTCTCAGAAAGCTTCTTTCCAGTTTTGAACGGAAGATATTTCCTTTTTCACCATAGGCCTCTATGGGCTCCAAATATCCCTTTGCCAATTCCACAAGAACAGCCTTAGCGAAAGGCGTCTTGAAGGGAAAGATGTAACACTGTGAGATGAATTAACAGAACACAGAGCAGTTTCTCAGAAAGCTTCTTTCCAGTTTTGAACGGAAGATATTTCCTTTTTCACCATAGCCCTCTATGGGCTTCCAAATATCCCTTTGCCAATTCAACAAGAACAGCCTTAGCGAAAGGCTTCTTGAAGGGAAAGATGTAACTCTGTGAGATGAATTCACAGAACACAGAGCAGTTTCTCAGAAAGCTTCTTTCCAGTTTTGAACGGAAGATATTTCCTTTTTCACCATAGGCCTCTATGGGCTTCCAAATATCCCTTTGCCAATTCCACAAGAACAGCCTTAGCGAAAGGCTTCTTGAAGGGAAAGATGTAACTCTGTGAGATGAATTAACAGAACACAAAGCAGTTTCTCAGAAAGCTTCTTTCCAGTTTTGAACGGAAGATATTTCCTTTTTCACCATAGCCCTCTATGGGCTTCCAAATATCCCTTTGCCAATTCCACAAGAACAGCCTTAGCGAAAGGCTTCTTGAAGGGAAAGATGTAACTCTGTGAGATGAATTAACAGAATACAGAGCAGTTTCTCAGAAAGATTCTTTCCAATTTTGAACGGAAGATATTTCCTTTTTCACCGTAGCCCTCTATGGGCTTCCAAATATACCTTTGCCAATTCCACAAGAGCAGCCTTAGCGAAAGGCTTCTTGAAGGGAAAGATGTAACTCTGTGAGATGAATTAACAGAACACAGAGCAGTTTCTCAGAAAGCTTCTTTCCAGTTTTGAACGGAAGATATTTCCTTTTTCACCATAGGCCTCCATGGGCTTCTAAATATCCATTTGCCAATACCACAAGAACAGCCTTGGCGAAAGGCTTCTTGAAGGGAAAGATGTAACTCTGTGAGATGAATTCACAGAACACAGAGCAGTTTCTCAGAAAGCTTCTTTCCAGTTTTGAACGGAAGATATTTCCTTTTTCACCATAGGCCTCTATGGGCTTCCAAATATCCCTTTGCCAATTCCACAAGAACAGCCTTAGCGAAAGGCTTCTTGAAGGGAAAGATGTAACTCTGTGAGATGAATTCACAGAACACAGAGCAGTTTCTCAGAAAGCTTCTTTCCAGTTTTGAACGGAAGATATTTCCTTTTTCACCATAGCCCTCTATGGGCTTCCAAATATCCCTTTGCCAATTCTACAAGAACAGCCTTAGCGAAAGGCTTCTTGAAGGGAAAGATGTAACTCTGTGAGATGAATTAACAGAACACAGAGCAGTTTCTCAGAGAGCTTCTTTCCAGTTTTGAACGGAAGATATTTCCTTTTTCACCATAGGCCTCTATGGGCTTCCAAATATCCCTTTGCCAATTCCACAAGAACAGCCTTAGCGAAACGCTTCTTGAAGGGAAAGATGTAACTCTGTGAGATGAATTCACAGAACACAGAGCAGTTTCTCAGAAATCTTCTTTCCAGTTTTGAATGGAAGATATTTCCTTTTTCACCATATGCCTCTATGGGCTTCCAAATATCCCTTTGCCAATTCCACAAGAACAGCCTTAGCGAAAGGCTTCTTGAAGGGAAAGATGTAACTCTGTGAGATGAATTAACAGAACACAGAGCCGTTTCTCAGAAAGCTTCTTTCCAGTTTTGAACGGAAGATATTTCCTTTTTCACCATAGCCCTCTATGGGCTTCCAAATATCCCTTTGCCAATTTCTCAAGAACAGCCTTAGCGAAAGGCTTCTTGAAGGGAAAGATGTAACTCTGTGAGATGAATTAACAGAACACAGAGCAGTTTCTCAGAAAGCTTCTTTCCAGTTTTGAACGGAAGATATTTCCTTTTTCACCCTAGCCCTCTATGGGCTTCCAAATATCCCTTTGCCAATTCCACAAGAACAGCCTTAGCGAAAGGCTTCTTGAAGGGAAAGATGTAACTCTGTGAGATGAATTAACAGAACACAGAGCAGTTTCTCAGAAAGCTTCTTTCCAGTTTTGAACGGAAGATATTTCCTTTTTCACCATAGCCCACTATGGGCTTCCAAATATCCCTTTGCCAATTCCACAAGAACGGCCTTAGCGAAAGGCTTGTTGAAGGGAAAGATGTAACTCTGTGAGATGAATTAACAGAACACACAGCAGTTTCTCAGAAAGCTTCTTTCCAGTTTTGAACGGAAGATATTTCCTTTTTCACCATAGCCCTCTATGGGCTTCCAAATATCCCTTTGCCAATTCCACAAGAACAGCCTTAGCGAAAGGCTTCTTGAAGGGAAAGATGTAACTCTGTGAGATGAATTCACAGAACACAGAGCAGTTTCTCAGAAAGCTTCTTTACAGTTTTGAACGGAAGATATTTCCTTTTTCACCATAGCCCTCTATGGGCTTCCAAATATCCCTTTGCCAATTCCACAAGAACAGACTTAGCGAAAGGCTTCTTGAAGGGAAAGATGTAACTCTGTGAGATGAATTAACAGAACACAGAGCAGTTTCTCAGAAAGCTTCTTTCCAGTTTTGAACGGAAGATATTTACTTTTTCACCATAGCCCTCTATGGGCTCCAAATATCCCTTTGCCAATTCCACAAGAACAGACTTAGCGAAAGGCTTCTTGACGGGAAAGATGTAACTCTGTGAGATGAATTAACAGAACACAGAGAAGTTTCTCAGAAAGCTTCTTTCCAGATTTGAACGGAAGATATTTCCTTTTTCACCATAGCCCTCTATGGGCTTCCAAATATCGCTTTGCCAATTCTACAAGAACAGCCTTAGCGAAAGGCTTCTTGAAGGGAAAGATGTAACTCTTTGAGATGAATTCACAGAACACAGAGCAGTTTCTCATAAAGATTCTTTCCAGTTTTGAACGGAAGATATTTCCTTTTTCACCATAGCCCTCTATGCGCTTCCAAATATCCCTTTGCCAATTCCACAAGAACAGCCTTAGCGAAAGGCTTCTTGAAGTGAAAGATGTAACTCTGTGAGATGAATTAACAGAACACAGAGCAGTTTCTCAGAAAGATTCTTTCCAATTTTGAACGGAAGATATTTCTTTTTCACCATAGCCCTCTATGGGCTTCCAAATATCGCTTTGCCAATTCTACAAGAACAGCCTTAGCGAAAGGCTTCTTGAAGGGAAAGATGTAACTCTGTGAGATGAATTCACAGAACACAGAGCAGTTTCTCAGAAAGCTTCTTTCCAGTTTTGAACGGAAGATATTTCCTTTTTCACCATAGCCCTCTATGGGCTTCCAAATATCCCTTTGCCAATTCCACAAGAACAGCCTTAGCGAAAGGCTTCTTGAAGGGAAAGATGTAACTCTGTGAGATGAATTAACAGAACACAGAGCAGTTTCTCAGAAAGATTCTTTCCAATTTTGAACGGAAGATATTTCTTTTTCACCATAGCCCTCTATGGGCTTCCAAATATCCCTTTGCCAATTCCACAAGAACAGCCTGAGCGAAAGGCTTCTTGAAAGGAAAGATGTAACTCTGTGAGATGAATTCAGAGAACACAGAGCAGTGTCTCAGAAAGCTTCTTTCCTGTTTGGAACGGAAGATATTTCCTTTTTCACCATAGGCCTCTATGGGCTTCCAAATATCCCTTTGCCAATTCCACAAGAACAGCATTAGCGAAAGGCTTCTTGAAGGGAAAGATGTAACTCTGTGAGATGAATTCACAGAACACAGAGCAGTTTCTCAGAAAGCTTCTTTCCAGTTTTGAACGGAAGATATTTCCTTTTTCACCATAGCCCTCTATGGGCTTCCAAATATCCCTTTGCCAATTCAACAAGAACAGCCTTAGCGAAAGGCTTCTTGAAGGGAAAGATGTAACTCTGTGAGATGAATTCACAGAACACAGAGCAGTTTCTCAGAAAGCTTCTTTCCAGTTTTGAACGGAAGATATTTCCTTTTTCACCATAGGCCTCTATGGGCTTCCAAATATCCCTTTGCCAATTCCACAAGAACAGCCTTAGCGAAAGGCTTCTTGAAGGGAAAGATGTAACTCTGTGAGATGAATTCACAGAACACAGAGCAGTTTCTCAGAAAGCTTCTTTCCAGTTTTGAACGGAAGATATTTCCTTTTTCACCATAGCCCTCTATGGGCTTCCAAATATCCCTTTGCCAATTCCACAAGAACAGCCTTAGCGAAAGGCTTCTTGAAGGGAAAGATGTAACTCTGTGAGATGAATTCACAGAACACAGAGCAGTTTCTCAGAAAGCTTCTTTCCAGTTTTGAACCTAAGATATTTCCTTTTTCACCATAGCCCTCTATCTGCTTCCAAATATCCCTTTGCCAATTCCACAAGAACAGCCTTAGCGAAAGGATTCTTGAAGGGAAAGATGTAACTCTGTGAGATGAATTCACAGAACACAGAGCAGTTTCTCAGAAAGCTTCTTTCCAGTTTTGAACGGAAGATATTTCCTTTTTCACCATAGCCCTCTATGGGCTTCCAAATATCCCTTTGCCAATTCCACAAGAACAGCCTTAGCGAAAGGCTTCTTGAAGGGAAAGATGTAACTCTGTGAGATGAATTCACAGAACACAGAGCAGTTTCTCAGAAAGCTTCTTTCCAGTTTTAAACGGAAGATAGTTCGTTTTTCACCATAGGCCTCTATGGGCTTCAAAATATCCCTTTGCCAATTCCACAACAAAAGCCTTAGTGAAAGGCTTCTTGAAGGGAAAGATGTAACTCTGTGAGATGAATTCACAGACCACAGAGCAGTTTCTCAGAAAGCTTCTTTCCAGTTTTGAACTGAAGATATTTCCTTTTTCACCATAGGCCTCTATGGGCTTCCAAATATCCCTTTGCCAATTCCACAAGAACAGCCTTAGCGAAAGGCTTCTTGAAGGGAAAGATGTAACTCTGTGAGATGAATTCACAGAACACAGAGCAGTTTCTCAGAAAGCTTCTTTCCAGTTTTGAACGGAAGATATTTCCTTTTTCACCATAGCCCTCTATGGGCTTCCAAATATCCCTTTGCCAATTCCACAAGAACAGACTTAGCGAAAGGCTTCTTGAAGGGAAAGATGTAACTCTGTGAGATGAATTAACAGAACACTGAGCCGTTTCTCAGAAAGCTTCTTTCCAGTTTTGAACGGAAGATATTTCCTTTTTCACCATTGCCCTCTATGGGCTTCCAAATATCCCTTTGCCAATTCCACAACAACAGCCTTAGCGAAAGGCTTCTCGAAGGGAGAGATGTAACTCTGTGAGATGAATTAACAGAACACAGAGCAGTTTCTCAGAAAGCTTCTTTCCAGTTTTGAACGGAAGATATTTCCTTTTTCACCATAGCCCTCTATGGGCTTCCAAATATCCCTTTGCCAATTCCACAAGAACAGCCTTAGCGAAAGGCTTCTTGAAGGGAAAGATGTAACTCTGTGAGATGAATTCACAGAACACAGAGCAGTTTCTCAGAAAGCTTCTTTCCAGTTTTGAACGGAAGATATTTCCTTTTTCACCATAGCCCTCTATGGGCTTCCAAATATCCCTTTGCCAATTCCACAAGAACAGCCTTAGCGAAAGGCTTCTTGAAGGGAAAGATGTAACTCTGTGAGATGAATTCACAGAACACAGAACAGTTTCTCAGAAAGCTTCTTTCCAGTTTTGAACGGAAGATATTTCCTTTTTCACCATAGCCCTCTAGGGGCTTCCAAATATCCCTTTGCCAATTCCACAAGAACAGCCTTAGCGAAAGGCTTCTTGAAGGGAAAGATGTAACTCTGTGAGATGAATTCACAGAACACAGAGCAGTTTCTCAGAAAGCTTCTTTCCAATTTTGAACGGAAGATATTTCCTTTTTCACCATAGCCCTCTATGGGCTTCCAAATATCCCTTTGCCAATTCCACAAGAACAGCCTTAGCGAAAGGCTTATTGAAGGGAAAGATGTAACTCTGTGAGATGAATTAACAGAACACAGAGCAGATTCTCAGAAAGCTTCTTTCCAGTTTTGAACTTAAGATATTTCCTTTTTCACCATAGCCCTCTATGGGCTCCAAATATCCCTTTGCCAATACCACAAGAATAGACTTAGCGAAAGGCTTCTTGAAGGGGAAGATGTAACTCTGTGAGATGAATTAACAGAACACAGAGCAGTTTCTCAGAAAGCTTCTTTCCAGTTTTGAACGGAAGATATTTCCTTTTTCACCATAGCCCTCTATGGGCTTCCAAATATCGCTTTGCCAATTCTAGAAGAACAGCCTTAGCGAAAGGCTTCTTGAAGGGAAAGATGTAACTCTGTGAGATGAATTCACAGAACACAGAGCAGTTTCTCAGAAAGCTTCTTTCCAGTTTTGAACGGAAGATATTTCCTTTTTCACCATAGCCCTCTATGGGCTTCCAAATATCCCTTTGCCAATTCCACAAGAACAGCCTTAGCGAAAGGCTTTTTGAAGGGAAAGATGTAACTCTGTGAGATAAATTAGCAGAACACAGAGCAGTTTCGCAGAAAGATTCTTTCCAATTTTGAACGGAAGATATTTCTTTTTCACGATAGCCCTCTATGGGCTTCCAAATATCCCTTTGCCAATTCCACAAGAACAGCCTTAGCGAAAGGCTTCTTGAAGGGAAAGATGTAACTCTTTGAGATGAATTAACAGAACACAGAGCAGTTTCTCAGAAAGCTTCTTTCCAGTTTTGAACGGAAGATATTTCCTTTTTCACCATAGCCCTCTATGGGCTTCCAAATATCCCTTTGCCAATTCCACAAGAACAGCCTTAGCGAAAGGCTTCTTGAAGGGAAAGATGCAACTCTGTGAGATGAATTCACAGAACACAGAGCAGTTTCTCAGAAAGCTTCTTTCCAGTTTTGAACGGAAGATATTTAGTTTTTCACCATAGCCCTCTATGGGCTTCCAAATATCCCTTTGCCAATTCCACAAGAACAGCCTTAGCGAAAGGCTTCTTGAAGGGAAAGATGTAACTCTGTGAGATGAATTAACAGAACACAGAGCAGTATCTCAGAAAGTTTCTTTCCAGTTTTGAACGGAAGATATTTACTTTTTCACCATAGCCCTCTATGGGCTTCCAAATATCCCTTTGCCAATTCCACAAGAACAGCCTTAGCGAAAGGCTTCTTGAAGGGAAAGATGTAACTCTGTGAGATGAATTCACAGAACACAGAGCAGTTTCTCAGAAAGCTTCTTTCCAGTTTTGAACGGAAGATATTTCCTTTTTCACCATAGCCCTCTATGGGCTTCCAAATATCCCTTTGCCAATTCCACAAGAACAGCCTTAGCGAAAGGCTTCTTGAAGGGAAAGATGTAACTCTGTGAGATGAATTCACAGAACACAGAGCAGTTTCTCAGAAAGCTTCTTTCCAGTTTTGAACGGAAGATATTTCCTTTTTCACCATAGCCCTCTATGGGCTTCCAAATATCCCTTTGCCAATTCCACAAGAACAGCCTTAGCGAAAGGCTTCTTGAAGGGAAAGATGTAACTCTTTGAGATGAATTAACAGAACACAGAGCAGTTTCTCAGAAAGCTTCTTTCCAGTTTTGAACTTAAGATATTTCCTTTTTCACCATAGGCCTCTATGGGCTCCAAATATCCCTTTGCCAATTCCACAAGAACAGCCTTAGCGAAAGGCGTCTTGAAGGGAAAGATGTAACACTGTGAGATGAATTAACAGAACACAGAGCAGTTTCTCAGAAAGCTTCTTTCCAGTTTTGAACGGAAGATATTTCCTTTTTCACCATAGCCCTCTATGGGCTTCCAAATATCCCTTTGCCAATTCCACAAGAACAGCCTTAGCGAAAGGCTTCTTGAAGGGAAAGATGTAACTCTGTGAGATGAATTCACAGAACACAGAGCAGTTTCTCAGAAAGCTTCTTTCCAGTTTTGAACGGAAGATATTTCCTTTTTCACCATAGGCCTCTATGGGCTTCCAAATATCCCTTTGCCAATTCCACAAGAACAGCCTTAGCGAAAGGCTTCTTGAAGGGAAAGATGTATCTCTGTGAGATGAATTAACAGAACACAAAGCAGTTTCTCAGAAAGCTTCTTTCCAGTTTTGAACGGAAGATATTTCCTTTTTCACCATAGCCCTCTATGGGCTTCCAAATATACCTTTGCCAATTCCACAAGAGCAGCCTTAGCGAAAGGCTTCTTGAAGGGAAAGATGTAACTCTGTGAGATGAATTAACAGAACACAGAGCAGTTTCTCAGAAAGCTTCTTTCCAGTTTTGATCGGAAGATATTTCATTTTTCACCATAGGCCTCCATGGGCTTCTAAATATCCCTTTGCCAATACCACAAGAACAGCCTTGGCGAAAGGCTTCTTGAAGGGAAAGATGTAACTCTGTGAGATGAATTCACAGAACACAGAGCAGTTTCTCAGAAAGCTTCTTTCCAGTTTTGAACGGAAGATATTTCCTTTTTCACCATAGGCCTCTATGGGCTTCCAAATATCCCTTTGCCAATTCCACAAGAACAGCCTTAGCGAAAGGCTTCTTGAAGGGAAAGATGTAACTCTGTGAGATGAATTCACAGAACACAGAGCAGTTTCTCAGAAAGCTTCTTTCCAGTTTTGAACGGAAGATATTTCCTTTTTCACCATAGCCCTCTATGGGCTTCCAAATATCCCTTTGCCAATTCTACAAGAACAGCCTTAGCGAAAGGCTTCTTGAAGGGAAAGATGTAACTCTGTGAGATGAATTAACAGAACACAGAGCAGTTTCTCAGAGAGCTTCTTTCCAGTTTTGAACGGAAGATATTTCCTTTTTCACCATAGGCCTCTATGGGCTTCCAAATATCCCTTTGCCAATTCCACAAGAACAGCCTTAGCGAAACGCTTCTTGAAGGGAAAGATGTAACTCTGTGAGATGAATTCACAGAACACAGAGCAGTTTCTCAGAAATCTTCTTTCCAGTTTTGAATGGAAGATATTTCCTTTTTCACCATATGCCTCTATGGGCTTCCAAATATCCCTTTGCCAATTCCACAAGAACAGCCTTAGCGAAAGGCTTCTTGAAGGGAAAGATGTAACTCTGTGAGATGAATTAACAGAACACAGAGCCGTTTCTCAGAAAGCTTCTTTCCAGTTTTGAACGGAAGATATTTCCTTTTTCACCATAGCCCTCTATGGGCTTCCAAATATCCCTTTGCCAATTTCTCAAGAACAGCCTTAGCGAAAGGCTTCTTGAAGGGAAAGATGTAACTCTGTGAGATGAATTAACAGAACACAGAGCAGTTTCTCAGAAAGCTTCTTTCCAGTTTTGAACGGAAGATATTTCCTTTTTCACCATAGCCCTCTATGGGCTTCCAAATATCCCTTTGCCAATTCCACAAGAACAGCCTTAGCGAAAGGCTTCTTGAAGGGAAAGATGTAACTCTGTGAGATGAATTAACAGAACACAGAGCAGTTTCTCAGAAAGCTTCTTTCCAGTTTTGAACGGAAGATATTTCCTTTTTCACCATAGCCCACTATGGGCTTCCAAATATCCCTTTGCCAATTCCACAAGAACGGCCTTAGCGAAAGGCTTGTTGAAGGGAAAGATGTAACTCTGTGAGATGAATTAACAGAACACACAGCAGTTTCTCAGAAAGCTTCTTTCCAGTTTTGAACGGAAGATATTTCCTTTTTCACCATAGGCCTCTATGGGCTTCCAAATATCCCTTTGCCAATTCCACAAGAACAGCCTTAGCGAAAGGCTTCTTGAAGGGAAAGATGTAACTCTGTGAGATGAATTCACAGAACACAGAGCAGTTTCTCAGAAAGCTTCTTTCCAGTTTTGAACGGAAGATATTTCCTTTTTCACCATAGCCCTCTATGGGCTTCCAAATATCCCTTTGCCAATTCCACAAGAACAGACTTAGCGAAAGGCTTCTTGAAGGGAAAGATGTAACTCTGTGAGATGAATTAACAGAACACAGAGCAGTTTCTCAGAAAGCTTCTTTCCAGTTTGGAACGGAAGATATTTACTTTTTCACCATAGCCCTCTATGGGCTCCAAATATCCCTTTGCCAATTCCACAAGAACAGACTTAGCGAAAGGCTTCTTGACGGGAAAGATGTAACTCTGTGAGATGAATTAACAGAACACAGAGAAGTTTCTCAGAAAGCTTCTTTCCAGATTTGAACGGAAGATATTTCCTTTTTCACCATAGCCCTCTATGGGCTTCCAAATATCGCTTTGCCAATTCTACAAGAACAGCCTTAGCGAAAGGCTTCTTGAAGGGAAAGATGTAACTCTTTGAGATGAATTCACAGAACACAGAGCAGTTTCTCATAAAGCTTCTTTCCAGTTTTGAACGGAAGATATTTCCTTTTTCACCATAGCCCTCTATGCGCTTCCAAATATCCCTTTGCCAATTCCACAAGAACAGCCTTAGCGAAAGGCTTCTTGAAGTGAAAGATGTAACTCTGTGAGATGAATTAACAGAACACAGAGCAGTTTCTCAGAAAGATTCTTTCCAATTTTGAACGGAAGATATTTCTTTTTCACCATAGCCCTCTATGGGCTTCCAAATATCGCTTTGCCAATTCTACAAGAACAGCCTTAGCGAAAGGCTTCTTGAAGGGAAAGATGTAACTCTGTGAGATGAATTCACAGAACACAGAGCAGTTTCTCAGAAAGCTTCTTTCCAGTTTTGAACGGAAGATATTTCCTTTTTCACCATAGCCCTCTATGGGCTTCCAAATATCCCTTTGCCAATTCCACAAGAACAGCCTTAGCGAAAGGCTTCTTGAAGGGAAAGATGTAACTCTGTGAGATGAATTAACAGAACACAGAGCAGTTTCTCAGAAAGATTCTTTCCAATTTTGAACGGAAGATATTTCTTTTTCACCATAGCCCTCTATGGGCTTCCAAATATCCCTTTGCCAATTCCACAAGAACAGCCTGAGCGAAAGGCTTCTTGAAAGGAAAGATGTAACTCTGTGAGATGAATTCAGAGAACACAGAGCAGTGTCTCAGAAAGCTTCTTTCCTGTTTGGAACGGAAGATATTTCCTTTTTCACCATAGGCCTCTATGGGCTTCCAAATATCCCTCTGCCAATTCCACAAGAACAGCATTAGCGAAAGGCTTCTTGAAGGGAAAGATGTAACTCTGTGAGATGAATTCACAGAACACAGAGCAGTTTCTCAGAAAGCTTCTTTCCAGTTTTGAACGGAAGATATTTCCTTTTTCACCATAGCCCTCTATGGGCTTCCAAATATCCCTTTGCCAATTCAACAAGAACAGCCTTAGCGAAAGGCTTCTTGAAGGGAAAGATGTAACTCTGTGAGATGAATTCACAGAACACAGAGCAGTTTCTCAGAAAGCTTCTTTCCAGTTTTGAACGGAAGATATTTCCTTTTTCACCATAGGCCTCTATGGGCTTTCAAATATCCCTTTGCCAATTCCACAAGAGCAGCCTTAGCGAAAGGCTTCTTGAAGGGAAAGATGTAACTCTGTGAGATGAATTCACAGAACACAGAGCAGTTTCTCAGAAAGCTTCTTTCCAGTTTTGAACGGAAGATATTTCCTTTTTCACCATAGCCCTCTATGGGCTTCCAAATATCCCTTTGCCAATTCCACAAGAACAGCCTTAGCGAAAGGCTTCTTGAAGGGAAAGATGTAACTCTGTGAGATGAATTCACAGAACACAGAGCAGTTTCTCAGAAAGCTTCTTTCCAGTTTTGAACCTAAGATATTTCCTTTTTCACCATAGCCCTCTATGGGCTTCCAAATATCCCTTTGCCAATTCCACAAGAACAGCCTTAGCGAAAGGATTCTTGAAGGGAAAGATGTAACTCTGTGAGATGAATTCACAGAACACAGAGCAGTTTCTCAGAAAGCTTCTTTCCAGTTTTGAACGGAAGATATTTCCTTTTTCACCATAGCCCTCTATGGGCTTCCAAATATCCCTTTGCCAATTCCACAAGAACAGCCTTAGCGAAAGGCTTCTTGAAGGGAAAGATGTAACTCTGTGAGATGAATTCACAGAACACAGAGCAGTTTCTCAGAAAGCTTCTTTCCAGTTTTAAACGGAAGATAGTTCGTTTTTCACCATAGGCCTCTATGGGCTTCAAAATATCCCTTTGCCAATTCCACAACAACAGCCTTAGTGAAAGGCTTCTTGAAGGGAAAGATGTAACTCTGTGAGATGAATTCACAGACCACAGAGCAGTTTCTCAGAAAGCTTCTTTCCAGTTTTGAACTGAAGATATTTCCTTTTTCACCATAGGCCTCTATGGGCTTCCAAATATCCCTTTGCCAATTCCACAAGAACAGCCTTAGCGAAAGGCTTCTTGAAGGGAAAGATGTAACTCTGTGAGATGAATTCACAGAACACAGAGCAGTTTCTCAGAAAGCTTCTTTCCAGTTTTGAACGGAAGATATTTCCTTTTTCACCATAGACCTCTATGGGCTTCCAAATATCCCTTTGCCAATTCCACAAGAACAGACTTAGCGAAAGGCTTCTTGAAGGGAAAGATGTAACTCTGTGAGATGAATTAACAGAACACTGAGCCGTTTCTCAGAAAGCTTCTTTCCAGTTTTGAACGGAAGATATTTCCTTTTTCACCATTGCCCTCTATGGGCTTCCAAATATCCCTTTGCCAATTCCACAAGAACAGCCTTAGCGAAAGGCTTCTCGAAGGGAGAGATGTAACTCTGTGAGATGAATTAACAGAACACAGAGCAGTTTCTCAGAAAGCTTCTTTCCAGTTTTGAACGGAAGATATTTCCTTTTTCACCATAGCCCTCTATGGGCTTCCAAATATCCCTTTGCCAATTCCACAAGAACAGCCTTAGCGAAAGGCTTCTTGAAGGGAAAGATGTAACTCTGTGAGATGAATTCACAGAACACAGAGCAGTTTCTCAGAAAGCTTCTTTCCAGTTTTGAACGGAAGATATTTCCTTTTTCACCATAGCCCTCTATGGGCTTCCATATATCCCTTTGCCAATTCCACAAGAACAGCCTTAGCGAAAGGCTTCTTGAAGGGAAATATGTAACTCTGTGAGATGAATTCACAGACCACAGAGCAGTTTCTCAGAAAGCTTCTTTCCAGTTTTGAACTGAAGATATTTCCTTTTTCACCATAGGCCTCTATGGGCTTCCAAATATCCCTTTGCCAATTCCACAAGAACAGCCTTAGCGAAAGGCTTCTTGAAGGGAAAGATGTAACTCTGTGAGATGAATTAACAGAACACAGAGCAGTTTCTCAGAAAGCTTCTTTCCAGTTTTGAACGGAAGATATTTGCTTTTTCACCATAGCCCTCTATGGGCTTCCAAATATCCCTTTGCCAATTCCACAAGAACAGACTTAGCGAAAGGCTTCTTGAAGGGAAAGATGTAACTCTGTGAGATGAATTAACAGAACACTGAGCCGTTTCTCAGAAAGCTTCTTTCCAGTTTTGAACGGAAGATATTTCCTTTTTCACCATAGCCCTCTATGGGCTTCCAAATATCCCTTTGCCAATTCCACAAGAACAGCCTTAGCGAAAGGCTTCTCGAAGGGAGAGATGTAACTCTGTGAGATGAATTAACAGAACACAGAGCAGTATCTCAGAAAGCTTCTTTCCAGTTTTGAACGGAAGATATTTCCTTTTTCACCATAGCCCTCTATGGGCTTCCAAATATCCCTTTGCCAATTCCACAAGAACAGCCTTAGCGAAAGGCTTCTTGAAGGGAAAGATGTAACTCTGTGAGATGAATTCACAGAACACAGAGCAGTTTCTCAGAAAGCTTCTTTCCAGTTTTGAACCTAAGATATTTCCTTTTTCACCATAGCCCTCTATCTGCTTCCAAATATCCCTTTGCCAATTCCACAAGAACAGCCTTAGCGAAAGGATTCTTGAAGGGAAAGATGTAACTCTGTGAGATGAATTCACAGAACACAGAGCAGTTTCTCAGAAAGCTTCTTTCCAGTTTTGAACGGAAGATATTTCCTTTTTCACCATAGCCCTCTATGGGCTTCCAAATATCCCTTTGCCAATTCCACAAGAACAGCCTTAGCGAAAGGCTTCTTGAAGGGAAAGATGTAACTCTGTGAGATGAATTCACAGAACACAGAGCAGTTTCTCAGAAAGCTTCTTTCCAGTTTTAAACGGAAGATAGTTCGTTTTTCACCATAGGCCTCTATGGGCTTCAAAATATCCCTTTGCCAATTCCACAACAAAAGCCTTAGTGAAAGGCTTCTTGAAGGGAAAGATGTAACTCTGTGAGATGAATTCACAGACCACAGAGCAGTTTCTCAGAAAGCTTCTTTCCAGTTTTGAACTGAAGATATTTCCTTTTTCACCATAGGCCTCTATGGGCTTCCAAATATCCCTTTGCCAATTCCACAAGAACAGCCTTAGCGAAAGGCTTCTTGAAGGGAAAGATGTAACTCTGTGAGATGAATTCACAGAACACAGAGCAGTTTCTCAGAAAGCTTCTTTCCAGTTTTGAACGGAAGATATTTCCTTTTTCACCATAGCCCTCTATGGGCTTCCAAATATCCCTTTGCCAATTCCACAAGAACAGACTTAGCGAAAGGCTTCTTGAAGGGAAAGATGTAACTCTGTGAGATGAATTAACAGAACACTGAGCCGTTTCTCAGAAAGCTTCTTTCCAGTTTTGAACGGAAGATATTTCCTTTTTCACCATTGCCCTCTATGGGCTTCCAAATATCCCTTTGCCAATTCCACAACAACAGCCTTAGCGAAAGGCTTCTCGAAGGGAGAGATGTAACTCTGTGAGATGAATTAACAGAACACAGAGCAGTTTCTCAGAAAGCTTCTTTCCAGTTTTGAACGGAAGATATTTCCTTTTTCACCATAGCCCTCTATGGGCTTCCAAATATCCCTTTGCCAATTCCACAAGAACAGCCTTAGCGAAAGGCTTCTTGAAGGGAAAGATGTAACTCTGTGAGATGAATTCACAGAACACAGAGCAGTTTCTCAGAAAGCTTCTTTCCAGTTTTGAACGGAAGATATTTCCTTTTTCACCATAGCCCTCTATGGGCTTCCAAATATCCCTTTGCCAATTCCACAAGAACAGCCTTAGCGAAAGGCTTCTTGAAGGGAAAGATGTAACTCTGTGAGATGAATTCACAGACCACAGAGCAGTTTCTCAGAAAGCTTCTTTCCAGTTTTGAACTGAAGATATTTCCTTTTTCACCATAGGCCTCTATGGGCTTCCAAATATCCCTTTGCCAATTCCACAAGAACAGCCTTAGCGAAAGGCTTCTTGAAGGGAAAGATGTAACTCTGTGAGATGAATTAACAGAACACAGAGCAGTTTCTCAGAAAGCTTCTTTCCAGTTTTGAACGGAAGATATTTGCTTTTTCACCATAGCCCTCTATGGGCTTCCAAATATCCCTTTGCCAATTCCACAAGAACAGACTTAGCGAAAGGCTTCTTGAAGGGAAAGATGTAACTCTGTGAGATGAATTAACAGAACACTGAGCCGTTTCTCAGAAAGCTTCTTTCCAGTTTTGAACGGAAGATATTTCCTTTTTCACCATAGCCCTCTATGGGCTTCCAAATATCCCTTTGCCAATTCCACAAGAACAGCCTTAGCGAAAGGCTTCTCGAAGGGAGAGATGTAACTCTGTGAGATGAATTAACAGAACACAGAGCAGTATCTCAGAAAGCTTCTTTCCAGTTTTGAACGGAAGATATTTCCTTTTTCACCATAGCCCTCTATGGGCTTCCAAATATCCCTTTGCCAATTCCACAAGAACAGCCTTAGCGAAAGGCTTCTTGAAGGGAAAGATGTAACTCTGTGAGATGAATTCACAGAACACAGAGCAGTTTCTCAGAAAGCTTCTTTCCAGTTTTGAACCTAAGATATTTCCTTTTTCACCATAGCCCTCTATCTGCTTCCAAATATCCCTTTGCCAATTCCACAAGAACAGCCTTAGCGAAAGGATTCTTGAAGGGAAAGATGTAACTCTGTGAGATGAATTCACAGAACACAGAGCAGTTTCTCAGAAAGCTTCTTTCCAGTTTTGAACGGAAGATATTTCCTTTTTCACCATAGCCCTCTATGGGCTTCCAAATATCCCTTTGCCAATTCCACAAGAACAGCCTTAGCGAAAGGCTTCTTGAAGGGAAAGATGTAACTCTGTGAGATGAATTCACAGAACACAGAGCAGTTTCTCAGAAAGCTTCTTTCCAGTTTTAAACGGAAGATAGTTCGTTTTTCACCATAGGCCTCTATGGGCTTCAAAATATCCCTTTGCCAATTCCACAACAAAAGCCTTAGTGAAAGGCTTCTTGAAGGGAAAGATGTAACTCTGTGAGATGAATTCACAGACCACAGAGCAGTTTCTCAGAAAGCTTCTTTCCAGTTTTGAACTGAAGATATTTCCTTTTTCACCATAGGCCTCTATGGGCTTCCAAATATCCCTTTGCCAATTCCACAAGAACAGCCTTAGCGAAAGGCTTCTTGAAGGGAAAGATGTAACTCTGTGAGATGAATTCACAGAACACAGAGCAGTTTCTCAGAAAGCTTCTTTCCAGTTTTGAACGGAAGATATTTCCTTTTTCACCATAGCCCTCTATGGGCTTCCAAATATCCCTTTGCCAATTCCACAAGAACAGACTTAGCGAAAGGCTTCTTGAAGGGAAAGATGTAACTCTGTGAGATGAATTAACAGAACACTGAGCCGTTTCTCAGAAAGCTTCTTTCCAGTTTTGAACGGAAGATATTTCCTTTTTCACCATTGCCCTCTATGGGCTTCCAAATATCCCTTTGCCAATTCCACAACAACAGCCTTAGCGAAAGGCTTCTCGAAGGGAGAGATGTAACTCTGTGAGATGAATTAACAGAACACAGAGCAGTTTCTCAGAAAGCTTCTTTCCAGTTTTGAACGGAAGATATTTCCTTTTTCACCATAGCCCTCTATGGGCTTCCAAATATCCCTTTGCCAATTCCACAAGAACAGCCTTAGCGAAAGGCTTCTTGAAGGGAAAGATGTAACTCTGTGAGATGAATTCACAGAACACAGAGCAGTTTCTCAGAAAGCTTCTTTCCAGTTTTGAACGGAAGATATTTCCTTTTTCACCATAGCCCTCTATGGGCTTCCAAATATCCCTTTGCCAATTCCACAAGAACAGCCTTAGCGAAAGGCTTCTTGAAGGGAAAGATGTAACTCTGTGAGATGAATTCACAGAACACAGAACAGTTTCTCAGAAAGCTTCTTTCCAGTTTTGAACGGAAGATATTTCCTTTTTCACCATAGCCCTCTAGGGGCTTCCAAATATCCCTTTGCCAATTCCACAAGAACAGCCTTAGCGAAAGGCTTCTTGAAGGGAAAGATGTAACTCTGTGAGATGAATTCACAGAACACAGAGCAGTTTCTCAGAAAGCTTCTTTCCAATTTTGAACGGAAGATATTTCCTTTTTCACCATAGCCCTCTATGGGCTTCCAAATATCCCTTTGCCAATTCCACAAGAACAGCCTTAGCGAAAGGCTTATTGAAGGGAAAGATGTAACTCTGTGAGATGAATTAACAGAACACAGAGCAGATTCTCAGAAAGCTTCTTTCCAGTTTTGAACTTAAGATATTTCCTTTTTCACCATAGCCCTCTATGGGCTCCAAATATCCCTTTGCCAATACCACAAGAATAGACTTAGCGAAAGGCTTCTTGAAGGGGAAGATGTAACTCTGTGAGATGAATTAACAGAACACAGAGCAGTTTCTCAGAAAGCTTCTTTCCAGTTTTGAACGGAAGATATTTCCTTTTTCACCATAGCCCTCTATGGGCTTCCAAATATCGCTTTGCCAATTCTAGAAGAACAGCCTTAGCGAAAGGCTTCTTGAAGGGAAAGATGTAACTCTGTGAGATGAATTCACAGAACACAGAGCAGTTTCTCAGAAAGCTTCTTTCCAGTTTTGAACGGAAGATATTTCCTTTTTCACCATAGCCCTCTATGGGCTTCCAAATATCCCTTTGCCAATTCCACAAGAACAGCCTTAGCGAAAGGCTTTTTGAAGGGAAAGATGTAACTCTGTGAGATAAATTAGCAGAACACAGAGCAGTTTCGCAGAAAGATTCTTTCCAATTTTGAACGGAAGATATTTCTTTTTCACGATAGCCCTCTATGGGCTTCCAAATATCCCTTTGCCAATTCCACAAGAACAGCCTTAGCGAAAGGCTTCTTGAAGGGAAAGATGTAACTCTTTGAGATGAATTAACAGAACACAGAGCAGTTTCTCAGAAAGCTTCTTTCCAGTTTTGAACGGAAGATATTTCCTTTTTCACCATAGCCCTCTATGGGCTTCCAAATATCCCTTTGCCAATTCCACAAGAACAGCCTTAGCGAAAGGCTTCTTGAAGGGAAAGATGCAACTCTGTGAGATGAATTCACAGAACACAGAGCAGTTTCTCAGAAAGCTTCTTTCCAGTTTTGAACGGAAGATATTTAGTTTTTCACCATAGCCCTCTATGGGCTTCCAAATATCCCTTTGCCAATTCCACAAGAACAGCCTTAGCGAAAGGCTTCTTGAAGGGAAAGATGTAACTCTGTGAGATGAATTAACAGAACACAGAGCAGTATCTCAGAAAGTTTCTTTCCAGTTTTGAACGGAAGATATTTACTTTTTCACCATAGCCCTCTATGGGCTTCCAAATATCCCTTTGCCAATTCCACAAGAACAGCCTTAGCGAAAGGCTTCTTGAAGGGAAAGATGTAACTCTGTGAGATGAATTCACAGAACACAGAGCAGTTTCTCAGAAAGCTTCTTTCCAGTTTTGAACGGAAGATATTTCCTTTTTCACCATAGCCCTCTATGGGCTTCCAAATATCCCTTTGCCAATTCCACAAGAACAGCCTTAGCGAAAGGCTTCTTGAAGGGAAAGATGTAACTCTGTGAGATGAATTCACAGAACACAGAGCAGTTTCTCAGAAAGCTTCTTTCCAGTTTTGAACGGAAGATATTTCCTTTTTCACCATAGCCCTCTATGGGCTTCCAAATATCCCTTTGCCAATTCCACAAGAACAGCCTTAGCGAAAGGCTTCTTGAAGGGAAAGATGTAACTCTTTGAGATGAATTAACAGAACACAGAGCAGTTTCTCAGAAAGCTTCTTTCCAGTTTTGAACTTAAGATATTTCCTTTTTCACCATAGGCCTCTATGGGCTCCAAATATCCCTTTGCCAATTCCACAAGAACAGCCTTAGCGAAAGGCGTCTTGAAGGGAAAGATGTAACACTGTGAGATGAATTAACAGAACACAGAGCAGTTTCTCAGAAAGCTTCTTTCCAGTTTTGAACGGAAGATATTTCCTTTTTCACCATAGCCCTCTATGGGCTTCCAAATATCCCTTTGCCAATTCCACAAGAACAGCCTTAGCGAAAGGCTTCTTGAAGGGAAAGATGTAACTCTGTGAGATGAATTCACAGAACACAGAGCAGTTTCTCAGAAAGCTTCTTTCCAGTTTTGAACGGAAGATATTTCCTTTTTCACCATAGGCCTCTATGGGCTTCCAAATATCCCTTTGCCAATTCCACAAGAACAGCCTTAGCGAAAGGCTTCTTGAAGGGAAAGATGTATCTCTGTGAGATGAATTAACAGAACACAAAGCAGTTTCTCAGAAAGCTTCTTTCCAGTTTTGAACGGAAGATATTTCCTTTTTCACCATAGCCCTCTATGGGCTTCCAAATATACCTTTGCCAATTCCACAAGAGCAGCCTTAGCGAAAGGCTTCTTGAAGGGAAAGATGTAACTCTGTGAGATGAATTAACAGAACACAGAGCAGTTTCTCAGAAAGCTTCTTTCCAGTTTTGATCGGAAGATATTTCATTTTTCACCATAGGCCTCCATGGGCTTCTAAATATCCCTTTGCCAATACCACAAGAACAGCCTTGGCGAAAGGCTTCTTGAAGGGAAAGATGTAACTCTGTGAGATGAATTCACAGAACACAGAGCAGTTTCTCAGAAAGCTTCTTTCCAGTTTTGAACGGAAGATATTTCCTTTTTCACCATAGGCCTCTATGGGCTTCCAAATATCCCTTTGCCAATTCCACAAGAACAGCCTTAGCGAAAGGCTTCTTGAAGGGAAAGATGTAACTCTGTGAGATGAATTCACAGAACACAGAGCAGTTTCTCAGAAAGCTTCTTTCCAGTTTTGAACGGAAGATATTTCCTTTTTCACCATAGCCCTCTATGGGCTTCCAAATATCCCTTTGCCAATTCTACAAGAACAGCCTTAGCGAAAGGCTTCTTGAAGGGAAAGATGTAACTCTGTGAGATGAATTAACAGAACACAGAGCAGTTTCTCAGAGAGCTTCTTTCCAGTTTTGAACGGAAGATATTTCCTTTTTCACCATAGGCCTCTATGGGCTTCCAAATATCCCTTTGCCAATTCCACAAGAACAGCCTTAGCGAAACGCTTCTTGAAGGGAAAGATGTAACTCTGTGAGATGAATTCACAGAACACAGAGCAGTTTCTCAGAAATCTTCTTTCCAGTTTTGAATGGAAGATATTTCCTTTTTCACCATATGCCTCTATGGGCTTCCAAATATCCCTTTGCCAATTCCACAAGAACAGCCTTAGCGAAAGGCTTCTTGAAGGGAAAGATGTAACTCTGTGAGATGAATTAACAGAACACAGAGCCGTTTCTCAGAAAGCTTCTTTCCAGTTTTGAACGGAAGATATTTCCTTTTTCACCATAGCCCTCTATGGGCTTCCAAATATCCCTTTGCCAATTTCTCAAGAACAGCCTTAGCGAAAGGCTTCTTGAAGGGAAAGATGTAACTCTGTGAGATGAATTAACAGAACACAGAGCAGTTTCTCAGAAAGCTTCTTTCCAGTTTTGAACGGAAGATATTTCCTTTTTCACCATAGCCCTCTATGGGCTTCCAAATATCCCTTTGCCAATTCCACAAGAACAGCCTTAGCGAAAGGCTTCTTGAAGGGAAAGATGTAACTCTGTGAGATGAATTAACAGAACACAGAGCAGTTTCTCAGAAAGCTTCTTTCCAGTTTTGAACGGAAGATATTTCCTTTTTCACCATAGCCCACTATGGGCTTCCAAATATCCCTTTGCCAATTCCACAAGAACGGCCTTAGCGAAAGGCTTGTTGAAGGGAAAGATGTAACTCTGTGAGATGAATTAACAGAACACACAGCAGTTTCTCAGAAAGCTTCTTTCCAGTTTTGAACGGAAGATATTTCCTTTTTCACCATAGGCCTCTATGGGCTTCCAAATATCCCTTTGCCAATTCCACAAGAACAGCCTTAGCGAAAGGCTTCTTGAAGGGAAAGATGTAACTCTGTGAGATGAATTCACAGAACACAGAGCAGTTTCTCAGAAAGCTTCTTTCCAGTTTTGAACGGAAGATATTTCCTTTTTCACCATAGCCCTCTATGGGCTTCCAAATATCCCTTTGCCAATTCCACAAGAACAGACTTAGCGAAAGGCTTCTTGAAGGGAAAGATGTAACTCTGTGAGATGAATTAACAGAACACAGAGCAGTTTCTCAGAAAGCTTCTTTCCAGTTTGGAACGGAAGATATTTACTTTTTCACCATAGCCCTCTATGGGCTCCAAATATCCCTTTGCCAATTCCACAAGAACAGACTTAGCGAAAGGCTTCTTGACGGGAAAGATGTAACTCTGTGAGATGAATTAACAGAACACAGAGAAGTTTCTCAGAAAGCTTCTTTCCAGATTTGAACGGAAGATATTTCCTTTTTCACCATAGCCCTCTATGGGCTTCCAAATATCGCTTTGCCAATTCTACAAGAACAGCCTTAGCGAAAGGCTTCTTGAAGGGAAAGATGTAACTCTTTGAGATGAATTCACAGAACACAGAGCAGTTTCTCATAAAGCTTCTTTCCAGTTTTGAACGGAAGATATTTCCTTTTTCACCATAGCCCTCTATGCGCTTCCAAATATCCCTTTGCCAATTCCACAAGAACAGCCTTAGCGAAAGGCTTCTTGAAGTGAAAGATGTAACTCTGTGAGATGAATTAACAGAACACAGAGCAGTTTCTCAGAAAGATTCTTTCCAATTTTGAACGGAAGATATTTCTTTTTCACCATAGCCCTCTATGGGCTTCCAAATATCGCTTTGCCAATTCTACAAGAACAGCCTTAGCGAAAGGCTTCTTGAAGGGAAAGATGTAACTCTGTGAGATGAATTCACAGAACACAGAGCAGTTTCTCAGAAAGCTTCTTTCCAGTTTTGAACGGAAGATATTTCCTTTTTCACCATAGCCCTCTATGGGCTTCCAAATATCCCTTTGCCAATTCCACAAGAACAGCCTTAGCGAAAGGCTTCTTGAAGGGAAAGATGTAACTCTGTGAGATGAATTAACAGAACACAGAGCAGTTTCTCAGAAAGATTCTTTCCAATTTTGAACGGAAGATATTTCTTTTTCACCATAGCCCTCTATGGGCTTCCAAATATCCCTTTGCCAATTCCACAAGAACAGCCTGAGCGAAAGGCTTCTTGAAAGGAAAGATGTAACTCTGTGAGATGAATTCAGAGAACACAGAGCAGTGTCTCAGAAAGCTTCTTTCCTGTTTGGAACGGAAGATATTTCCTTTTTCACCATAGGCCTCTATGGGCTTCCAAATATCCCTCTGCCAATTCCACAAGAACAGCATTAGCGAAAGGCTTCTTGAAGGGAAAGATGTAACTCTGTGAGATGAATTCACAGAACACAGAGCAGTTTCTCAGAAAGCTTCTTTCCAGTTTTGAACGGAAGATATTTCCTTTTTCACCATAGCCCTCTATGGGCTTCCAAATATCCCTTTGCCAATTCAACAAGAACAGCCTTAGCGAAAGGCTTCTTGAAGGGAAAGATGTAACTCTGTGAGATGAATTCACAGAACACAGAGCAGTTTCTCAGAAAGCTTCTTTCCAGTTTTGAACGGAAGATATTTCCTTTTTCACCATAGGCCTCTATGGGCTTTCAAATATCCCTTTGCCAATTCCACAAGAGCAGCCTTAGCGAAAGGCTTCTTGAAGGGAAAGATGTAACTCTGTGAGATGAATTCACAGAACACAGAGCAGTTTCTCAGAAAGCTTCTTTCCAGTTTTGAACGGAAGATATTTCCTTTTTCACCATAGCCCTCTATGGGCTTCCAAATATCCCTTTGCCAATTCCACAAGAACAGCCTTAGCGAAAGGCTTCTTGAAGGGAAAGATGTAACTCTGTGAGATGAATTCACAGAACACAGAGCAGTTTCTCAGAAAGCTTCTTTCCAGTTTTGAACCTAAGATATTTCCTTTTTCACCATAGCCCTCTATGGGCTTCCAAATATCCCTTTGCCAATTCCACAAGAACAGCCTTAGCGAAAGGATTCTTGAAGGGAAAGATGTAACTCTGTGAGATGAATTCACAGAACACAGAGCAGTTTCTCAGAAAGCTTCTTTCCAGTTTTGAACGGAAGATATTTCCTTTTTCACCATAGCCCTCTATGGGCTTCCAAATATCCCTTTGCCAATTCCACAAGAACAGCCTTAGCGAAAGGCTTCTTGAAGGGAAAGATGTAACTCTGTGAGATGAATTCACAGAACACAGAGCAGTTTCTCAGAAAGCTTCTTTCCAGTTTTAAACGGAAGATAGTTCGTTTTTCACCATAGGCCTCTATGGGCTTCAAAATATCCCTTTGCCAATTCCACAACAACAGCCTTAGTGAAAGGCTTCTTGAAGGGAAAGATGTAACTCTGTGAGATGAATTCACAGACCACAGAGCAGTTTCTCAGAAAGCTTCTTTCCAGTTTTGAACTGAAGATATTTCCTTTTTCACCATAGGCCTCTATGGGCTTCCAAATATCCCTTTGCCAATTCCACAAGAACAGCCTTAGCGAAAGGCTTCTTGAAGGGAAAGATGTAACTCTGTGAGATGAATTCACAGAACACAGAGCAGTTTCTCAGAAAGCTTCTTTCCAGTTTTGAACGGAAGATATTTCCTTTTTCACCATAGACCTCTATGGGCTTCCAAATATCCCTTTGCCAATTCCACAAGAACAGACTTAGCGAAAGGCTTCTTGAAGGGAAAGATGTAACTCTGTGAGATGAATTAACAGAACACTGAGCCGTTTCTCAGAAAGCTTCTTTCCAGTTTTGAACGGAAGATATTTCCTTTTTCACCATTGCCCTCTATGGGCTTCCAAATATCCCTTTGCCAATTCCACAAGAACAGCCTTAGCGAAAGGCTTCTCGAAGGGAGAGATGTAACTCTGTGAGATGAATTAACAGAACACAGAGCAGTTTCTCAGAAAGCTTCTTTCCAGTTTTGAACGGAAGATATTTCCTTTTTCACCATAGCCCTCTATGGGCTTCCAAATATCCCTTTGCCAATTCCACAAGAACAGCCTTAGCGAAAGGCTTCTTGAAGGGAAAGATGTAACTCTGTGAGATGAATTCACAGAACACAGAGCAGTTTCTCAGAAAGCTTCTTTCCAGTTTTGAACGGAAGATATTTCCTTTTTCACCATAGCCCTCTATGGGCTTCCATATATCCCTTTGCCAATTCCACAAGAACAGCCTTAGCGAAAGGCTTCTTGAAGGGAAATATGTAACTCTGTGAGATGAATTCACAGACCACAGAGCAGTTTCTCAGAAAGCTTCTTTCCAGTTTTGAACTGAAGATATTTCCTTTTTCACCATAGGCCTCTATGGGCTTCCAAATATCCCTTTGCCAATTCCACAAGAACAGCCTTAGCGAAAGGCTTCTTGAAGGGAAAGATGTAACTCTGTGAGATGAATTAACAGAACACAGAGCAGTTTCTCAGAAAGCTTCTTTCCAGTTTTGAACGGAAGATATTTGCTTTTTCACCATAGCCCTCTATGGGCTTCCAAATATCCCTTTGCCAATTCCACAAGAACAGACTTAGCGAAAGGCTTCTTGAAGGGAAAGATGTAACTCTGTGAGATGAATTAACAGAACACTGAGCCGTTTCTCAGAAAGCTTCTTTCCAGTTTTGAACGGAAGATATTTCCTTTTTCACCATAGCCCTCTATGGGCTTCCAAATATCCCTTTGCCAATTCCACAAGAACAGCCTTAGCGAAAGGCTTCTCGAAGGGAGAGATGTAACTCTGTGAGATGAATTAACAGAACACAGAGCAGTATCTCAGAAAGCTTCTTTCCAGTTTTGAACGGAAGATATTTCCTTTTTCACCATAGCCCTCTATG
The DNA here is from genome assembly GCF_047675955.1 of Chlorocebus sabaeus. Classification (NCBI taxonomy): domain Eukaryota; kingdom Metazoa; phylum Chordata; class Mammalia; order Primates; family Cercopithecidae; genus Chlorocebus; species Chlorocebus sabaeus. Next base: position 227,581 of record NW_027327608.1, read on the forward strand.
GGCTTCCAAATATCCCTTTGCCAATTCCACAAGAACAGCCTTAGCGAAAGGCTTCTTGAAGGGAAAGATGTAACTCTGTGAGATGAATTCACAGAACACAGAGCAGTTTCTCAGAAAGCTTCTTTCCAGTTTTGAACGGAAGATATTTCCTTTTTCACCATAGCCCTCTATGGGCTTCCAAATATCCCTTTGCCAATTCCACAAGAACAGCCTTAGCGAAAGGCTTCTTGAAGGGAAAGATGTAACTCTGTGAGATGAATTCACAGAACACAGAACAGTTTCTCAGAAAGCTTCTTTCCAGTTTTGAACGGAAGATATTTCCTTTTTCACCATAGCCCTCTAGGGGCTTCCAAATATCCCTTTGCCAATTCCACAAGAACAGCCTTAGCGAAAGGCTTCTTGAAGGGAAAGATGTAACTCTGTGAGATGAATTCACAGAACACAGAGCAGTTTCTCAGAAAGCTTCTTTCCAGTTTTGAACGGAAGATATTTCCTTTTTTAACCATAGCCCTCTATGGGCTTCCAAATATCCCTTTGCCAATTCCACAAGAACAGACTTAGCGAAAGGCTTCTTGAAGGGAAAGATGTAACTCTGTGAGATGAATTCACAGAACACAGAGCAGTTTCTCAGAAAGCTTCTTTCCAATTTTGAACGGAAGATATTTCCTTTTTCACCATAGCCCTCTATGGGCTTCCAAATATCCCTTTGCCAATTCCACAAGAACAGCCTTAGCGAAAGGCTTATTGAAGGGAAAGATGTAACTCTGTGAGATGAATTAACAGAACACAGAGCAGTTTCTCAGAAAGCTTCTTTCCAGTTTTGAACTTAAGATATTTCCTTTTTCACCATAGCCCTCTATGGGCTCCAAATATCCCTTTGCCAATACCACAAGAATAGACTTAGCGAAAGGCTTCTTGAAGGGGAAGATGTAACTCTGTGAGATGAATTAACAGAACACAGAGCAGTTTCTCAGAAAGCTTCTTTCCAGTTTTGAACGGAAGATATTTCCTTTTTCACCATAGCCCTCTATGGGCTTCCAAATATCGCTTTGCCAATTCTAGAAGAACAGCCTTAGCGAAAGGCTTCTTGAAGGGAAAGATGTAACTCTGTGAGATGAATTCACAGAACACAGAGCAGTTTCTCAGAAAGCTTCTTTCCAGTTTTGAACGGAAGATATTTCCTTTTTCACCATAGCCCTCTATGGGCTTCCAAATATCCCTTTGCCAATTCCACAAGAACAGCCTTAGCGAAAGGCTTTTTGAAGGGAAAGATGTAACTCTGTGAGATAAATTAGCAGAACACAGAGCAGTTTCGCAGAAAGATTCTTTCCAATTTTGAACGGAAGATATTTCTTTTTCACGATAGCCCTCTATGGGCTTCCAAATATCCCTTTGCCAATTCCACAAGAACAGCCTTAGCGAAAGGCTTCTTGAAGGGAAAGATGTAACTCTTTGAGATGAATTAACAGAACACAGAGCAGTTTCTCAGAAAGCTTCTTTCCAGTTTTGAACGGAAGATATTTCCTTTTTCACCATAGCCCTCTATGGGCTTCCAAATATCCCTTTGCCAATTCCACAAGAACAGCCTTAGCGAAAGGCTTCTTGAAGGGAAAGATGCAACTCTGTGAGATGAATTCACAGAACACAGAGCAGTTTCTCAGAAAGCTTCTTTCCAGTTTGGAACGGAAGATATTTCCTTTTTCACCATAGCCCTCTATGGGCTTCCAAATATCCCTTTGCCAATTCCACAAGAACAGCCTTAGCGAAAGGCTTCTTGAAGGGAAAGATGTAACTCTGTGAGATGAATTAACAGAACACAGAGCAGTATCTCAGAAAGTTTCTTTCCAGTTTTGAACGGAAGATATTTACTTTTTCACCATAGCCCTCTATGGGCTTCCAAATATCCCTTTGCCAATTCCACAAGAACAGCCTTAGCGAAAGGCTTCTTGAAGGGAAAGATGTAACTCTGTGAGATGAATTCACAGAACACAGAGCAGTTTCTCAGAAAGCTTCTTTCCAGTTTTGAACGGAAGATATTTACTTTTTCACCATAGCCCTCTATGGGCTTCCAAATATCCCTTTGCCAATTCCACAAGAACAGCCGTAGCGAAAGGTTTCTTGAAAGGAAAGATGTAACTCTGTGAGATGAATTCACAGAACACAGAGCAGTGTCTCAGAAAGCTTCTTTCCAGTTTTGAACGGAAGATATTTCCTTTTTCACCATAGCCCTCTATGGGCTCCCAAATATCCCTTTGCCAATTCCACAAGAACAGCCTTAGCGAAAGGCTTCTTGAAGGGAAAGATGTAACTCTGTGACATGAATTCACAGAACACAGAGCAGTTTCTCAGAAAGATTCTTTCCAGTTTGGAACGGAAGATATTTCCTTTTTCACCATAGGCCTCTATGGGCTTCCAAATATCCCTTTGCCAATTCCACAAGAACAGCCTTAGCGAAAGGCTTCTTGAAGGGAAACATGTAACTCTGTGAGATGAATTCACAGAACACAGAGCAGTTTCTCAGAAAGCTTCTTTCCAGTTTTGAACGGAAGATATTTCCTTTTTCACCATAGGCCTCTATGGGCTTCCAAATATCCCTTTGCCAATTCCACAAGAACAGCCTTAGTGAAAGGGTTCTTGAAGGGAAAGATGTAACTCTGTGAGATGAATTTACAGAACACAGAGCAGTTTCTCAGAAAGCTTCTTTCCAGTTTTGAACCTAAGATATTTACTTTTTCACCATAGCCCTCTATGGACTTCCAAATATCCCTTTGCCAATTCCACAAGAACAGCCTTAGCGAAAGGCTTCTTGAAAGGAAAGATGTAACTCTGTGAGATGAATTCACAGAACACAGAGCAGTGTCTCAGAAAGCTTCTTTCCAGTTTTGAACGGAAGATATTTCCTTTTTCACCATAGGCCTCTATGGGCTTCCAAATATCCCTTTGCCAATTCCACAAGAACAGCCTTAGCGAAACGCTCCTTGAAGGGAAAGATGTAACTCTGTGAGATGAATTCACAGAACACAGAGCAGTTTCTCAGAAAGGTTCTTTCCAGTTTTGAATGGAAGATATTTCCTTTTTCACCATAGGCCTCTATGGGCTTCCAAATATCCCTTTGCCAATTCCACAAGAACAGCCTTAGCGAAAGGCTTCTTGAAGGGAAAGATGTAACTCTGTGAGATGAATTAACAGAACACAGAGCAGTTTCTCAGAAAGCTTCTTTCCAGTTTTGAACGGAAGATATTTCCTTTTTCACCGTAGCCCTCTATGGGCTTCCAAATATCCCTTTGCCAATTCCACAAGAACAGCCTTAGCGAAAGGCTTGTTGAAGGGAAAGATGTAACTCTGTGAGATGAATTAACAGAACACACAGCAGTTTCTCAGAATGCTTCTTTCCAGTTTTGAACGGAAGATATTTCCTTTTTCACCATAGGCCTCTATGGGCTTCCAAATATCCCTTTGCCAATTCCACAAGAACAGCCTTAGCGAAAGGCTTCTTGAAGGGAAAGATGTAACTCTGTGAGATGAATTAACAGAACACAGAGCAGTTTCTCAGAAAGCTTCTTTCCAGTTTTGAACGGAAGATATTTCCTTTTTCACCATAGCCCTCTATGGGCTTCCAAATATCCCTTAGCCAATTCCACAAGAACAGCCTTAGCGAAAGGCTTCTTGAAGGGAAAGATGTAACTCTGTGAGATGAATTAACAGAATACAGAGCAGTTTCTCAGAAAGATTCTTTCCAATTTTGAACGGAAGATATTTCCTTTTTCACCGTAGCCCTCTATGGGCTTCCAAATATCCCTTTGCCAATTCCACAAGAACAGCCTTAGCGAAAGGCTTCTTGAAGGGAAAGATGTAACTCTGTGAGATGAATTAACAGAACACAGAGCCGTTTCTCAGAAAGCTTCTTTCCAGTTTTGAACGGAAGATATTTCCTTTTTCACCATAGCCCTCTATGGGCTTCCAAATATCCCTTTACCAATTCCACAAGAACAGACTTAGCGAAAGGCTTCTTGAAGGGAAAGATGTAACTCTGTGAGATGAATTAACAGAACACAGAGCAGTTTCTCAGAAAGCTTCTTTCCAGTTTTAAACGGAAGATATTTCCTTTTTCACCATAGCCCTCTATGGGCTTCCAAATATCCCTTTGCCAATTCCACAAGAACAGCCTTAGCGAAAGGCTTCTTGAAGGGAAAGATGTAACTCTGTGAGGTGAATTAACAGAACACAGAGCAGTTTCTCAGAAAGCTTCTTTCCAGTTTTGAACGGAAGATATTTCCTCTTTCACCATAGGCCTCTATGGGCTTCCAAATATCCCTTTGCCAATTCCACAAGAACAGCCTTAGCGAAAGGCTTCTTGAAGGGAAAGATGTAACTCTGTGAGATGAATTCACAGAACACAGAGCAGTTTCTCAGAAAGCTTCTTTCCAGTTTTGAACGGAAGATATTTCCTTTTTCACCATAGCCCTCTATGGGTTTCCAAATATCCCTTTGCCAATTCCACAAGAACAGCCTTAGCGAAAGGCTTCTTGAAGGGAAAGATGTAACTCTGTGAGATGAATTAACAGAACACAGAGCCGTTTCTCAGAAAGCTTCTTTCCAGTTTTGTACGGAAGATATTTACTTTTTCACCATAGGCCTCTATGGGCTTCCAAATATCCCTTTGCCAATTCCACAAGAACAGCCTTAGCGAAAGGCTTCTTGAAAGGAAAGATGTAACTCTGTGAGATGAATTCACAGAACACAGAGCAGTGTCTCAGAAAGCTTCTTTCCAGTTTGGAACGGAAGATATTTCCTTTTTCACCATAGCCCTCTATGGGCTTCCAAATATCCCTTTGCCAATTCCACAAGAACAGCCTTAGCGAAAGGCTTGTTGAAGGGAAAGATGTAACTCTGTGAGATGAATTAACAGAACACACAGCAGTTTCTCAGAAAGCTTCTTTCCAGTTTTCAACGGAAGATATTTCCTTTTTCACCATAGCCCTCTATGGGCTTCCAAATATCCCTTTGCCAATTCTACAAGAACAGCCTTAGCGAAAGGCTTCTTGAAGGGAAAGATGTAACTCTGTGAGATGAAATCGCAGAACACAGAGCAGTTTCTCAGAAAGCTTCTTTCCAGTTTTTAACGGAAGATATTTCCTTTTTCACCATAGCCCTCTATGGGCTTCCAAATATCCCTTTGCCAATTCCACAAGAACAGACTAAGCGAAAGGCTTCTTGAAGGGAAAGATGTAACTCTGTGAGATGAATTAACAGAACACAGAGCAGTTTCTCAGAAAGCTTCTTTCCAGTTTTGAACGGAAGATATTTCCTTTTTCACCATAGCCCTCTATGGGCTTCCAAATATCCCTTTGCCAATTCCACAAGAACAGCCTTAGCGAAAGGCTTCTTGAAGGGAAAGATGTAACTCTGTGAGATGAATTAACAGAATACAGAGCAGTTTCTCAGAAAGATTCTTTCCAATTTTGAACGGAAGATATTTCCTTTTTCACCGTAGCCCTCTATGGGCTTCCAAATATCCCTTTGCCAATTCCACAAGAACAGCCTTAGCGAAAGGCTTCTTGAAGGGAAAGATGTAACTCTGTGAGATGAATTCACAGAACACAGAGCAGTTACTTAGAAAGCTTCTTTCCAGTTTTGAACGGAAGATATTTCCTTTTTCACCATAGGCCTCTATGGGCTTCCAAATATCCCTTTGCCAATTCCACAAGAACAGCGTTAGCGAAAGGCTTCTTGAAGGGAAAGATGTAACTCTGTGAGATGAATTCACAGAACACAGAGCAGTTTCTCAGAAAGCTTCTTTCCAGTTTTTAACGGAAGATATTTCCTTTTTCACCATAGCCCTCTATGGGTTTCCAAATATCCCTTTGCCAATTCCACAAGAACAGCCTTAGCGAAAGGCTTCTTGAAGGGAAAGATGTAACTCTGTGAGATGAATTAACAGAACACAGAGCCGTTTCTCAGAAAGCTTCTTTCCAGTTTTGTACGGAAGATATTTACTTTTTCACCATAGCCCTCTATGGGCTTCCAAATATCCCTTTGCCAATTCCACAAGAACAGCCTTAGCGAAAGGCTTCTTGAAAGGAAAGATGTAACTCTGTGAGATGAATTCACAGAACACAGAGCAGTGTCTCAGAAAGCTTCTTTCCAGTTTGGAACGGAAGATATTTCCTTTTTCACCATAGCCCTCTATGGGCTTCCAAATATCCCTTTGCCAATTCCACAAGAACAGCCTTAGCGAAAGGCTTGTTGAAGGGAAAGATGTAACTCTGTGAGATGAATTAACAGAACACACAGCAGTTTCTCAGAAAGCTTCTTTCCAGTTTTCAACGGAAGATATTTCCTTTTTCACCATAGCCCTCTATGGGCTTCCAAATATCCCTTTGCCAATTCCACAAGAACAGCCTTAGCGAAAGGCTTCTTGAAGGGAAAGATGTAACTCTGTGAGATGAAATCGCAGAACACAGAGCAGTTTCTCAGAAAGCTTCTTTCCAGTTTTTAACGGATGATATTTCCTTTTTCACCATAGTCCTCTATGGGCTTCCAAATATCCCTTTGCCAATTCCACAAGAACAGACTAAGCGAAAGGCTTCTTGAAGGGAAAGATGTAACTCTGTGAGATGAATTAACAGAACACAGAGCAGTTTCTCAGAAAGCTTCTTTCCAGTTTTGAACGGAAGATATTTCCTTTTTCACCATAGCCCTCTATGGGCTTCCAAATATCCCTTTGCCAATTCCACAAGAACAGCCTTAGCGAAAGGCTTCTTGAAGGGAAAGATGTAACTCTGTGAGATGAATTAACAGAATACAGAGCAGTTTCTCAGAAAGATTCTTTCCAATTTTGAACGGAAGATATTTCCTTTTTCACCGTAGCCCTCTATGGGCTTCCAAATATCCCTTTGCCAATTCCACAAGAACAGCCTTAGCGAAAGGCTTCTTGAAGGGAAAGATGTAACTCTGTGAGATGAATTCACAGAACACAGAGCAGTTACTTAGAAAGCTTCTTTCCAGTTTTGAACGGAAGATATTTCCTTTTTCACCATAGGCCTCTATGGGCTTCCAAATATCCCTTTGCCAATTCCACAAGAACAGCGTTAGCGAAAGGCTTCTTGAAGGGAAAGATGTAACTCTGTGAGATGAATTCACAGAACACAGAGCAGTTTCTCAGAAAGCTTCTTTCCAGTTTTTAACGGAAGATATTTCCTTTTTCACCATAGCCCTCTATGGGTTTCCAAATATCCCTTTGCCAATTCCACAAGAACAGCCTTAGCGAAAGGCTTCTTGAAGGGAAAGATGTAACTCTGTGAGATGAATTAACAGAACACAGAGCCGTTTCTCAGAAAGCTTCTTTCCAGTTTTGTACGGAAGATATTTACTTTTTCACCATAGGCCTCTATGGGCTTCCAAATATCCCTTTGCCAATTCCACAAGAACAGCCTTAGCGAAAGGCTTCTTGAAAGGAAAGATGTAACTCTGTGAGATGAATTCACAGAACACAGAGCAGTGTCTCAGAAAGCTTCTTTCCAGTTTGGAACGGAAGATATTTCCTTTTTCACCATAGCCCTCTATGGGCTTCCAAATATCCCTTTGCCAATTCCACAAGAACAGCCTTAGCGAAAGGCTTGTTGAAGGGAAAGATGTAACTCTGTGAGATGAATTAACAGAACACACAGCAGTTTCTCAGAAAGCTTCTTTCCAGTTTTGAACGGAAGATATTTCCTTTTTCACCATAGCCCTCTATGGGCTTCCAAATATCCCTTTGCCAATTCCACAAGAACAGCCTTAGCGAAAGGCTTCTTGAAGGGAAAGATGTAACTCTGTGAGATGAAATCGCAGAACACAGAGCAGTTTCTCAGAAAGCTTCTTTCCAGTTTTTAACGGAAGATATTTCCTTTTTCACCATAGCCCTCTATGGGCTTCCAAATATCCCTTTGCCAATTCCACAAGAACAGACTAAGCGAAAGGCTTCTTGAAGGGAAAGATGTAACTCTGTGAGATGAATTAACAGAACACAGAGCAGTTTCTCAGAAAGCTTCTTTCCAGTTTTGAACGGAAGATATTTCCTTTTTCACCATAGCCCTCTTTGGGCTTCCAAATATCCCTTTGCCAATTCCACAAGAACAGCCTTAGCGAAAGGCTTCTTGAAGGGAAAGATGTAACTCTGTGAGATGAATTAACAGAACACAGAGCAGTTTCTCAGAAAGCTTCTTTCCAGTTTTGAACGGAAGATATTTCCTTTTTCACCATAGCCCTCTATGGGCTTCCAAATATCTCTTTGCCAATTCCACAAGAACAGCCTTAGCGAAAGGCTTGTTGAAGGGAAAGATGTAACTCTGTGAGATGAATTAACAGAACACACAGCAGTTTCTCAGAAAGCTTCTTTCCAGTTTTGAACGGAAGATATTTCCTTTTTCACCATAGGCCTCTATGGGCTTCCAAATATCCCTTTGCCAATTCCACAAGAACAGCCTTAGCGAAAGGCTTCTTGAAGGGAAAGATGTAACTCTGTGAGATGAATTAACAGAACACAGAGCAGTTTCTCAGAAAGCTTCTTTCCAGTTTTGAACGGAAGATATTTCCTTTTTCACCATAGCCCTCTATGGGCTTCCAAATATCCCTTTGCCAATTCCACAAGAACAGCCTTAGCGAAAGGCTTCTTGAAGGGAAAGATGTAACTCTGTGAGATGAATTAACAGAATACAGAGCAGTTTCTCAGAAAGATTCTTTCCAATTTTGAACGGAAGATATTTCCTTTTTCACCGTAGCCCTCTATGGGCTTCCAAATATCCCTTTGCCAATTCCACAAGAACAGCCTTAGCGAAAGGCTTCTTGAAGGGAAAGAGGTAACTCTGTGAGATGAATTCACAGAACACAGAGCAGTTTCTTAGAAAGCTTCTTTCCAGTTTTGAACGGAAGATATTTCCTTTTTCACCATAGGCCTCTATGGGCTTCCAAATATCCCTTTGCCAATTCCACAAGAACAGCGTTAGCGAAAGGCTTCTTGAAGGGAAATATGTAACTCTGTGAGATGAATTCACAGAACACAGAGCAGTTTCTCAGAAAGCTTCTTTCCAGTTTTGAACGGAAGATATTTCCTTTTTCACCATAGGCCTCTATGGGCTTCCAAATATCCCTTTGCCAATTCCACAAGAACAGCCTTAGCGAAAGGCTTATTGAAGGGAAAGATGTAACACTGTGAGATGAATTAACAGAACACAGAGCAGTTTCTCAGAAAGCTTCTTTCCAGTTTTGTACGGAAGATATTTACTTTTTCACCATAGGCCTCTATGGGCTTCCAAATATCCCTTTGCCAATTCCACAAGAACAGCCTTAGCGAAAGGCTTCTTGAAAGGAAAGATGTAACTCTGTGAGATGAATTCACAGAACACAGAGCAGTGTCTCAGAAAGCTTCTTTCCAGTTTGGAACGGAAGATATTTCCTTTTTCACCATAGCCCTCTATGGGCTTCCAAATATCCCTTTGCCAATTCCACAAGAACAGCCTTAGCGAAAGGCTTGTTGAAGGGAAAGATGTAACTCTGTGAGATGAATTAACAGAACACACAGCAGTTTCTCAGAAAGCTTCTTTCCAGTTTTGAACGGAAGATATTTCCTTTTTCACCATAGCCCTCTATGGGCTTCCAAATATCCCTTTGCCAATTCCACAAGAACAGCCTTAGCGAAAGGCTTCTTGAAGGGAAAGATGTAACTCTGTGAGATGAATTCACAGAACACAGAGCAGTTTCTCAGAAAGCTTCTTTCCAGTTTTGAACGGAAGATATTTCCTTTTTCACCATAGCCCTCTATGGGCTTCCAAATATCCCTTTGCCAATTCCACAAGAACAGACTTAGCGAAAGGCTTCTTGAAGGGAAAGATGTAACTCTGTGAGATGAATTAACAGAACACAGAGCAGTTTCTCAGAAAGCTTCTTTCCAGTTTGGAACGGAAGATATTTCCTTTTTCACCATAGCCCTCTATGGGCTTCCAAATATCCCTTTGCCAATTCCACAAGAACAGCCTTAGCGAAAGGCTTCTTGAAGGGAAAGATGTAACTCTGTGAGGTGAATTAACAGAACACAGAGCAGTTTCTCAGAAAGCTTCTTTCCAGTTTTGAACGGAAGTTATTTCCTTTTTCACCATAGCCCTCTATGGGCTTCCAAATATCCCTTTGCCAATTCCACAAGAACAGCCTTAGCGAAAGGCTTGTTGAAAGGAAAGATGTAACTCTGTGAGATGAATTAACAGAACACACAGCAGTTTCTCAGAAAGCTTCTTTCCAGTTTTGAACGGAAGATATTTCCTTTTTCACCATAGGCCTCTATGGGCTTCCAAATATCCCTTTGCCAATTCCACAAGAACAGCCTTAGCGAAAGCCTTCTTGAAGGGAAAGATGTAACTCTGTGAGATGAATTCACAGAACACAGAGCAGTTTCTCAGAAAGCTTCTTTCCAGTTTTGAACGGAAGATATTTCCTTTTTCACCATAGCCCTCTATGGGCTTCCAAATATCCCTTTGCCAATTCCACAAGAACAGCCTTAGCGAAAGGCTTCTTGAAGGGAAAGATGTAACTCTGTGAGATGAATTCACAGAACACAGAGCAGTTTCTCAGAAAGCTTCTTTCCAGTTTTGAACGGAAGATATTTCCTTTTTCACCATAGGCCTCTATGGGCTTCCAAATATCCCTTTGCCAATTCCACAAGAACAGCCTTAGCGAAAGGCTTCTTGAAGGGAAAGATGTAACTCTGTGAGATGAATTCACAGAACACAGAGCAGTTTCTCAGAAAGCTTCTTTCCAGTTTTGAACGGAAGATATTTCCTTTTTCACCATAGCCCTCTATGGGCTTCCAAATATCTCTTTGCCAATTCTACAAGAACAGCCTTAGCGAAAGGCTTCTTGAAGGGAAAGATGTAACTCTGTGAGATGAATTAACAGAACACAGAGCAGTTTCTCAGAGAGCTTCTTTCCAGTTTTGAACGGAAGATATTTCCTTTTTCACCATAGCCCTCTAAGGGCTTCCAAATATCCCTTTGCCAATTCCACAAGAACAGCCTTAGCGAAAGGCTTCTTGAAGGGAAAGATGTAACTCTGTGAGATGAATTAACAGAACACAGAGCAGTTTCTCAGAAAGCTTCTTTCCAATTTTGAACGGAAGATATTTCCTTTTTCACCATAGGCCTCTATGGGCTTCCAAATATCCCTTTGCCAATTCACAAGAACAGCCTTAGCGAAAGGCTTCTTGAAGAGAAAGATGTAACTCTGTGAGATGAATTAACAGAACACAGAGCCGTTTCTCAGAAAGCTTCTTTCCAGTTTTGAACGGAAGATATTTCCTTTTTCACCATAGCCCTCTATGGGCTTCCAAATATCCCTTTGCCAATTTCTCAAGAACAGCCTTAGCGAAAGGCTTCTTGAAGGGAAAGATGTAACTCTGTGAGATGAATTAACAGAACACAGAGCAGTTTCTCAGAAAGTTTCTTTCCAGTTTTGAACGGAAGATATTTACTTTTTCACCGTAGCCCTCTATGGGCTTCCAAATATCCCTTTGCCAATTCCACAAGAACAGCCTTATCGAAAGGCTTCTTGAAGGGAAAGATGTAACTCTGTGAGATGAATTCACAGAACACAGAGCAGTTTCTCAGAAAGCTTCTTTCCAGTTTTGAACGGAAGATATTTCCTTTTTCACCATAGCCCTCTATGGGCTTCCAAATATCCCTTTGCCAATTCCACAAGAACAGACTTATCGAAAGGCTTCTTGAAGGGAAAGATGTAACTCTGTGAGATGAATTAACAGAACACAGAGCAGTTTCTCAGAAAGCTTCTTTCCAGTTTTGAACGGAAGATATTTCCTTTTTCACCATAGCCCTCTATGGGCTTCCAAATATCCCTTTGCCAATTCCACAAGAACAGCCTTAGCGAAAGGCTTCTTGAAGGGAAAGATGTAACTCTGTGAGATGATTTAACAGAATACAGAGCAGTTTCTCAGAAAGATTCTTTCCAATTTTGAACGGAAGATATTTCCTTTTTCACCGTAGCCCTCTATGGGCTTCCAAATATACCTTTGCCAATTCCACAAGAACAGCCTTAGCGAAAGGCTTCTTGAAGGGAAAGATGTAACTCTGTGAGATGAATTAACAGAACACAGAGCAGTTTCTCAGAAAGCTTCTTTCCAGTTTTGAACGGAAGATATTTACTTTTTCACCATAGCCCTCTATGGGCTTCCAAATATCCCTTTGCCAATTCCACAAGAACAGCCTTAGCGAAAGGCTTCTTGAAGGGAAAGATGTAACTCTGTGAGATGAATTCACAGAACACAGAGCAGTTTCTCAGAAAGCTTCTTTCCAGTTTTGAACGGAAGATATTTCCTTTTTCACCATAGGCCTCTAGGGGCTTCCAAATATCCCTTTGCCAATTCCACAAGAACAGCCTTAGCGAAAGGCTTCTTGAAGGGAAAGATGTAACTCTGTGAGATGAATTCACAGAACACAGAGCAGTTTCTCAGAAAGCTTCTTTCCAGTTTTGAATGGAAGATATTTCCTTTTTCACCATAGCCCTCTATGGGCTTCCAAATATCCCTTTGCCAATTCTACAAGAACAGCCTTAGCGAAAGGCTTCTTGAAGGGAAAGATGTAACTCTGTGAGATGAATTAACAGAACACAGAGCAGTTTCTCAGAGAGCTTCTTTCCAGTTTTGAACGGAAGATATTTCCTTTTTCACCATAGCCCTCTAAGGGCTTCCAAATATCCCTTTGCCAATTCCACAAGAACAGCCTTAGCGAAAGGCTTCTTGAAGGGAAAGATGTAACTCTGTGAGATGAATTCACAGAACACACAGCAGTTTCTCAGAAAGCTTCTTTCCAGTTTTGAACGGAAGATATTTCCTTTTTCACCATAGGCCTCTATGGGCTTCCAAATATCCCTTTGCCAATTCCACAAGAACAGCCTTAGCGAAAGGCTTCTTGAAGGGAAAGATGTAACACTGTGAGATGAATTAACAGAACACAGAGCAGTTTCTCAGAAAGCTTCTTTCCAGTTTTGTACGGAAGATATTTACTTTTTCACCATAGGCCTCTATGGGCTTCCAAATATCCCTTTGCCAATTCCACAAGAACAGCCTTAGCGAAAGGCTTCTTGAAAGGAAAGATGTAACTCTGTGAGATGAATTCACAGAATACAGAGCAGTGTCTCAGAAAGCTTCTCTCCAGTTTGGAACGGAAGATATTTCCTTTTTCACCATAGCCCTCTATGGGCTTCCAAATATCCCTTTGCCAATTCCACAAGAACAGCCTTAGCGAAAGGCTTGTTGAAGGGAAAGATGTAACTCTGTGAGATGAATTAACAGAACACAGAGCAGTTTCTCAGAAAGCTTCTTTCCAGTTTTGAACGGAAGATATTTCCTTTTTCACCATAGCCCTCTATGGGCTTCCAAATATCCCTTTGCCAATTCAACAAGAACAGCCTTAGCGAAAGGCTTCTTGAAGGGAAAGATGTAACTCTGTGAGATGAATTCACAGAACACAGAGCAGTTTCTCAGAAAGCTTCTTTCCAGTTTTGAACGGAAGATATTTCCTTTTTCACCATAGCCCTCTATGGGCTTCCAAATATCCCTTTGCCAATTCCACAAGAACAGCCTTAGCGAAAGGCTTCTTGAAGGGAAAGATGTAACTCTGTGAGATGAATTAACAGAACACAGAGCCGTTTCTCAGAAAGCTTCTTTCCAGTTTTGTACGGAAGATATTTACTTTTTCACCATAGGCCTCTATGGGCTTCCAAATATCCCTTTGCCAATTCCACAAGAACAGCCTTAGCGAAAGGCTTCTTTAAAGGAAAGATGTAACTCTGTGAGATGAATTCACAGAACACAGAGCAGTGTCTCAGAAAGCTTCTTTCCAGTTTGGAACGGAAGATATTTCCTTTTTCACCATAGCCCTGTATGGGCTTCCAAATATCCCTTTGCCAATTCCACAAGAACAGCCTTAGCGGAAGGCTTGTTGAAGGGAAAGATGTAACTCTGTGAGATGAATTAACAGAACACACAGCAGTTTCTCAGAAAGCTTCTTTCCAGTTTTGAACGGAAGATATTTCCTTTTTCACCATAGCCCTCTATGGGCTTCCAAATATCCGTTTGCCAATTCCACAAGAACAGCCTTAGCGAAAGGCTTGTTGAAGGGAAAGATGTAACTCTGTGAGATGAATTCACAGAACACAGAGCAGTTTCTCAGAAAGCTTCTTTCCAGTTTTGAACGGAAGATATTTCCTTTTTCACCATAGCCCTCTATGGGCTTCCAAATATCCCTTTGCCAATTCCACAAGAACAGACTAAGCGAAAGGCTTCTTGAAGGGAAAGATGTAACTCTGTGAGATGAATTAACAGAACACAGAGCAGTTTCTCAGAAAGCTTCTTTCCAGTTTTGAACGGAAGATATTTCCTTTTTCACCATAGCCCTCTATGGGCTTCCAAATATCCCTTTGCCAATTCCACAAGAACAGCCTTAGCGAAAGGCTTCTTGAAGGGAAAGATGTAACTCTGTGAGATGAATTCACAGAACACAGAGCAGTTTCTCAGAAAGCTTCTTTCCAGTTTTGAACGGAAGATATTTCCTTTTTCACCATAGCCCTCTATGGGCTTCCAAATATCCCTTTGCCAATTCCACAAGAACAGCCTTAGCGAAAGGCTTGTTGAAGGGAAAGATGTAACTCTGTGAGATGAATTAACAGAACACACAGCAGTTTCTCAGAAAGCTTCTTTCCAGTTTTGAACGGAAGATATTTCCTTTTTCACCATAGGCCTCTATGGGCTTCCAAATATCCCTTTGCCAATTCCACAAGAACAGCCTTAACGAAAGGCTTCTTGAAGGGAAAGATGTAACTCTGTGAGATGAATTAACAGAACACAGAGCAGTTTCTCAGAAAGCTTCTTTCCAGTTTTGAACGGAAGATATTTCCTTTTTCACCATAGCCCTCTATGGGCTTCCAAATATCCCTTTGCCAATTCCACAAGAACAGCCTTAGCGAAAGGCTTCTTGAAGGGAAAGATGTAACTCTGTGAGATGAATTAACAGAACACAGAGCAGTTTCTCAGAAAGATTCTTTCCAATTTTGAACGGAAGATATTTCTTTTTCACCATAGCCCTCTATGGGCTTCCAAATATCCCTTTGCCAATTCCACAAGAACAGCCTGAGCGAAAGGCTTCTTGAAAGGAAAGATGTAACTCTGTGAGATGAATTCACAGAACACAGAGCAGTGTCTCAGAAAGCTTCTTTCCTGTTTGGAACGGAAGATATTTCCTTTTTCACCATAGGCCTCTATGGGCTTCCAAATATCCCTTTGCCAATTCCACAAGAACAGCATTAGCGAAAGGCTTCTTGAAGGGAAAGATGTAACTCTGTGAGATGAATTCACAGAACACAGAGCAGTTTCTCAGAAAGCTTCTTTCCAGTTTTGAACGGAAGATATTTCCTTTTTCACCATAGCCCTCTATGGGCTTCCAAATATCCCTTTGCCAATTCCACAAGAACAGCCTTAGCGAAAGGCTTCTTGAAGGGAAAGATGTAACTCTGTGAGATGAATTCACAGAACACAGAGCAGTTTCTCAGAAAGCTTCTTTCCAGTTTTGAACGGAAGATATTTCCTTTTTCACCATAGCCCTCTAGGGGCTTCCAAATATCCCTTTGCCAATTCCACAAGAACAGCCTTAGCGAAAGGCTTCTTGAAGGGAAAGATGTAACTCTGTGAGATGAATTCACAGAACACAGAGCAGTTTCTCAGAAAGCTTCTTTCCAGTTTTGAACGGAAGATATTTCCTTTTTCACCATAGCCCTCTATGGGCTTCCAAATATCCCTTTGCCAATTCCACAAGAACAGCCTTAGCGAAAGGATTCTTGAAGGGAAAGATGTAACTCTGTGAGATGAATTAACAGAACACAGAGCAGTTTCTCAGAAAGCTTCTTTCCAGTTTTGAACGGAAGATATTTCCTTTTTCACCATAGCCCTCTATGGGCTTCCAAATATCCCTTTGCCAATTCCACAAGAACAGCCTTAGCGAAAGGCTTCTTGAAGGGAAAGATGTAACTCTGTGAGATGAATTCACAGAACACAGAGCAGTTTCTCAGAAAGCTTCTTTCCAGTTTTAAACGGAAGATAGTTCGTTTTTCACCATAGGCCTCTATGGGCTTCAAAATATCCCTTTGCCAATTCCACAACAACAGCCTTAGTGAAAGGCTTCTTGAAGGGAAAGATGTAACTGTGTGAGATGAATTCACAGACCACAGAGCAGTTTCTCAGAAAGCTTCTTTCCAGTTTTGAACTGAAGATATTTCCTTTTTCACCATAGGCCTCTATGGGCTTCCAAATATCCCTTTGCCAATTCCACAAGAACAGCCTTAGCGAAAGGCTTCTTGAAGGGAAAGATGTAACTCTGTGAGATGAATTCACAGAACACAGAGCAGTTTCTCAGAAAGCTTCTTTCCAGTTTTGAACGGAAGATATTTCCTTTTTCACCATAGCCCTCTATGGGCTTCCAAATATCCCTTTGCCAATTCCACAAGAACAGACTTAGCGAAAGGCTTCTTGAAGGGAAAGATGTAACTCTGTGAGATGAATTAACAGAACACTGAGCCGTTTCTCAGAAAGCTTCTTTCCAGTTTTGAACGGAAGATATTTCCTTTTTCACCATAGCCCTCTATGGGCTTCCAAATATCCCTTTGCCAATTCCACAAGAACAGCCTTAGCGAAAGGCTTCTCGAAGGGAGAGATGTAACTCTGTGAGATGAATTAACAGAACACAGAGCAGTTTCTCAGAAAGCTTCTTTCCAGTTTTGAACGGAAGATATTTCCTTTTTCACCATAGCCCTCTATGGGCTTCCAAATATCCCTTTGCCAATTCCACAAGAACAGCCTTAGCGAAAGGCTTCTTGAAGGGAAAGATGTAACTCTGTGAGATGAATTCACAGAACACAGAGCAGTTTCTCAGAAAGCTTCTTTCCAGTTTTGAACGGAAGATATTTCCTTTTTCACCATAGCCCTCTATGGGCTTCCAAATATCCCTTTGCCAATTCCACAAGAACAGCCTTAGCGAAAGGCTTCTTGAAGGGAAATATGTAACTCTGTGAGATGAATTCACAGACCACAGAGCAGTTTCTCAGAAAGCTTCTTTCCAGTTTTGAACTGAAGATATTTCCTTTTTCACCATAGGCCTCTATGGGCTTCCAAATATCCCTTTGCCAATTCCACAAGAACAGCCTTAGCGAAAGGCTTCTTGAAGGGAAAGATGTAACTCTGTGAGATGAATTCACAGAACACAGAGCAGTTTCTCAGAAAGCTTCTTTCCAGTTTTGAACGGAAGATATTTGCTTTTTCACCATAGCCCTCTATGGGCTTCCAAATATCCCTTTGCCAATTCCACAAGAACAGACTTAGCGAAAGGCTTCTTGAAGGGAAAGATGTAACTCTGTGAGATGAATTAACAGAACACTGAGCCGTTTCTCAGAAAGCTTCTTTCCAGTTTTGAACGGAAGATATTTCCTTTTTCACCATAGCCCTCTATGGGCTTCCAAATATCCCTTTGCCAATTCCACAAGAACAGCCTTAGCGAAAGGCTTCTCGAAGGGAGAGATGTAACTCTGTGAGATGAATTAACAGAACACAGAGCAGTATCTCAGAAAGCTTCTTTCCAGTTTTGAACGGAAGATATTTCCTTTTTCACCATAGCCCTCTAAGGGCTTCCAAATATCCCTTTGCCAATTCCACAAGAACAGCCTTAGCGAAAGGCTTCTTGAAGGGAAAGATGTAACTCTGTGAGATGAATTCACAGAACACAGAGCAGTTTCTCAGAAAGCTTCTTTCCAATTTTGAACGGAAGATATTTCCTTTTTCACCATAGCCCTCTATGGGCTTCCAAATATCCCTTTGCCAATTCCACAAGAACAGCCTTAGCGAAAGGCTTCTTGAAGGGAAACATGTAACTCTGTGAGATGAATTCACAGAACACAGAACAGTTTCTCAGAAAGCTTCTTTCCAGTTTTGAACGGAAGATATTTCCTTTTTCACCATAGCCCTCTAGGGGCTTCCAAATATCCCTTTGCCAATTCCACAAGAACAGCCTTATCGAAAGGCTTCTTGAAGGGAAAGATGTAACTCTGTGAGATGAATTCACAGAACACAGAGCAGTTTCTCAGAAAGATTCTTTCCAGTTTGGAACGGAAGATATTTCCTTTTTCACCATAGGCCTCTATGGGCTTCCAAATATCCCTTTGCCAATTCCACAAGAACAGCCTTAGCGAAAGGCTTCTTGAAGGGAAAGATGTAACTCTGTGAGATGAATTCACAGAACACAGAGCAGTTTCTCAGAAAGCTTCTTTCCAGTTTTGAACGGAAGATATTTCCTTTTTCACCATAGGCCTCTATGGGCTTCCAAATATCCCTTTGCCAATTCCACAAGAACAGCCTTAGCGAAAGGCTTCTTGAAGGGAAAGATGTAACTCTGTGAGATGAATTAACAGAACACAGAGCAGTTTCTCAGAAAGCTTCTTTCCAGTTTTGAACGGAAGATATTTCCTTTTTCACCATAGCCCTCTATGGGCTTCCAAATATCCCTTTGCCAATTCCACAAGAACAGCCTTAGCGAAAGGCTTCTTGAAGGGAAAGATGTAACTCTGTGAGATGAATTAACAGAATACAGAGCAGTTTCTCAGAAAGATTCTTTCCAATTTTGAACGGAAGATATTTCCTTTTTCACCGTAGCCCTCTATGGGCTTCCAAATATCCCTTTGCCAATTTCTCAAGAACAGCCTTAGCGAAAGGCTTCTTGAAGGGAAAGATGTAACTCTGTGAGATGAATTCACAGAACACAGAGCAGTTTCTTAGAAAGCTTCTTTCCAGTTTTGAACGGAAGATATTTCCTTTTTCACCATAGGCCTCTATGGGCTTCCAAATATCCCTTTGCCAATTCCACAAGAACAGCGTTAGCGAAAGGCTTCTTGAAGGGAAAGATGTAACTCTGTGAGATGAATTCACAGAACACAGAGCAGTTTCTCAGAAAGCTTCTTTCCAGTTTTTAACGGAAGATATTTCCTTTTTCACCATAGCCCTCTATGGGTTTCCAAATATCCCTTTGCCAATTCCACAAGAACAGCCTTAGCGAAAGGCTTCTTGAAGGGAAAGATGTAACTCTGTGAGATGAATTCACAGAACACAGAGCAGTTTCTTAGAAAGCTTCTTTCCAGTTTTGAACGGAAGATATTTCCTTTTTCACCATAGGCCTCTATGGGCTTCCAAATATCCCTTTGCCAATTCCACAAGAACAGCGTTAGCGAAAGGCTTCTTGAAGGGAAAGATGTAACTCTGTGAGATGAATTCACAGAACACAGAGCAGTTTCTCAGAAAGCTTCTTTCCAGTTTTGAACGGAAGATATTTCCTTTTTCACCATAGGCCTCTATGGGCTTCCAAATATCCCTTTGCCAATTCCACAAGAACAGCCTTAGCGAAAGGCTTATTGAAGGGAAAGATGTAACACTGTGAGATGAATTAACAGAACACAGAGCAGTTTCTCAGAAAGCTTCTTTCCAGTTTTGTACGGAAGATATTTACTTTTTCACCATAGGCCTCTATGGGCTTCCAAATATCCCTTTGCCAATTCCACAAGAACAGCCTTAGCGAAAGGCTTCTTGAAAGGAAAGATGTAACTCTGTGAGATGAATTCACAGAACACAGAGCAGTGTCTCAGAAAGCTTCTTTCCAGTTTGGAACGGAAGATATTTCCTTTTTCACCATAGCCCTCTATGGGCTTCCAAATATCCCTTTGCCAATTCCACAAGAACAGCCTTAGCGAAAGGCTTGTTGAAGGGAAAGATGTAACTCTGTGAGATGAATTAACAGAACACACAGCAGTTTCTCAGAAAGCTTCTTTCCAGTTTTGAACGGAAGATATTTCCTTTTTCACCATAGCCCTCTATGGGCTTCCAAATATCCCTTTGCCAATTCCACAAGAACAGCCTTAGCGAAAGGATTCTTGAAGGGAAAGATGTAACTCTGTGAGATGAATTCACAGAACACAGAGCAGTTTCTCAGAAAGCTTCTTTCCAGTTTTGAACGGAAGATATTTCCTTTTTCACCATAGCCCTCTATGGGCTTCCAAATATCCCTTTGCCAATTCCACAAGAACAGACTTAGCGAAAGGCTTCTTGAAGGGAAAGATGTAACTCTGTGAGATGAATTAACAGAACACAGAGCAGTTTCTCAGAAAGCTTCTTTCCAGTTTGGAACGGAAGATATTTCCTTTTTCACCATAGCCCTCTATGGGCTTCCAAATATCCCTTTGCCAATTCCACAAGAACAGCCTTAGCGAAAGGCTTCTTGAAGGGAAAGATGTAACTCTGTGAGGTGAATTAACAGAACACAGAGCAGTTTCTCAGAAAGCTTCTTTCCAGTTTTGAACGGAAGTTATTTCCTTTTTCACCATAGCCCTCTATGGGCTTCCAAATATCCCTTTGCCAATTCCACAAGAACAGCCTTAGCGAAAGGCTTGTTGAAGGGAAAGATGTAACTCTGTGAGATGAATTAACAGAACACACAGCAGTTTCTCAGAAAGCTTCTTTCCAGTTTTGAACGGAAGATATTTCCTTTTTCACCATAGGCCTCTATGGGCTTCCAAATATCCCTTTGCCAATTCCACAAGAACAGCCTTAGCGAAAGGCTTCTTGAAGGGAAAGATGTAACTCTGTGAGATGAATTCACAGAACACAGAGCAGTTTCTCAGAAAGCTTCTTTCCAGTTTTGAACGGAAGATATTTCCTTTTTCACCATAGCCCTCTATGGGCTTCCAAATATCCCTTTGCCAATTCCACAAGAACAGACTTAGCGAAAGGCTTCTTGAAGGGAAAGATGTAACTCTGTGAGATGAATTAACAGAACACAGAGCAGTTTCTCAGAAAGCTTCTTTCCAGTTTGGAACGGAAGATATTTCCTTTTTCACCATAGCCCTCTATGGGCTTCCAAATATCCCTTTGCCAATTCCACAAGAACAGCCTTAGCGAAAGGCTTCTTGAAGGGAAAGATGTAACTCTGTGAGATGAATTAACAGAACACAGAGCAGTTTCTCAGAGAGCTTCTTTCCAGTTTTGAACGGAAGATATTTCCTTTTTCACCATAGCCCTCTAAGGGCTTCCAAATATCCCTTTGCCAATTCCACAAGAACAGCCTTAGCGAAAGGCTTCTTGAAGGGAAAGATGTAACTCTGTGAGATGAATTAACAGAACACAGAGCAGTTTCTCAGAAAGCTTCTTTCCAATTTTGAACGGAAGATATTTCCTTTTTCACCATAGGCCTCTATGGGCTTCCAAATATCCCTTTGCCAATTCACAAGAACAGCCTTAGCGAAAGGCTTCTTGAAGAGAAAGATGTAACTCTGTGAGATGAATTAACAGAACACAGAGCCGTTTCTCAGAAAGCTTCTTTCCAGTTTTGAACGGAAGATATTTCCTTTTTCACCATAGCCCTCTATGGGCTTCCAAATATCCCTTTGCCAATTCCACAAGAACAGCCTTAGCGAAAGGCTTCTTGAAGGGAAAGATGTAACTCTGTGAGATGAATTCACAGAACACAGAGCAGTTTCTCAGAAAGCTTCTTTCCAGTTTTGAACGGAAGATATTTCCTTTTTCACCATAGGCCTCTATGGGCTTCCAAATATCCCTTTGCCAATTCCACAAGAACAGCCTTAGCGAAAGGCTTCTTGAAGGGAAAGATGTAACTCTGTGAGATGAATTCACAGAACACAGAGCAGTTTCTCAGAAAGCTTCTTTCCAGTTTTGAACGGAAGATGTTTCCTTTTTCACCATAGCCCTCTATGGGCTTCCAAATATCTCTTTGCCAATTCTACAAGAACAGCCTTAGCGAAAGGCTTCTTGAAGGGAAAGATGTAACTCTGTGAGATGAATTAACAGAACACAGAGCAGTTTCTCAGAGAGCTTCTTTCCAGTTTTGAACGGAAGATATTTCCTTTTTCACCATAGCCCTCTAAGGGCTTCCAAATATCCCTTTGCCAATTCCACAAGAACAGCCTTAGCGAAAGGCTTCTTGAAGGGAAAGATGTAACTCTGTGAGATGAATTAACAGAACACAGAGCAGTTTCTCAGAAAGCTTCTTTCCAATTTTGAACGGAAGATATTTCCTTTTTCACCATAGGCCTCTATGGGCTTCCAAATATCCCTTTGCCAATTCACAAGAACAGCCTTAGCGAAAGGCTTCTTGAAGAGAAAGATGTAACTCTGTGAGATGAATTAACAGAACACAGAGCCGTTTCTCAGAAAGCTTCTTTCCAGTTTTGAACGGAAGATATTTCCTTTTTCACCATAGCCCTCTATGGGCTTCCAAATATCCCTTTGCCAATTTCTCAAGAACAGCCTTAGCGAAAGGCTTCTTGAAGGGAAAGATGTAACTCTGTGAGATGAATTCACAGAACACAGAGCAGTTTCTCAGAAAGCTTCTTTCCAGTTTTGAACGGAAGATGTTTCCTTTTTCACCATAGCCCTCTATGGGCTTCCAAATATCTCTTTGCCAATTCTACAAGAACAGCCTTAGCGAAAGGCTTCTTGAAGGGAAAGATGTAACTCTGTGAGATGAATTAACAGAACACAGAGCAGTTTCTCAGAGAGCTTCTTTCCAGTTTTGAACGGAAGATATTTCCTTTTTCACCATAGCCCTCTAAGGGCTTCCAAATATCCCTTTGCCAATTCCACAAGAACAGCCTTAGCGAAAGGCTTCTTGAAGGGAAAGATGTAACTCTGTGAGATGAATTAACAGAACACAGAGCAGTTTCTCAGAAAGCTTCTTTCCAATTTTGAACGGAAGATATTTCCTTTTTCACCATAGGCCTCTATGGGCTTCCAAATATCCCTTTGCCAATTCACAAGAACAGCCTTAGCGAAAGGCTTCTTGAAGAGAAAGATGTAACTCTGTGAGATGAATTAACAGAACACAGAGCCGTTTCTCAGAAAGCTTCTTTCCAGTTTTGAACGGAAGATATTTCCTTTTTCACCATAGCCCTCTATGGGCTTCCAAATATCCCTTTGCCAATTTCTCAAGAACAGCCTTAGCGAAAGGCTTCTTGAAGGGAAAGATGTAACTCTGTGAGATG
Organism: Chlorocebus sabaeus; assembly: GCF_047675955.1. Taxonomy (NCBI): domain Eukaryota; kingdom Metazoa; phylum Chordata; class Mammalia; order Primates; family Cercopithecidae; genus Chlorocebus; species Chlorocebus sabaeus. Next base: position 250,708 of record NW_027327608.1, read on the forward strand.
AATTAACAGAACACAGAGCAGTTTCTCAGAAAGTTTCTTTCCAGTTTTGAACGGAAGATATTTACTTTTTCACCGTAGCCCTCTATGGGCTTCCAAATATCCCTTTGCCAATTCCACAAGAACAGCCTTATCGAAAGGCTTCTTGAAGGGAAAGATGTAACTCTGTGAGATGAATTCACAGAACACAGAGCAGTTTCTCAGAAAGCTTCTTTCCAGTTTTGAACGGAAGATATTTCCTTTTTCACCATAGCCCTCTATGGGCTTCCAAATATCCCTTTGCCAATTCCACAAGAACAGCCTTAGCGAAAGGCTTGTTGAAGGGAAAGATGTAACTCTGTGAGATGAATTAACAGAACACAGAGCAGTTTCTCAGAAAGCTTCTTTCCAGTTTTGAACGGAAGATATTTCCTTTTTCACCATAGCCCTCTATGGGCTTCCAAATATCCCTTTGCCAATTCAACAAGAACAGCCTTAGCGAAAGGCTTCTTGAAGGGAAAGATGTAACTCTGTGAGATGAATTCACAGAACACAGAGCAGTTTCTCAGAAAGCTTCTTTCCAGTTTTTAACGGAAGATATTTCCTTTTTCACCATAGCCCTCTATGGGCTTCCAAATATCCCTTTGCCAATTCCACAAGAACAGCCTTAGCGAAAGGCTTCTTGAAGGGAAAGATGTAACTCTGTGAGATGAATTAACAGAACACAGAGCCGTTTCTCAGAAAGCTTCTTTCCAGTTTTGTACGGAAGATATTTACTTTTTCACCATAGGCCTCTATGGGCTTCCAAATATCCCTTTGCCAATTCCACAAGAACAGCCTTAGCGAAAGGCTTCTTTAAAGGAAAGATGTAACTCTGTGAGATGAATTCACAGAACACAGAGCAGTGTCTCAGAAAGCTTCTTTCCAGTTTGGAACGGAAGATATTTCCTTTTTCACCATAGCCCTGTATGGGCTTCCAAATATCCCTTTGCCAATTCCACAAGAACAGCCTTAGCGAAAGGCTTGTTGAAGGGAAAGATGTAACTCTGTGAGATGAATTAACAGAACACACAGCAGTTTCTCAGAAAGCTTCTTTCCAGTTTTGAACGGAAGATATTTCCTTTTTCACCATAGCCCTCTATGGGCTTCCAAATATCCGTTTGCCAATTCCACAAGAACAGCCTTAGCGAAAGGCTTCTTGAAGGGAAAGATGTAACTCTGTGAGATGAATTCACAGAACACAGAGCAGTTTCTCAGAAAGCTTCTTTCCAGTTTTGAACGGAAGATATTTCCTTTTTCACCATAGCCCTCTATGGGCTTCCAAATATCCCTTTGCCAATTCCACAAGAACAGACTAAGCGAAAGGCTTCTTGAAGGGAAAGATGTAACTCTGTGAGATGAATTAACAGAACACAGAGCAGTTTCTCAGAAAGCTTCTTTCCAGTTTTGAACGGAAGATATTTCCTTTTTCACCATAGCCCTCTATGGGCTTCCAAATATCCCTTTGCCAATTCCACAAGAACAGCCTTAGCGAAAGGCTTCTTGAAGGGAAAGATGTAACTCTGTGAGATGAATTCACAGAACACAGAGCAGTTTCTCAGAAAGCTTCTTTCCAGTTTTGAACGGAAGATATTTCCTTTTTCACCATAGCCCTCTATGGGCTTCCAAATATCCCTTTGCCAATTCCACAAGAACAGCCTTAGCGAAAGGCTTGTTGAAGGGAAAGATGTAACTCTGTGAGATGAATTAACAGAACACACAGCAGTTTCTCAGAAAGCTTCTTTCCAGTTTTGAACGGAAGATATTTCCTTTTTCACCATAGGCCTCTATGGGCTTCCAAATATCCCTTTGCCAATTCCACAAGAACAGCCTTAGCGAAAGGCTTCTTGAAGGGAAAGATGTAACTCTGTGAGATGAATTAACAGAACACAGAGCAGTTTCTCAGAAAGCTTCTTTCCAGTTTTGAACGGAAGATATTTCCTTTTTCACCATAGCCCTCTATGGGCTTCCAAATATCCCTTTGCCAATTTCTCAAGAACAGCCTTAGCGAAAGGCTTCTTGAAGGGAAAGATGTAACTCTGTGAGATGAATTAACAGAACACAGAGCAGTTTCTCAGAAAGTTTCTTTCCAGTTTTGAACGGAAGATATTTACTTTTTCACCGTAGCCCTCTATGGGCTTCCAAATATCCCTTTGCCAATTCCACAAGAACAGCCTTATCGAAAGGCTTCTTGAAGGGAAAGATGTAACTCTGTGAGATGAATTCACAGAACACAGAGCAGTTTCTCAGAAAGCTTCTTTCCAGTTTTGAACGGAAGATATTTCCTTTTTCACCATAGCCCTCTATGGGCTTCCAAATATCCCTTTGCCAATTCCACAAGAACAGACTTAGCGAAAGGCTTCTTGAAGGGAAAGATGTAACTCTGTGAGATGAATTAACAGAACACAGAGCAGTTTCTCAGAAAGCTTCTTTCCAGTTTTGAACGGAAGATATTTCCTTTTTCACCATAGCCCTCTATGGGCTTCCAAATATCCCTTTGCCAATTCCACAAGAACAGCCTTAGCGAAAGGCTTCTTGAAGGGAAAGATGTAACTCTGTGAGATGATTTAACAGAATACAGAGCAGTTTCTCAGAAAGATTCTTTCCAATTTTGAACGGAAGATATTTCCTTTTTCACCGTAGCCCTCTATGGGCTTCCAAATATACCTTTGCCAATTCCACAAGAACAGCCTTAGCGAAAGGCTTCTTGAAGGGAAAGATGTAACTCTGTGAGATGAATTAACAGAACACAGAGCAGTTTCTCAGAAAGCTTCTTTCCAGTTTTGAACGGAAGATATTTACTTTTTCACCATAGCCCTCTATGGGCTTCCAAATATCCCTTTGCCAATTCCACAAGAACAGCCTTAGCGAAAGGCTTCTTGAAGGGAAAGATGTAACTCTGTGAGATGAATTCACAGAACACAGAGCAGTTTCTCAGAAAGCTTCTTTCCAGTTTTGAACAGAAGATATTTCCTTTTTCACCATAGGCCTCTAGGGGCTTCCAAATATCCCTTTGCCAATTCCACAAGAAAAGCCTTAGCGAAAGGCTTCTTGAAGGGAAAGATGTAACTCTGTGAGATGAATTCACAGAACACAGAGCAGTTTCTCAGAAAGCTTCTTTCCAGTTTTGAATGGAGGATATTTCCTTTTTCACCATAGCCCTCTATGGGCTTCCAAATATCCCTTTGCCAATTCTACAAGAACAGCCTTAGCGAAAGGCTTCTTGAAGGGAAAGATGTAACTCTGTGAGATGAATTAACAGAACACAGAGCAGTTTCTCAGAGAGCTTCTTTCCAGTTTTGAACGGAAGATATTTCCTTTTTCACCATAGCCCTCTAAGGGCTTCCAAATATCCCTTTGCCAATTCCACAAGAACAGCCTTAGCGAAAGGCTTCTTGAAGGGAAAGATGTAACTCTGTGAGATGAATTCACAGAACACAGAGCAGTTTCTCAGAAAGCTTCTTTCCAGTTTTTAACGGAAGATATTTCCTTTTTCACTATAGCCCTCTATGGGCTTCCAAATATCCCTTTGCCAATTCCACAAGAACAGCCTTAGCGAAAGGCTTCTTGAAGGGAAAGATGTAACTCTGTGAGATGAATTAACAGAACACAGAGCCGTTTCTCAGAAAGCTTCTTTCCAGTTTTGTACGGAAGATATTTACTTTTTCACCATAGGCCTCTATGGGCTTCCAAATATCCCTTTGCCAATTCCACAAGAACAGCCTTAGCGAAAGGCTTCTTTAAAGGAAAGATGTAACTCTGTGAGATGAATTCACAGAACACTGAGCAGTGTCTCAGAAAGCTTCTTTCCAGTTTGGAACGGAAGATATTTCCTTTTTCACCATAGCCCTGTATGGGCTTCCAAATATCCCTTTGCCAATTCCACAAGAACAGCCTTAGCGAAAGGCTTGTTGAAGGGAAAGATGTAACTCTGTGAGATGAATTAACAGAACACACAGCAGTTTCTCAGAAAGCTTCTTTCCAGTTTTGAACGGAAGATATTTCCTTTTTCACCATAGCCCTCTATGGGCTTCCAAATATCCGTTTGCCAATTCCACAAGAACAGCCTTAGCGAAAGGCTTCTTGAAGGGAAAGATGTAACTCTGTGAGATGAATTCACAGAACACAGAGCAGTTTCTCAGAAAGCTTCTTTCCAGTTTTGAACGGAAGATATTTCCTTTTTCACCATAGCCCTCTATGGGCTTCCAATTATCCCTTTGCCAATTCCACAAGAACAGACTAAGCGAAAGGCTTCTTGAAGGGAAAGATGTAACTCTGTGAGATGAATTAACAGAACACAGAGCAGTTTCTCAGAAAGCTTCTTTCCAGTTTTGAACGGAAGATATTTCCTTTTTCACCATAGCCCTCTATGGGCTTCCAAATATCCCTTTGCCAATTCCACAAGAACAGCCTTAGCGAAAGGCTTCTTGAAGGGAAAGATGTAACTCTGTGAGATGAATTCACAGAACACAGAGCAGTTTCTCAGAAAGCTTCTTTCCAGTTTTGAACGGAAGATATTTCCTTTTTCACCATAGCCCTCTATGGGCTTCCAAATATCCCTTTGCCAATTCCACAAGAACAGCCTTAGCGAAAGGCTTGTTGAAGGGAAAGATGTAACTCTGTGAGATGAATTAACAGAACACACAGCAGTTTCTCAGAAAGCTTCTTTCCAGTTTTGAACGGAAGATATTTCCTTTTTCACCATAGGCCTCTATGGGCTTCCAAATATCTCTTTGCCAATTCTACAAGAACAGCCTTAGCGAAAGGCTTCTTGAAGGGAAAGATGTAACTCTGTGAGATGAATTAACAGAACACAGAGCAGTTTCTCAGAGAGCTTCTTTCCAGTTTTGAACGGAAGATATTTCCTTTTTCACCATAGCCCTCTAAGGGCTTCCAAATATCCCTTTGCCAATTCCACAAGAACAGCCTTAGCGAAAGGCTTCTTGAAGGGAAAGATGTAACTCTGTGAGATGAATTAACAGAACACAGAGCAGTTTCTCAGAAAGCTTCTTTCCAATTTTGAACGGAAGATATTTCGTTTTTAACCATAGGCCTCTATGGGCTTCCAAATATCCCTTTGCCAATTCACAAGAACAGCCTTAGCGAAAGGCTTCTTGAAGAGAAAGATGTAACTCTGTGAGATGAATTAACAGAACACAGAGCCGTTTCTCAGAAAGCTTCTTTCCAGTTTTGAACGGAAGATATTTCCTTTTTCACCATAGCCCTCTATGGGCTTCCAAATATCCCTTTGCCAATTTCTCAAGAACAGCCTTAGCGAAAGGCTTCTTGAAGGGAAAGATGTAACTCTGTGAGATGAATTCACAGAACACAGAGCAGTTTCTCAGAAAGCTTCTTTCCAGTTTTGAACGGAAGATGTTTCCTTTTTCACCATAGCCCTCTATGGGCTTCCAAATATCTCTTTGCCAATTCTACAAGAACAGCCTTAGCGAAAGGCTTCTTGAAGGGAAAGATGTAACTCTGTGAGATGAATTAACAGAACACAGAGCAGTTTCTCAGAGAGCTTCTTTCCAGTTTTGAACGGAAGATATTTCCTTTTTCACCATAGCCCTCTAAGGGCTTCCAAATATCCCTTTGCCAATTCCACAAGAACAGCCTTAGCGAAAGGCTTCTTGAAGGGAAAGATGTAACTCTGTGAGATGAATTAACAGAACACAGAGCAGTTTCTCAGAAAGCTTCTTTCCAATTTTGAACGGAAGATATTTCCTTTTTCACCATAGGCCTCTATGGGCTTCCAAATATCCCTTTGCCAATTCACAAGAACAGCCTTAGCGAAAGGCTTCTTGAAGAGAAAGATGTAACTCTGTGAGATGAATTAACAGAACACAGAGCCGTTTCTCAGAAAGCTTCTTTCCAGTTTTGAACGGAAGATATTTCCTTTTTCACCATAGCCCTCTATGGGCTTCCAAATATCCCTTTGCCAATTTCTCAAGAACAGCCTTAGCGAAAGGCTTCTTGAAGGGAAAGATGTAACTCTGTGAGATGAATTAACAGAACACAGAGCAGTTTCTCAGAAAGTTTCTTTCCAGTTTTGAACGGAAGATATTTACTTTTTCACCGTAGCCCTCTATGGGCTTCCAAATATCCCTTTGCCAATTCCACAAGAACAGCCTTATCGAAAGGCTTCTTGAAGGGAAAGATGTAACTCTGTGAGATGAATTCACAGAACACAGAGCAGTTTCTCAGAAAGCTTCTTTCCAGTTTTGAACGGAAGATATTTCCTTTTTCACCATAGCCCTCTATGGGCTTCCAAATATCCCTTTGCCAATTCCACAAGAACAGCCTTAGCGAAAGGCTTGTTGAAGGGAAAGATGTAACTCTGTGAGATGAATTAACAGAACACAGAGCAGTTTCTCAGAAAGCTTCTTTCCAGTTTTGAACGGAAGATATTTCCTTTTTCACCATAGCCCTCTATGGGCTTCCAAATATCCCTTTGCCAATTCAACAAGAACAGCCTTAGCGAAAGGCTTCTTGAAGGGAAAGATGTAACTCTGTGAGATGAATTCACAGAACACAGAGCAGTTTCTCAGAAAGCTTCTTTCCAGTTTTTAACGGAAGATATTTCCTTTTTCACCATAGCCCTCTATGGGCTTCCAAATATCCCTTTGCCAATTCCACAAGAACAGCCTTAGCGAAAGGCTTCTTGAAGGGAAAGATGTAACTCTGTGAGATGAATTAACAGAACACAGAGCCGTTTCTCAGAAAGCTTCTTTCCAGTTTTGTACGGAAGATATTTACTTTTTCACCATAGGCCTCTATGGGCTTCCAAATATCCCTTTGCCAATTCCACAAGAACAGCCTTAGCGAAAGGCTTCTTTAAAGGAAAGATGTAACTCTGTGAGATGAATTCACAGAACACAGAGCAGTGTCTCAGAAAGCTTCTTTCCAGTTTGGAACGGAAGATATTTCCTTTTTCACCATAGCCCTGTATGGGCTTCCAAATATCCCTTTGCCAATTCCACAAGAACAGCCTTAGCGAAAGGCTTGTTGAAGGGAAAGATGTAACTCTGTGAGATGAATTAACAGAACACACAGCAGTTTCTCAGAAAGCTTCTTTCCAGTTTTGAACGGAAGATATTTCCTTTTTCACCATAGCCCTCTATGGGCTTCCAAATATCCGTTTGCCAATTCCACAAGAACAGCCTTAGCGAAAGGCTTCTTGAAGGGAAAGATGTAACTCTGTGAGATGAATTCACAGAACACAGAGCAGTTTCTCAGAAAGCTTCTTTCCAGTTTTGAACGGAAGATATTTCCTTTTTCACCATAGCCCTCTATGGGCTTCCAAATATCCCTTTGCCAATTCCACAAGAACAGACTAAGCGAAAGGCTTCTTGAAGGGAAAGATGTAACTCTGTGAGATGAATTAACAGAACACAGAGCAGTTTCTCAGAAAGCTTCTTTCCAGTTTTGAACGGAAGATATTTCCTTTTTCACCATAGCCCTCTATGGGCTTCCAAATATCCCTTTGCCAATTCCACAAGAACAGCCTTAGCGAAAGGCTTCTTGAAGGGAAAGATGTAACTCTGTGAGATGAATTCACAGAACACAGAGCAGTTTCTCAGAAAGCTTCTTTCCAGTTTTGAACGGAAGATATTTCCTTTTTCACCATAGCCCTCTATGGGCTTCCAAATATCCCTTTGCCAATTCCACAAGAACAGCCTTAGCGAAAGGCTTGTTGAAGGGAAAGATGTAACTCTGTGAGATGAATTAACAGAACACACAGCAGTTTCTCAGAAAGCTTCTTTCCAGTTTTGAACGGAAGATATTTCCTTTTTCACCATAGGCCTCTATGGGCTTCCAAATATCCCTTTGCCAATTCCACAAGAACAGCCTTAGCGAAAGGCTTCTTGAAGGGAAAGATGTAACTCTGTGAGATGAATTAACAGAACACAGAGCAGTTTCTCAGAAAGCTTCTTTCCAGTTTTGAACGGAAGATATTTCCTTTTTCACCATAGCCCTCTATGGGCTTCCAAATATCCCTTTGCCAATTTCTCAAGAACAGCCTTAGCGAAAGGCTTCTTGAAGGGAAAGATGTAACTCTGTGAGATGAATTAACAGAACACAGAGCAGTTTCTCAGAAAGTTTCTTTCCAGTTTTGAACGGAAGATATTTACTTTTTCACCGTAGCCCTCTATGGGCTTCCAAATATCCCTTTGCCAATTCCACAAGAACAGCCTTATCGAAAGGCTTCTTGAAGGGAAAGATGTAACTCTGTGAGATGAATTCACAGAACACAGAGCAGTTTCTCAGAAAGCTTCTTTCCAGTTTTGAACGGAAGATATTTCCTTTTTCACCATAGCCCTCTATGGGCTTCCAAATATCCCTTTGCCAATTCCACAAGAACAGACTTAGCGAAAGGCTTCTTGAAGGGAAAGATGTAACTCTGTGAGATGAATTAACAGAACACAGAGCAGTTTCTCAGAAAGCTTCTTTCCAGTTTTGAACGGAAGATATTTCCTTTTTCACCATAGCCCTCTATGGGCTTCCAAATATCCCTTTGCCAATTCCACAAGAACAGCCTTAGCGAAAGGCTTCTTGAAGGGAAAGATGTAACTCTGTGAGATGATTTAACAGAATACAGAGCAGTTTCTCAGAAAGATTCTTTCCAATTTTGAACGGAAGATATTTCCTTTTTCACCGTAGCCCTCTATGGGCTTCCAAATATACCTTTGCCAATTCCACAAGAACAGCCTTAGCGAAAGGCTTCTTGAAGGGAAAGATGTAACTCTGTGAGATGAATTAACAGAACACAGAGCAGTTTCTCAGAAAGCTTCTTTCCAGTTTTGAACGGAAGATATTTACTTTTTCACCATAGCCCTCTATGGGCTTCCAAATATCCCTTTGCCAATTCCACAAGAACAGCCTTAGCGAAAGGCTTCTTGAAGGGAAAGATGTAACTCTGTGAGATGAATTCACAGAACACAGAGCAGTTTCTCAGAAAGCTTCTTTCCAGTTTTGAACAGAAGATATTTCCTTTTTCACCATAGGCCTCTAGGGGCTTCCAAATATCCCTTTGCCAATTCCACAAGAAAAGCCTTAGCGAAAGGCTTCTTGAAGGGAAAGATGTAACTCTGTGAGATGAATTCACAGAACACAGAGCAGTTTCTCAGAAAGCTTCTTTCCAGTTTTGAATGGAGGATATTTCCTTTTTCACCATAGCCCTCTATGGGCTTCCAAATATCCCTTTGCCAATTCTACAAGAACAGCCTTAGCGAAAGGCTTCTTGAAGGGAAAGATGTAACTCTGTGAGATGAATTAACAGAACACAGAGCAGTTTCTCAGAGAGCTTCTTTCCAGTTTTGAACGGAAGATATTTCCTTTTTCACCATAGCCCTCTAAGGGCTTCCAAATATCCCTTTGCCAATTCCACAAGAACAGCCTTAGCGAAAGGCTTCTTGAAGGGAAAGATGTAACTCTGTGAGATGAATTCACAGAACACAGAGCAGTTTCTCAGAAAGCTTCTTTCCAGTTTTTAACGGAAGATATTTCCTTTTTCACTATAGCCCTCTATGGGCTTCCAAATATCCCTTTGCCAATTCCACAAGAACAGCCTTAGCGAAAGGCTTCTTGAAGGGAAAGATGTAACTCTGTGAGATGAATTAACAGAACACAGAGCCGTTTCTCAGAAAGCTTCTTTCCAGTTTTGTACGGAAGATATTTACTTTTTCACCATAGGCCTCTATGGGCTTCCAAATATCCCTTTGCCAATTCCACAAGAACAGCCTTAGCGAAAGGCTTCTTTAAAGGAAAGATGTAACTCTGTGAGATGAATTCACAGAACACTGAGCAGTGTCTCAGAAAGCTTCTTTCCAGTTTGGAACGGAAGATATTTCCTTTTTCACCATAGCCCTGTATGGGCTTCCAAATATCCCTTTGCCAATTCCACAAGAACAGCCTTAGCGAAAGGCTTGTTGAAGGGAAAGATGTAACTCTGTGAGATGAATTAACAGAACACACAGCAGTTTCTCAGAAAGCTTCTTTCCAGTTTTGAACGGAAGATATTTCCTTTTTCACCATAGCCCTCTATGGGCTTCCAAATATCCGTTTGCCAATTCCACAAGAACAGCCTTAGCGAAAGGCTTCTTGAAGGGAAAGATGTAACTCTGTGAGATGAATTCACAGAACACAGAGCAGTTTCTCAGAAAGCTTCTTTCCAGTTTTGAACGGAAGATATTTCCTTTTTCACCATAGCCCTCTATGGGCTTCCAATTATCCCTTTGCCAATTCCACAAGAACAGACTAAGCGAAAGGCTTCTTGAAGGGAAAGATGTAACTCTGTGAGATGAATTAACAGAACACAGAGCAGTTTCTCAGAAAGCTTCTTTCCAGTTTTGAACGGAAGATATTTCCTTTTTCACCATAGCCCTCTATGGGCTTCCAAATATCCCTTTGCCAATTCCACAAGAACAGCCTTAGCGAAAGGCTTCTTGAAGGGAAAGATGTAACTCTGTGAGATGAATTCACAGAACACAGAGCAGTTTCTCAGAAAGCTTCTTTCCAGTTTTGAACGGAAGATATTTCCTTTTTCACCATAGCCCTCTATGGGCTTCCAAATATCCCTTTGCCAATTCCACAAGAACAGCCTTAGCGAAAGGCTTGTTGAAGGGAAAGATGTAACTCTGTGAGATGAATTAACAGAACACACAGCAGTTTCTCAGAAAGCTTCTTTCCAGTTTTGAACGGAAGATATTTCCTTTTTCACCATAGGCCTCTATGGGCTTCCAAATATCCCTTTGCCAATTCCACAAGAACAGCCTTAGCGAAAGGCTTCTTGAAGGGAAAGATGTAACTCTGTGAGATGAATTCACAGAACACAGAGCAGTTTCTCAGAAAGCTTCTTTCCAGTTTTGAACGGAAGATATTTCCTTTTTCACCATAGCCCTCTATGGGCTTCCAAATATCCCTTTGCCAATTCCACAAGAACAGCCTTAGCGAAAGGCTTCTTGAAGGGAAAGATGTAACTCTGTGAGATGAATTAACAGAATACAGAGCAGTTTCTCAGAAAGATTCTTTCCAATTTTGAACGGAAGATATTTCCTTTTTCACCGTAGCCCTCTATGGGCTTCCAAATATCCCTTTGCCAATTCCACAAGAACAGCCTTAGCGAAAGGCTTCTTGAAGGGAAAGATGTAACTCTGTGAGATGAATTAACAGAACACAGAGCAGTTTCTCAGAAAGCTTCTTTCCAGTTTTGAACGGAAGATATTTCCTTTTTCACCATAGCCCTCTATGGGCTTCCAAATATCCCTTTGCCAATTCCACAAGAACAGACTTAGCGAAAGGCTTCTTGAAGGGAAAGATGTAACTCTGTGAGATGAATTAACAGAACACAGAGCAGTTTCTCAGAAAGCTTCTTTCCAGTTTTAAACGGAAGATATTTCCTTTTTCACCATAGCCCTCTATGGGCTTCCAAATATCCCTTTGCCAATTCCACAAGAACAGCCTTAGCGAAAGGCTTCTTGAAGGGAAAGATGTAACTCTGTGAGGTGAATTAACAGAACACAGAGCAGTTTCTCAGAAAGCTTCTTTCCAGTTTTGAACGGAAGATATTTCCTTTTTCACCATAGCCCTCTATGGGCTTCCAAATATCCCTTTGCCAATTCCACAAGAACAGCCTTAGCGAAAGGCTTCTTGAAGGGAAAGATGTAACTCTGTGAGATGAATTCACAGAACACAGAGCAGTTTCTCAGAAAGCTTCTTTCCAGTTTTTAACGGAAGATATTTCCTTTTTCACCATAGCCCTCTATGGGTTTCCAAATATCCCTTTGCCAATTCCACAAGAACAGCCTTAGCGAAAGGCTTCTTGAGGGGAAAGATTTAACTCTGTGAGATGAATTAACAGAACACAGAGCCGTTTCTCAGAAAGCTTCTTTCCAGTTTTGTACGGAAGAAATTTACTTTTTCACCATAGGCCTCTATGGGCTTCCAAATATCCCTTTGCCAATTCCACAAGAACAGCCTTATCGAAAGGCTTCTTGAAGGGAAAGATGTAACTCTGTGAGATGAATTCACAGAACACAGAGCAGTTTCTCAGAAAGCTTCTTTCCAGTTTTGAACGGAAGATATTTCCTTTTTCACCATAGCCCTCTATGGGCTTCCAAATATCCCTTTGCCAATTCCACAAGAACAGCCTTAGCGAAAGGCTTCTTGAAGGGAAAGATGTAACTCTGTGAGGTGAATTAACAGAACACAGAGCAGTTTCTCAGAAAGCTTCTTTCCAGTTTTGAACGGAAGATATTTCCTTTTTCACCATAGCCCTCTATGGGCTTCCAAATATCCCTTTGCCAATTCCACAAGAACAGCCTTAGCGAAAGGCTTCTTGAAGGGAAAGATGTAACTCTGTGAGATGAATTCACAGAACACAGAGCAGTTTCTCAGAAAGCTTCTTTCCAGTTTTTAACGGAAGATATTTCCTTTTTCACCATAGCCCTCTATGGGTTTCCAAATATCCCTTTGCCAATTCCACAAGAACAGCCTTAGCGAAAGGCTTCTTGAGGGGAAAGATTTAACTCTGTGAGATGAATTAACAGAACACAGAGCCGTTTCTCAGAAAGCTTCTTTCCAGTTTTGTACGGAAGAAATTTACTTTTTCACCATAGGCCTCTATGGGCTTCCAAATATCCCTTTGCCAATTCCACAAGAACAGCCTTATCGAAAGGCTTCTTGAAGGGAAAGATGTAACTCTGTGAGATGAATTCACAGAACACAGAGCAGTTTCTCAGAAAGCTTCTTTCCAGTTTTGAACGGAAGATATTTCCTTTTTCACCATAGCCCTCTATGGGCTTCCAAATATCCCTTTGCCAATTCCACAAGAACAGACTTAGCGAAAGGCTTCTTGAAGGGAAAGATGTAACTCTGTGAGATGAATTAACAGAACACAGAGCAGTTTCTCAGAAAGCTTCTTTCCAGTTTTGAACGGAAGATATTTCCTTTTTCACCATAGCCCTCTATGGGCTTCCAAATATCCCTTTGCCAATTCCACAAGAACAGCCTTAGCGAAAGGCTTCTTGAAGGGAAAGATGTAACTCTGTGAGATGATTTAACAGAATACAGAGCAGTTTCTCAGAAAGATTCTTTCCAATTTTGAACGGAAGATATTTCCTTTTTCACCGTAGCCCTCTATGGGCTTCCAAATATCCCTTTGCCAATTCCACAAGAACAGCCTTAGCGAAGGCTTCTTGAAGGGAAAGATGTAACTCTGTGAGATGAATTAACAGAACACAGAGCAGTTTCTCAGAAAGCTTCTTTCCAGTTTTGAACGGAAGATATTTACTTTTTCACCATAGCCCTCTATGGGCTTCCAAATATCCCTTTGCCAATTCCACAAGAACAGCCTTAGCGAAAGGCTTCTTGAAGGGAAAGATGTAACTCTGTGAGATGAATTCACAGAACACAGAGCAGTTTCTCAGAAAGCTTCTTTCCAGTTTTGAACGGAAGATATTTCCTTTTTCACCATAGGCCTCTAGGGGCTTCCAAATATCCCTTTGCCAATTCCACAAGAACAGCCTTAGCGAAAGGCTTCTTGAAGGGAAAGATGTAACTCTGTGAGATGAATTCACAGAACACAGAGCAGTTTCTCAGAAAGCTTCTTTCCAGTTTTGAATGGAAGATATTTCCTTTTTCACCATAGCCCTCTATGGGCTTCCAAATATCCCTTTGCCAATTCTACAAGAACAGCCTTAGCGAAAGGCTTCTTGAAGGGAAAGATGTAACTCTGTGAGATGAATTAACAGAACACAGAGCAGTTTCTCAGAGAGCTTCTTTCCAGTTTTGAACGGAAGATATTTCCTTTTTCACCATAGCCCTCTAAGGGCTTCCAAATATCCCTTTGCCAATTCCACAAGAACAGCCTTAGCGAAAGGCTTCTTGAAGGGAAAGATGTAACTCAGTGAGATGAATTCACAGAACACACAGCAGTTTCTCAGAAAGCTTCTTTCCAGTTTTGAACGGAAGATATTTCCTTTTTCACCATAGGCCTCTATGGGCTTCCAAATATCCCTTTGCCAATTCCACAAGAACAGCCTTAGCGAAAGGCTTCTTGAAGGGAAAGATGTAACACTGTGAGATGAATTAACAGAACACAGAGCAGTTTCTCAGAAAGCTTCTTTCCAGTTTTGTACGGAAGATATTTACTTTTTCACCATAGGCCTCTATGGGCTTCCAAATATCCCTTTGCCAATTCCACAAGAACAGCCTTAGCGAAAGGCTTCTTGAAAGGAAAGATGTAACTCTGTGAGATGAATTCACAGAATACAGAGCAGTGTCTCAGAAAGCTTCTCTCCAGTTTGGAACGGAAGATATTTCCTTTTTCACCATAGCCCTCTATGGGCTTCCAAATATCCCTTTGCCAATTCCACAAGAACAGCCTTAGCGAAAGGCTTGTTGAAGGGAAAGATGTAACTCTGTGAGATGAATTAACAGAACACAGAGCAGTTTCTCAGAAAGCTTCTTTCCAGTTTTGAACGGAAGATATTTCCTTTTTCACCATAGCCCTCTATGGGCTTCCAAATATCCCTTTGCCAATTCAACAAGAACAGCCTTAGCGAAAGGCTTCTTGAAGGGAAAGATGTAACTCTGTGAGATGAATTCACAGAACACAGAGCAGTTTCTCAGAAAGCTTCTTTCCAGTTTTTAACGGAAGATATTTCCTTTTTCACCATAGCCCTCTATGGGCTTCCAAATATCCCTTTGCCAATTCCACAAGAACAGCCTTAGCGAAAGGCTTCTTGAAGGGAAAGATGTAACTCTGTGAGATGAATTAACAGAACACAGAGCCGTTTCTCAGAAAGCTTCTTTCCAGTTTTGTACGGAAGATATTTACTTTTTCACCATAGGCCTCTATGGGCTTCCAAATATCCCTTTGCCAATTCCACAAGAACAGCCTTAGCGAAAGGCTTCTTTAAAGGAAAGATGTAACTCTGTGAGATGAATTCACAGAACACAGAGCAGTGTCTCAGAAAGCTTCTTTCCAGTTTGGAACGGAAGATATTTCCTTTTTCACCATAGCCCTGTATGGGCTTCCAAATATCCCTTTGCCAATTCCACAAGAACAGCCTTAGCGAAAGGCTTGTTGAAGGGAAAGATGTAACTCTGTGAGATGAACTAACAGAACACACAGCAGTTTCTCAGAAAGCTTCTTTCCAGTTTTGAACGGAAGATATTTCCTTTTTCACCATAGCCCTCTATGGGCTTCCAAATATCCGTTTGCCAATTCCACAAGAACAGCCTTAGCGAAAGGCTTCTTGAAGGGAAAGATGTAACTCTGTGAGATGAATTCACAGAACACAGAGCAGTTTCTCAGAAAGCTTCTTTCCAGTTTTGAACGGAAGATATTTCCTTTTTCACCATAGCCCTCTATGGGCTTCCAAATATCCCTTTGCCAATTCCACAAGAACAGGCTTAGCGAAAGGCTTCTTGAAGGGAAAGATGTAACTCTGTGAGATGAATTAACAGAATACAGAGCAGTTTCTCAGAAAGATTCTTTCCAATTTTGAACGGAAGATATTTCCTTTTTCACCGTAGCCCTCTATGGGCTTCCAAATATCCCTTTGCCAATTCCACAAGAACAGCCTTAGCGAAAGGCTTCTTGAAGGGAAAGATGTAACTCTGTGAGATGAATTAACAGAACACAGAGCAGTTTCTCAGAAAGCTTCTTTCCAGTTTTGAACGGAAGATATTTCCTTTTTCACCAGAGCCCTCTATGGGCTTCCAAATATCCCTTTGCCAATTCCACAAGAACAGACTTAGCGAAAGGCTTCTTGAAGGGAAAGATGTAACTCTGTGAGATGAATTAACAGAACACAGAGCAGTTTCTCAGAAAGCTTCTTTCCAGTTTTAAACGGAAGATATTTCCTTTTTCACCATAGCCCTCTATGGGCTTCCAAATATCCCTTTGCCAATTCCACAAGAACAGCCTTAGCGAAAGGCTTCTTGAAGGGAAAGATGTAACTCTGTGAGGTGAATTAACAGAACACAGAGCAGTTTCTCAGAAAGCTTCTTTCCAGTTTTGAACGGAAGATATTTCCTTTTTCACCATAGGCCTCTATGGGCTTCCAAATATCCCTTTGCCAATTCCACAAGAACAGCCTTAGCGAAAGGCTTCTTGAAGGGAAAGATGTAACTCTGTGAGATGAATTCACAGAACACAGAGCAGTTTCTCAGAAAGCTTCTTTCCAGTTTTTAACGGAAGATATTTCCTTTTTCACCATAGCCCTCTATGGGTTTCCAAATATCCCTTTGCCAATTCCACAAGAACAGCCTTAGCGAAAGGCTTCTTGAAGGGAAAGATGTAACTCTGTGAGATGAATTAACAGAACACAGAGCCGTTTCTCAGAAAGCTTCTTTCCAGTTTTGTACGGAAGATATTTACTTTTTCACCATAGGCCTCTATGGGCTTCCAAATATCCCTTTGCCAATTCCACAAGAACAGCCTTAGCGAAAGGCTTCTTGAAGGGAAAGATGTAACTCTGTGAGATGAATTAACAGAATACAGAGCAGTTTCTCAGAAAGATTCTTTCCAATTTTGAACGGAAGATATTTCCTTTTTCACCGTAGCCCTCTATGGGCTTCCAAATATCCCTTTGCCAATTCCACAAGAACAGCCTTAGCGAAAGGCTTCTTGAAGGGAAACATGTAACTCTGTGAGATGAATTCACAGAACACAGAGCAGTTTCTTAGAAAGCTTCTTTCCAGTTTTGAACGGAAGATATTTCCTTTTTCACCATAGGCCTCTATGGGCTTCCAAATATCCCTTTGCCAATTCCACAAGAACAGCCTTAGCGAAAGGCTTATTGAAGGGAAAGATGTAACACTGTGAGATGAATTAACAGAACACAGAGCAGTTTCTCAGAAAGCTTCTTTCCAGTTTTGTACGGAAGATATTTTCTTTCTCACCATAGGCCTCTATGGGCTTCCAAATATCCCTTTGCCAATTCCACAAGAACAGCCTTAGGGAAAGGCTTCTTGAAAGGAAAGATGTAACTCTGTGAGATGACTTCACAGAACACAGAGCAGTGTCTCAGAAAGCTTCTTTCCAATTTGGAACGGAAGATATTTCCTTTTTCACCATAGCCCTCTATGGGCTTCCAAATATCCCTTTGCCAATTCCACAAGAACAGCCTTAGCGAAAGGCTTGTTGAAGGGAAAGATGTAACTCTGTGAGATGAATTAACAGAACACACAGCAGTTTCTCAGAAAGCTTCTTTCCAGTTTTGAACGGAAGATATTTCCTTTTTCACCATAGCCCTCTATGGGCTTCCAAATATCCCTTTGCCAATTCCACAAGAACAGCCTTAGCGAAAGGCTTCTTGAAGGGAAAGATGTAACTCTGTGAGATGAATTCACAGAACACAGAGCAGTTTCTCAGAAAGCTTCTTTCCAGTTTTTAACGGAAGATATTTCCTTTTTCACCATAGCCCTCTATGGGCTTCCAAATATCCCTTTGCCAATTCCACAAGAACAGACTTAGCGAAAGGCTTCTTGAAGGGAAAGATGTAACTCTGTGAGATGAATTAACAGAACACAGAGCAGTTTCTCAGAAAGCTTCTTTCCAGTTTGGAACGGAAGATATTTCCTTTTTCACCATAGCCCTCTATGGGCTTCCAAATATCCCTTTGCCAATTCCACAAGAACAGCCTTAGCGAAAGGCTTCTTGAAGGGAAAGATGTAACTCTGTGAGGTGAATTAACAGAACACAGAGCAGTTTCTCAGAAAGCTTCTTTCCAGTTTTGAACGGAAGTTATTTCCTTTTTCACCATAGCCCTCTATGGGCTTCCAAATATCCCTTTGCCAATTCCACAAGAACAGCCTTAGCGAAAGGCTTGTTGAAGGGAAAGATGTAACTCTGTGAGATGAATTAACAGAACACACAGCAGTTTCTCAGAAAGCTTCTTTCCAGTTTTGAACGGAAGATATTTCCTTTTTCAGCATAGGCCTCTATGGGCTTCCAAATATCCCTTTGCCAATTCCACAAGAACAGCCTTAGCGAAAGGCTTCTTGAAGGGAAAGATGTAACTCTGTGAGATGAATTCACAGAACACCGAGCAGTTTCTCAGAAAGCTTCTTTCCAGTTTTGAACGGAAGATGTTTCCTTTTTCACCATAGCCCTCTATGGGCTTCCAAATATCCCTTTGCCAATTCCACAAGAACAGCCTTAGCGAAAGGCTTCTTGAAGGGAAAGATGTAACTCTGTGAGATGAATTCACAGAACACAGAGCAGTTTCTCAGAAAGCTTCTTTCCAGTTTTGAACGGAAGATATTTCCTTTTTCACCATAGGCCTCTATGGGCTTCCAAATATCCCTTTGCCAATTCCACAAGAACAGCCTTAGCGAAAGGCTTCTTGAAGGGAAAGATGTAACTCTGTGAGATGAATTCACAGAACACAGAGCAGTTTCTCAGAAAGCTTCTTTCCAGTTTTGAACGGAAGATATTTCCTTTTTCACCATAGCCCTCTATGGGCTTCCAAATATCTCTTTGCCAATTCTACAAGAACAGCCTTAGCGAAAGGCTTCTTGAAGGGAAAGATGTACCTCTGTGAGATGAATTAACAGAACACAGAGCAGTTTCTCAGAAAGCTTCTTTCCAGTTTTGAACGGAAGATATTTCCTTTTTCACCATAGCCCTCTAAGGGCTTCCAAATATCCCTTTGCCAATTCCACAAGAACAGACTTAGCGAAAGGCTTCTTGAAGGGAAAGATGTAACTCTGTGAGATGAATTAACAGAACACAGAGCAGTTTCTCAGAAAGCTTCTTTCCAATTTTGAACGGAAGATATTTCCTTTTTCACCATAGGCCTCTATGGGCTTCCAAATATCCCTTTGCCAATTCACAAGAACAGCCTTAGCGAAAGGCTTCTTGAAGAGAAAGATGTAACTCTGTGAGATGAATTAACAGAACACAGAGCCGTTTCTCAGAAAGCTTCTTTCCAGTTTTGAACGGAAGATATTTCCTTTTTCACCATAGCCCTCTATGGGTTTCCAAATATCCCTTTGCCAATTTCTCAAGAACAGCCTTAGCGAAAGGCTTCTTGAAGGGAAAGATGTAACTCTGTGAGATGAATTAACAGAACACAGAGCAGTTTCTCAGAAAGTTTCTTTCCAGTTTTGAACGGAAGATATTTACTTTTTCACCGTAGCCCTCTATGGGCTTCCAAATATCCCTTTGCCAATTCCACAAGAACAGCCTTAGCGAAAGGCTTCTTGAAGGGAAAGATGTAACTCTGTGAGATGAATTAACAGAACACAGAGCAGTTTCTCAGAAAGCTTCTTTCCGGTTTTGAACGGAAGATATTTCCTTTTTCAAAATAGCCCTCTATGGGCTTCCAAATATCCCTTTTCCAATTCTACAAGAACAGCCTTAGCGAAAGGCTTCTTGAAGGGAGAGATGTAACTCTGTGAGATGAATTAACAGAACACAGAACAGTTTCTCAGAGAGCTTCTTTCCAGTTTTGAACGGAAGATATTTCCTTTTTCACCATAGCCCTCTAAGGGCTTCCAAATATCCCTTTGCCAATTCCACAAGAACAGCCTTAGCGAAAGGCTTCTTGAAGGGAAAGGTGTAACTCTGTGAGATGAATTAACAGAACACAGAGCAGTTTCTCAGAAAGCTTCTTTCCAATTTTGAACGGAAGATATTTCCTTTTTCACCATAGCCCTCTATGGGCTTCCAAATATCCCTTTGCCAATTAAACAAGAACAGCCTTAGCGATAGGCTTCTTGAAGGGAAAGATGTAACTCTGTGAGATGAATTAACAGAACACAGAGCAGTTTCTCAGAAAGCTTCTTTCCAGTTTTGAACGGAAGATATTTCCTTTTTCACCATAGCCCTCTATGGGCTTCCAAATATCCCTTTGCCAATTCCACAAGAACAGCCTTAGCGAAAGGCTTCTTGAAGGGAAAGATGTAACTCTGTGAGATGAATTAACAGAACACAGAGCAGTTTCTCAGAAAGCTTCTTTCCAATTTTGAACGGAAGATATTTCCTTTTTCACCATAGGCCTCTATGGGCTTCCAAATATCCCTTTGCCAATTCACAAGAACAGCCTTAGCGAAAGGCTTCTTGAAGGGAAAGATGTAACTCTGTGAGATGAATTAACAGAACACAGAGCCGTTTCTCAGAAAGCTTCTTTCCAGTTTTGAACGGAAGATATTTCCTTTTTCACCATAGCCCTCTATGGGCTTCCAAATATCCCTATGCCAATTTCTCAAGAACAGCCTTGGCGAAAGGCTTCTTGAAGGGAAAGATGTAACTCTGTGAGATGAATTCACAGAACACAGAGCAGTTTCTCAGAAAGCTTCTTTCCACTTTTGAACGGAAGATATTTCCTTTTTCACCATAGGCCTCTATGGGCTTCCAAATATCCCTTTGCCAATTCCACAAGAACAGCCTTAGCGAAAGGCTTCTTGAAGGGAAAGATGTAACACTGTGAGATGAATTAACAGAACACAGAGCAGTTTCTCAGAAAGCTTCTTTCCAGTTTTGTACGGAAGATATTTACTTTTTCACCATAGGCCTCTATGGGCTTCCAAATATCCCTTTGCCAATTCCACAAGAACAGCCTTAGCGAAAGGCTTCTTGAAAGGAAAGATGTAACTCTGTGAGATGAATTCACAGAACACAGAGCAGTGTCTCAGAAAGCTTCTCTCCAGTTTGGAACGGAAGATATTTCCTTTTTCACCATAGCCCTCTATGGGCTTCCAAATATCCCTTTGCCAATTCCACAAGAACAGCCTTAGCGAAAGGCTTGTTGAAGGGAAAGATGTAACTCTGTGAGATGAATTAACAGAACTCAGAGCAGTTTCTCAGAAAGCTTCTTTCCAGTTTTGAACGGAAGATATTTCCTTTTTCACCATAGCCCTCTATGGGCTTCCAAATATCCCTTTGCCAATTCCACAAGAACAGCCTTAGCGAAAGGCTTCTTGAAGGGAAAGATGTAACTCTGTGAGATGAATTCACAGAACACAGAGCAGTTTCTCAGAAAGCTTCTTTCCAGTTTTTAACGGAAGATATTTCCTTTTTCACCATAGCCCTCTATGGGATTCCAAATATCCCTTTGCCAATTCCACAAGAACAGACTTAGCGAAAGGCTTCTTGAAGGGAAAGATATAACTCTGTGAGATGAATTAACAGAACACAGAGCAGTTTCTCAGAAAGCTTCTTTCCAGTTTTGAACGGAAGATATTTCCTTTTTCACCATAGCCCTCTATGGGCTTCCAAATATCCCTTTGCCAATTCCACAAGAACAGCCTTAGCGAAAGGCTTCTTGAAGGGAAAGATGTAACTCTGTGAGATGAATTCACAGAATACAGAGCAGTTTCTCAGAAAGATTCTTTCCAATTTTGAACGGAAGATATTTCCTTTTTCACCGTAGCCCTCTATGGGCTTCCAAATATACCTTTGCCAATTCCACAAGAGCAGCCTTAGCGAAAGGCTTCTTGAAGGGAAAGATGTAACTCTGTGAGGTGAATTCACAGAACACAGAGCAGTTTCTCAGAAAGTTTCTTTCCAGTTTGGAACGGAAGATATTTCCTTTTTCACCATAGCCCTCTATGGGCTTCCAAATATCCCTTTGCCAATTCCACAAGAACAGCCTTAGCGAAAGGCTTCTTGAAGGGAAAGATGTAACTCTGTGAGATGAATTCACAGAACACAGAGCAGTTTCTCAGAAAGCTTCTTTCCAGTTTTGAACGGAAGATATTTCCTTTTTCACCATAGGCCTCTATGGGCTTCCAAATATCCCTTTGCCAATTCCACAAGAACAGCCTTAGCGAAAGGCTTCTTGAAGGGAAAGATGTAACTCTGTGAGATGAATTCACAGAACACAGAGCAGTTTCTCAGAAAGCTTCTTTCCAGTTTTGAACGGAAGATATTTCCTTTTTCACCATAGCCCTCTATGGGCTTCCAAATATCCCTTTTCCAATTCTACAAGAACAGCCTTAGCGAAAGGCTTCTTGAAGGGAGAGATGTAACTCTGTGAGATGAATTAACAGAACACAGAACAGTTTCTCAGAGAGCTTCTTTCCAGTTTTGAACGGAAGATATTTCCTTTTTCACCATAGCCCTCTAAGGGCTTCCAAATATCCCTTTGCCAATTCCACAAGAACAGCCTAAGCGAAAGGCTTCTTGAAGGGAAAGGTGTAACTCTGTGAGATGAATTAGCAGAACACAGAGCAGTTTCTCAGAAAGCTTCTTTCCAATTTTGAACGGAAGATATTTCCTTTTTCACCATAGCCCTCTATGGGCTTCCAAATATCCCTTTGCCAATTAAACAAGAACAGCCGTAGCGAAAGGCTTCTTGAAGGGAAAGATGTAACTCTGTGAGATGAATTAACAGAACACAGAGCAGTTTCTCAGAAAGCTTCTTTCCAGTTTTGAACGGAAGATATTTCCTTTTTCACCATAGCCCTCTATGGGCTTCCAAATATCCCTTTGCCAATTCCACAAGAACAGCCTTAGCGAAAGGCTTCTTGAAGGGAAAGATGTAACTCTGTGAGATGAATTAACAGAACACAGAGCAGTTTCTCAGAAAGCTTCTTTCCAATTTTGAACGGAAGATATTTCCTTTTTCACCATAGCCCTCTATGGGCTTCCAAATATCCCTTTGCCAATTCCACAAGAACAGCCGTAGCCAAAGGTTTCTTGAAAGGAAAGATGTAACTCGGTGAGATGAATTCACAGAACACAGAGCAGTGTCTCAGAGAGCTTCTTTCCAGTTTTGAACGGAAGATATTTCCTTTTTCACCATAGGCCTCTATGGGCTTCCAAGTATCCCTTTGCCAATTCCACAAGAACAGCCTTAGCGAAAGGCTTCTTGAAGGGAAAGATGTAACTCTGTGAGATGAATTCACAGAACACAGAGCAGTTTCTCAGAAAGCTTCTTTCCAGTTTTGAACGGAAGATATTTACTTTTTCACCATAGCCCTCTATGGGCTTCCAAATATCCCTTTGCAAATTCCACAAGAACAGCCTTAGCGAAAGGCTTCTTGAAGGGAAAGATGTAACTCAGTGAGATGAATTAACAGAACACAGAGCAGTTTCTCAGAAAGCTTCTTTGCAGTTTTGAACGGAAGATATTTCCTTTTTCACCATAGCCCTCTATGGGCTTCCAAATATCCCTTTGCCAATTCCACAAGAACAGCCTTAGCGAAAGGCTTCTTGAAGGGAAAGATGTAACACTGTGAGATGAATTAACAGAACACAGAGCAGTTTCTCAAAAAGCTTCTTTCCAGTTTTGAACGGAAGACATTTCCTTTTTCACCATAGCCCTCTATGGGCTTCCAAATATCCCTTTGCCAATTCCACAAGAACAGCCTTAGCGAAAGGCTTCTTGAAGGGAAAGATGTAACTCTGTGAGATGAATTAACAGAACACACAGCAGTTTCTCAGAAAGCTTCTTTCCAGTTTTGAACGGAAGATATTTCCTTTTTCACCATAGCCCTCTATGGGCTTCCAAATATCCCTTTGCCAATTCCACAAGAACAGCCTTAGCAAAAGGCTTCTTGAAGGGAAAGATGTAACTCTGTGAGATGAATTAACAGAACACAGAGCAGTTTCTCAGAAAGCTTCTTTCCAGTTTTGAACGGAAGATATTTCCTTTTTCACCATAGCCCTCTATGGGCTTCCAAATATCCCTTTGCCAATTCCACAAGAACAGCCGTAGCGAAAGGTTTCTTGAAAGGAAAGATGTAACTCTGTGAGATGAATTCACAGAACACAGAGCAGTGTCTCAGAAAGCTTCTTTCCAGTTTTGAACGGAAGATATTTCCTTTTTCACCATAGCCCTCTATGGGCTCCCAAATATCCCTTTGTCAATTCCACAAGAATAGCCTTAGCGAAAGGCGTCTTGAAGCGAAAGATGTAACTCTGTGAGATGAATTAACAGAACACAGAGCAGTTTCTCAGAAAGCTTCTTTCCAGTTTTGAACGGAAGATATTTCCTTTTTCACCATAGCCCTCTATGGGCTTCCAAATATCCCTTTGCCAATTCCACAAGAACAGCCTTAGCGAAAGGTTTCTTAAAGGGAAAGATGTAACTCTGTGAGATGAATTAACAGAACACAGAGCCGTTTCTCAGAAAGCTTCTTTCCAGTTTTGAACGGAAGATATTTCCTTTTTCACCATAGCCCTCTATGGGCTTCCAAATATCCCTTTGCCTATTCCACAAGAACAGCCGTAGCGAAAGGTTTCTTGAAAGGAAAGATGTAACTCGGTGAGATGAATTCCCAGAACACAGAGCAGTGTCTCAGAGAGCTTCTTTCCAGTTTTGAACGGAAGATATTTCCTTTTTCACCATAGGCCTCTATGGGCTTCCAAATATCCCTTTGCCAATTCCACAAGAACAGCCTTAGCGAAAGGCTTCTTGAAGGGAAAGATGTAACTCTGTGAGATGAATTCACAGAACACAGAGCAGTTTCTCAGAAAGCTTCTTTCCAGTTTTGAACGGAAGATATTTACTTTTTCACCATAGCCCTCTTTGGGCTTCCAAATATCCCTTTGCCAATTCCACAAGAACAGCCTTAGCGAAAGGCTTCTTGAAGGGAAAGATGTAACTCAGTGAGATGAATTAACAGAACACAGAGCAGTTTGTCAGAAAGCTTCTTTCCAGTTTTGAACGGAAGATATTTCCTTTTTCACCATAGCCCTCTATGGGCTTCCAAATATCCCTTTGCCAATTCCACAAGAACAGCCTTAGCGAAAGGCTTCTTGAAGGGAAAGATGTAACTCTGTGAGATGAATTCACAGAACACAGAGCAGTTTCTCAGAAAGCTTCTTTCCAGTTTTGAACGGAAGATATTTCCTTTTTCACCATAGCCCTCTATGGGCTTCCAAATATCCCTTTGCCAATTCCACAAGAACAGCCTTAGCGAAAGGCTTCTTGAAGGGAAAGATGTAACTCTGTGAGATGAATTCACAGAACACAGAGCAGTTTCTCAGAAAGCTTCTTTCCAGTTTTGAACGGAAGATATTTCCTTTTTCACCATAGGCCTCTATCGGCTTCCAAATATCCTCTTGCCAATTACACAACAACAGCCTTAGTGAAAGGCTTCTTGAAGGGAAAGATGTAACTCTGTGAGATGAATTCACAGAACACAGAGCAGTTTCTCAGAAAGCTTCTTTCCAGTTTTGAACTGAAGATATTTCCTTTTTCACCATAGGCCTCTATGGGCTTCCAAATATCCCTTTGCCAATTCCACAAGAACAGCCTTAGCGAAAGGCTTCTTGAAGGGAAAGATGTAACTCTGTGAGATGAATTCACAGAACACAGAGCAGTGTCTCAGAGAGCTTCTTTCCAGTTTTGAACGGAAGGTATTTCCTTTTTCACCCTAGGCCTCTATGGGCTTCCAAATATCACTTTGCCAATTCCACAAGAACAGCCTTAGCGAAAGGCTTCTTGAAGGGAAAGATGTAACTCTGTGAGATGAATTCACAGAACACAGAGCAGTTTCTCAGAAAGCTTCTTTCCAGTTTTGAACGGAAGATATTTCCTTTTTCACCATAGCCCTCTATGGGCTTCCAAATATCCCTTTGCCAATTCCACAAGAACAGCCTTAGCGAAAGGCTTCTTGATGGGAAAGATGTAACTCTGTGAGATGAATTCACAGAACACAGAGCCGTTTCTCAGAAAGCTTCTTTCCAGTTTTGAACGGAAGATATTTCCTTTTTCACCATAGCCCTCTATGGGCTTCCAAATATCCCTTTGCCAATTCCACAAGAACAGCCGTAGCGAAAGGTTTCTTGAAAGGAAAGATGTAACTCTGTGAGATGAATTCACCGAACACAGAGCAGTGTCTCAGAAAGCTTCTTTCCAGTTTTGAACGGAAGATATTTCCTTTTTCATCATAGCCCTCTATGGGCTCCCAAATATCCCTTTGTCAATTCCACAAGAATAGCCTTAGCGAAAGGCTTCTTGAAGCGAAAGATGTAACTCTGTGAGATGAATTAACAGAACACAGAGCAGTTTCTCAGAAAGCTTCTTTCCAGTTTTGAACGGAAGATATTTCCTTTTTCACCATAGCCCTCTATGGGCTTCCAAATATCCCTTTGCCAATTCCACAAGAACAGCCTTAGCGAAAGGCTTCTTGAAGGGAAAGATGTAACTCAGTGAGATGAATTAACAGAACACAGAGCAGTTTCTCAGAAAGCTTCTTTCCAGTTTTGAACGGAAGATATTTCCTTTTTCACCATAGCCCTCTATGGGCTTCCAAATATCCCTTTGCCAATTCCACAAGAACAGCCTTAGCGAAAGGCTTCTTGAAGGGAAAGATGTAACTCTGTGAGATGAATTAACAGAACACAGAGCAGTTTCTCAGAAAGCTTCTTTCCAGTTTTGAACGGAAGATATTTCCTTTTTCACCATAGCCCTCTATGGGCTTCCAAATATCCCTTTGCCAATTCCACAAGAACAGCCTTAGCGAAAGGCTTCTTGAAGGGAAAGATGTAACTCTGTGAGATGAATTCACAGAACACAGAGTAGTTTCTCAGAAAGCTTCTTTCCAGTTTTGAACGGAAGATATTTCCTTTTTCACCATAGGCCTCTATCGGCTTCCAAATATCCTTTTGCCAATTCCACAACAACAGCCTTAGTGAAAGGCTTCTTGAAGGGAAAGATGTAACTCTGTGAGATGAATTCACAGAACACAGAGCAGTTTCTCAGAAAGCTTCTTTCCAGTTTTGAACTGAAGATATTTCCTTTTTCACCATAGGCCTCTATGGGCTTCCAAATATCCCTTTGCCAATTCCACAAGAACAGCCTTAGCGAAAGGCCTCTTGAAGGGAAAGATGTAACTCTGTGAGATGAATTCACAGAACACAGAGCAGTTTCTCAGAAAGCTTCTTTCCAGTTTTGAACGGAAGATATTTCCTTTTTCACCATAGCCCTCTATGGGCTTCCAAATATCCCTTTGCCAATTCCACAAGAACAGCCTTAGCGAAAGGCTTCTTGAAGGGAAAGATGTAACTCTGTGAGATGAATTAACAGAACACAGAGCAGTTTCTCAGAAAGCTTCTTTCCAGTTTTGAACGGAAGATATTTCCTTTTGCACCTTATGCCTCTATGGGCTTCAAAATATCCCTTTGCCAATTCCACAAGAACAGCCTTAGCGAAAGGCTTCTTGAAGGGAAAGATGTAACTCTGTGAGATGAATTAACAGAACACAGAGCAGTTTTTCAGAGAGCTTCTTTCCAGTTTTGAACGGAAGATATTTCCTTTGTCACCATAGCCGTCTATGGGCTTCCAAATATCCCTTTGCCAATTCCACAAGAACAGCCTTAGCGAAAGGCTTCTTGAAAGAAAAGATGTAACGCTGTGAGATGAATTCACAGAACACAGAGCAGTGTCTCAGAAAGCTTCTTTCCAGTTTTGAACGGAAGATATTTCCTTTTTCACCATAGGCCTCTATGGGCTTCCAAATATCCCTTTGCCAATTCCACAACAACAGCCTTAGTGAAAGGCTTCTTGAAGGGAAAGATGTAACTCTGTGAGATGAATTCACAGAACACAGAGCAGTTTCTCAGAAAGCTTCTTTCCAGTTTTGAACGGAAGATATTTCCTTTTTCACCATAGGCCTCTATGGGCTTCCAAATATCCCTTTGCCAATACCACAAGAACAGTCTTAGCGAAAGGCTTCTTGAAGGGAAAGATGTAACTCTGTGAGATGAATTCACAGAACACAGAGCAGTTTTTCAGAAAGCTTCTTTCCAGTTTTGAACGGAAGATATTACCTTTTTCACCATAGCCCTCTATGGGCTTCCAAATATCCCTTTGCCAATTCCACAAGAACAGCCATAGCGAAAGGCTTCTTGAAGGGAAAGATGTAACTCTGTGAGATGAATTAACAGAACACAGAGCAGTTTCTCAGAAAGCTTCTTTCCAGTTTTGAACGGAAGATATTTCCTTTTTCACCATAGCCCTCTATGGGCTTCCAAATATCCCTTTGCCAAATCCACAAGAACAGCCTTAGCGAAAGGCTTCTTGAAGGGAATGATGTAACTCTGTGAGATGAATTAACAGAACACAGAGCCGTTTCTCAGAAAGCTTCTTTCCAGTTTTGAACGGAAGATATTTCCTTTTTCACCATAGCCCTCTATGGGCTTCCAAATATCCCTTTGCCAATTCCACAAGAACAGCCTTAGCGAAAGGCTTCTTGAAGGGAAAGATGTAACTCTGTGAGATGAATTAACAGAACACAGAGAAGTTTCTCAGAAAGCTTCTTTCCAGTTTTGAACGGAAGATATTTACTTTTTCACCATAGCCCTCTATGGGCTTCCAAATATCCCTTTGCCAATTCCACAAGAACAGCCGTAGCCAAAGGTTTCTTGAAAGGAAAGATGTAACTCGGTGAGATGAATTCACAGAACACAGAGCAGTGTCTCAGAGAGCTTCTTTCCAATTTTGAACGGAAGATATTTCCTTTTTCACCATAGGCCTCTATGGGCTTCCAAATATCCCTTTGCCAATTCCACAAGAACAGCCTTAGCGAAAGGCTTCTTGAAAGGAAAGATGTAACTCTGTGAGATGAATTCACAGAACACAGAGCCGTTTCTCAGAAAGCTTCTTTCCATTTTGAACGGAAGATATTTCCTTTTTCACCATAGCCCTCTATGGGCTTCCAAATATCCCTTTGCCAATTCCACAAGAACAGCCTTAGCGAAAGGCTTCTTGAAGGGAAAGATGTAACTCTGTGAGATGAATTAACAGAACACAGAGCAGTTTCTCAAAAAGCTTCTTTCCAGTTTTGAACGGAAGATATTTCCTTTTTCACCATAGCCCTCTATGGGCTTCCAAATATCCCTTTGCCAATTCCACAAGAACAGACTTAGCGAAAGGCTTCTTGAAGGGAAAGATGTAACTCCGTGAGATGAATTAACAGAACACAGAGCAGTTTCTCAGAAAGCTTCTTTCCAGTTTTGAACGGAAGATATTTCCTTTTTCACCATAGCCCTCTATGGGCTTCCAAATATCCCTTTTGCCAATTCCACAAGAACAGCCTTAGCGAAAGGCTTCTTGAAGGGAAAGATGTAACTCTGTGAGATGAATTCACAGAACACAGAGCCGTTTCTCAGAAAGCTTCTTTCCAGTTTTGAACGGAAGATATTTCCTTTTTCACCATAGCCCTCTATGGGCTTCCAAATATCCCTTTGCCAATTCCACAAGAACAGCCGTAGCGAAAGGTTTCTTGAAAGGAAAGATGTAACTCTGTGAGATGAATTCCCAGAACACAGAGCAGTGTCTCAGAGAGCTTCTTTCCAGTTTTGAACGGAAGATATTTCCTTTTTCACCATAGCCCTCTATGGGCTTCCAAATATCCCTTTGCCAATTCCACAAGAACAGCCTTAGCGAAAGGCTTCTTGAAGGGAAAGATGTAACTCTGTGAGATGAATTCACAGAACACAGGGCAGTTTCTCAGAAAGCTTCTTTCCAGTTTTGAACGGAAGATATTTCCTTTTTCACCATAGCCCTCTATGGGCTTCCAAATATCCCTTTGCCAATTCCACAAGAACAGCCTTAGCGAAAGGCTTCTTGAAGGGAAAGATGTAACTCTGTTAGAAGAATTAACAGAACACAGAGCAGTTTCTCAGAAAGCTTCTTTCCAGTTTGGAACGGAAGATATTTACTTTTTCACCATAGCCCTCTATGGGCTTCCAAATATCCCTTTGCCAATTCCACAAGAACAGCTGTAGCGAAAGGTTTCTTGAAAGGAAAGATGTAACTCTGTGAGATGAATTCACAGAACACAGAGCAGTGTCTCAGAAAGCTTCTTTCCAGTTTTGAACGGAAGATATTTCCTTTTTCACCATAGCCCTCTATGGGCTTCCAAATATCCCTTTGCCAATTCCACAAGAACAGCCTTAGCGAAAGGCTTCTTGAAGGGAAAGATGTAACTCTGTGAGATGAATTAACAGAACACAGAGCAGTTTCTCAGAAAGCTTCTTTCCAGTTTTGAACGAAAGATATTTCCTTTTTCACCATAGGCCTCTATGGGCTTCCAAATATCCCTTTGCCAATTCCACAAGAACAGCCTTAGCGAAAGGCTTCTTGAAGGGAGAGATGTAACTCTGTGAGATGAATTCACAGAACACAGAGCAGTTTCTCAGAAAGCTTCTTTCCAGTTTTGAACGGAAGATATTTCCTTTTTCACCATAGGCCTCTATGGGCTTCCAAATATCCCTTTGCCAATTCCACAAGAACAGCCTTAGCGAAAGGCTTCTTGAACGGAAAGATGTAACTCTGTGAGATGAATTAACAGAACACAGAGCAGTTTCTCAGAAAGCTTCTTTCCAGTTTTGAACGGAAGATATTTCCTTTTTCACCATAGCCCTCTACGGGCTTCCAAATATCCCGTTGCCAATTCCACAAGAACAGCCTTAGCGAAATTCTTCTTGAAGGGAAAGATGTAAATCTGTGAGATGAATTAACAGAACACAGAGCCGTTTCTCAGAAAGCTTCTTTCCAGTTTTGAACGGAAGATATTTCCTTTTTCACCATAGCCCTCTATGGGCTTCCAAATATCACTTTGCCAATTCCACAAGAACAGCCTTAGCGAAAGCCTTCTTGAAGGGAAAGATGTAACTCGGTGAGATGAATTCACAGAACACAGAGCAGTTTCTCAGAAAGCTTCTTTCCAGTTTTGAACGGAAGATATTTCCTTTTTCACCATAGCCCTCTATGGGCTTCCAAATATCCCTTTGCCAATTCCACAAGAACAGCCTTAGCGAAAGGCTTCTTGAAGGGAAAGATGTAACTCAGTGAGATGAATTAACAGAACACAGAGCAGTTTCTCAGAAAGCTTCTTTCCAGTTTTTAACGGAAGATATTTCCTTTTTCACCATAGCCCTCTATGGGCTTCCAAATATCCCTTTGCCAATTCCACAAGAACAGCCTTAGCGAAAGGCTTCTTGAAGGGAAAGATGTAACTCTTTGAGATGAATTAACAGAACACAGAGCAGTTTCTCAGAAAGCTTCTTTCCAGTTTTGAACGGAAGATATTTCCTTTTTCACCATAGCCCTCTATGGGCTTCCAAATATCCCTTTGCCAATTCCACAAGAACAGCCTTAGCGAAAGGCTTCTTGAAGGGAAAGATGTAACTCTGTGAGATGAATTCACAGAACACAGAGCAGTTCCTCAGAAAGCTTCTTTCCAGTTTTGAACGGAAGATATTTCCTTTTTCACCATATGCCTCTATGGGCTTCCAAATATCCCTTTGCCAATTCCACAAGAACAGCCTTAGCGAAAGGCTTCTTGAAGGGAAAGATGTAACTCTGTGAGATGAATTAACAGAACACAGAGCAGTTTTTCAGAGAGCTTCTTTCCAGTTTTGAACGGAGATATTTCCTTTTTCACCATAGCCCTCTATGGGCTTCCAAATATCCCTTTGCCAATTCCACAAGAACAGCCTTAGCGAAAGGCTTCTTGAAGGGAAAGATGTAACTCTGTGAGATGAATTCACAGAACACAGAGCAGTGTCTCAGAAAGCATCTTTCCAGTTTTGAACGGAAGATATTTCCTTTTTCACCATAGGCCTCTATGGGCTTCCAAATATCCCTTTGCCAATTCCACAAGAACAGCCTTAGCGAAAGGCTTCTTGAAGGGAAAGATGTAACTCTGTGGGATGAATTAACAGAACACAGAGCAGTTTCTCAGAAAGCTTCTTTCCAGTTTTGAACGGAAGATATTTCCTTTTTCACCATAGCCCTCTATGGGCTTCCAAATATCCCTTTGCCAATTCCACAAGAACAGCCTTAGCGAAAGGCTTCTTGAAGGGAAAGATGTAACTCTGTGAGATGAATTAACAGAACACAGAGCAGTGTCTCAGAAAGCTTCTTTCCAGTTTTGAACGGAAGATATTTCCTTTTTCACCATAGGCCTCTATGGGCTTCCAAATATCCCTTTGCCAATTCCACAAGAACAGCCTTACCGAAAGGCTTCTTGAAGGGAAAGATGTAACTCTGTGAGATGAATTCACAGAACACAGAGCAGTTTCTCAGAAAGTTTCTTTCCAGTTTTGAACGGAAGATATTTCCTTTTTCACCATAGGCCTCTATGGGCTTCCAAATATCCCTTTGCCAATTCCACAAGAACAGCCTTAGCGAAAGGCTTCTTGAAGGGAAAGATGTAACTCTGTGAGATGAATTCACAGAACACAGAGCAGTTTCTCAGAAAGCTTCTTTCCAGTTTTGAACGGAAGATATTTCCTTTTTCACTATAGCCCTCTATGGGCTTCCAAATATCCCTTTGCCAATTCCACAAGAACAGCCTTAGCGAAAGGCTTCTTGAAGGGAAAGATGTAACTCTGTGAGATGAATTAACAGAACACAGAGCAGTTTCTCAGAAAGCTTCTTTCCAGTTTTGAACGGAAGATATTTCCTTTTCACCATAGCCCTCTAAGGGCTTCCAAATATCCCTTTGCCAATTCCACAAGAACAGCCTTAGCGAAAGGCTTCTTGAAGGGAAAGATGTAACTCTGTGAGATGAATTCACAGAACACAGAGCAGTTTCTCAGAAAGCTTCTTTCCAGTTTTGAACGGAAGATATTTCCTTTTTCACCATAGGCCTCTATGGGCTTCCAAATATCCCTTTGCCAATTCCACAAGAACAGCCTTAGCGAAAGGCTTCTTGAAGGGAAAGATGTAACTCTGTGAGATGAATTAACAGAACACAGAGCAGTTTCTCAGAAAGCTTCTTTCCAGTTTTGAACGGAAGATATTTCCTTTTTCACCATAGCCCTCTATGGGCTTCCAAATATCCCTTTGCCAATTCCACAAGAACAGCCTTAGCGAAAGGCTTCTTGAAGGGAAAGATGTAACTCTGTGAGATGAATTAACAGAACACAGAGCAGTTTCTCAGAAAGCTTCTTTCCAGTTTTGAACGGAAGATATTTCCTTTTTCACCATAGCCCTCTAAGGGCTTCCATATATCCCTTTGCCAATTCCACAAGAACAGCCTTAGCGAAAGGCTTCTTGAAGCGAAAGATGTAACTCTGTGAGATGAATTAACAGAACACAGAGCAGTTTCTCAGAAAGCTTCTTTCCAGTTTTGAACGGAAGATATTTCCTTTTTCACCATAGGCCTCTATGGGCTTCCAAATATCCCTTTGCCAATTCCACAAGAACAGTTTTGGCGAAAGGCTTCTTGAAGGGAAAGATGTAACTCTGTGAGATGAATTAACAGAACACAGAGCAGTTTCTCAGTAAGTTTCTTTCCAGTTTTGAACGGAAGATATTTCCTTTTTCACCATAGGCCTCTATGGGCTTCCAAATATCCCTTTGCCAATTCCACAAGAACAGCCTTAGCGAAAGGCTTCTTGAAGGGAAAGATGTAACTCTGTGAGATGAATTCACAGAACACAGAGCAGTTTCTCAGAAAGCTTCTTTCCAGTTTTGAACGGAAGATATTTCCTTTTTCACTATAGCCCTCTATGGGCTTCCAAATATCCCTTTGCCAATTCCACAAGAACAGCCTTAGCGAAAGGCTTCTTGAAGGGAAAGATGTAACTCTGTGAGATGAATTAACAGAACACAGAGCAGTTTCTCAGAAAGCTTCTTTCCAGTTTTGAACGGAAGATATTTCCTTTTCACCATAGCCCTCTAAGGGCTTCCAAATATCCCTTTGCCAATTCCACAAGAACAGCCTTAGCGAAAGGCTTCTTGAAGGGAAAGATGTAACTCTGTGAGATGAATTCACAGAACACAGAGCAGTTTCTCAGAAAGCTTCTTTCCAGTTTTGAACGGAAGATATTTCCTTTTTCACCATAGGCCTCTATGGGCTTCCAAATATCCCTTTGCCAATTCCACAAGAACAGCCTTAGCGAAAGGCTTCTTGAAGGGAAAGATGTAACTCTGTGAGATGAATTAACAGAACACAGAGCAGTTTCTCAGAAAGCTTCTTTCCAGTTTTGAACGGAAGATATTTCCTTTTTCACCATAGCCCTCTATGGG
Organism: Chlorocebus sabaeus; assembly: GCF_047675955.1. Taxonomy (NCBI): domain Eukaryota; kingdom Metazoa; phylum Chordata; class Mammalia; order Primates; family Cercopithecidae; genus Chlorocebus; species Chlorocebus sabaeus. The sequence goes on from NW_027327608.1 coordinate 284,673, forward strand.
CTTCCAAATATCCCTTTGCCAATTCCACAAGAACAGCCTTAGCGAAAGGCTTCTTGAAGGGAAAGATGTAACTCTGTGAGATGAATTAACAGAACACAGAGCAGTTTCTCAGAAAGCTTCTTTCCAGTTTTGAACGGAAGATATTTCCTTTTTCACCATAGCCCTCTAAGGGCTTCCATATATCCCTTTGCCAATTCCACAAGAACAGCCTTAGCGAAAGGCTTCTTGAAGCGAAAGATGTAACTCTGTGAGATGAATTAACAGAACACAGAGCAGTTTCTCAGAAAGCTTCTTTCCAGTTTTGAACGGAAGATATTTCCTTTTTCACCATAGGCCTCTATGGGCTTCCAAATATCCCTTTGCCAATTCCACAAGAACAGTTTTGGCGAAAGGCTTCTTGAAGGGAAAGATGTAACTCTGTGAGATGAATTAACAGAACACAGAGCAGTTTCTCAGTAAGTTTCTTTCCAGTTTTGAACGGAAGATATTTCCTTTTTCACCATAGGCCTCTATGGGCTTCCAAATATCCCTTTGCCAATTCCACAAGAACAGCCTTAGCGAAAGGCTTCTTGAAGGGAAAGATGTAACTCTGTGAGATGAATTCACAGAACACAGAGCATTTTCTCAGAAAGCTTCTTTCCAATTTTGAACGGAAGATATTTCCTTTTTCACCATAGCCCTCTAAGGGCTTCCAAATATCCCTTTGCCAATTCCACAAGAACAGCCTTAGCGAAAGGCTTCTTGAAGGGAAAGATGTAACTCTGTGAGGTGAATTCACAGAACACAGAGCAGTTTCTCAGAAAGCTTCTTTCCAGTTTTGAACGGAAGATATTTCCTTTTTCACCATATGCCTCTATGGGCTTCCAAATATCCCTTTGCCAATTCCACAAGAACAGCCTTAGCGAAAGGCTTCTTGAAGGGAAAGATGTAACTCTGTGAGATGAATTAACAGAACACAGAGCTGTTTCTCAGAGAGCTTCTTTCCAGTTTTGAACGGAAGATATTTCCTTTTTCACCATAGCCCTCTATGGGCTTCCAAATATCCCTTTGCCAATTCCACAAGAACAGCCTTAGCGAAAGGCTTCTTGAAGGGAAAGATGTAACTCTGTGAGATGAATTAACAGAACACAGAGCAGTGTCTCAGAAAGCTTCTTTCCAGTTTTGAACGGAAGATATTTCCTTTTTCACCATAGCCCTCTATGGGCTTCCAAATATCCCTTTGCCAATTCCACAAGAACAGCCTTAGCGAAAGGCTTGTTGAAGGGAAAGATGTAACTCTGTGAGATGAATTAACAGAACACAAAGCAGTTTCTCAGAAAGCTTCTTTCCAGTTTTGAACGGAAGATATTTCCTTTTTCACCATAGGCCTCTATGGGCTTCCTAATATCCCTTTGCCAATTCCACAAGAACAGCCTTAGCGAAAGGCTTCTTGAAGGGAAAGATGTAACTCTGTGAGATGAATTCACAGAACACAGAGCAGTTTCTCAGAAAGCTTCTTTCCAGTTTTTAACGGAAGATATTTCCTTTTTCACCATAGCCCTCTATGGGCTTCCAAATATCCCTTTGCCAATTCCACAAGAACAGACTTAGCGAAAGGCTTCTTGAAGGGAAAGATATAACTCTGTGAGATGAATTAACAGAACACAGAGCAGTTTCTCAGAAAGCTTCTTTCCAGTTTTGAACGGAAGATATTTCCTTTTTCACCATAGCCCTCTATGGGCTTCCAAATATCCCTTTGCCAATTCCACAAGAACAGCCTTAGCGAAAGGCTTCTTGAAGGGAAAGATGTAACTCTGTGAGATGAATTAACAGAATACAGAGCAGTTTCTCAGAAAGATTCTTTCCAATTTTGAACGGAAGATATTTCCTTTTTCACCGTAGCCCTCTATGGGCTTCCAAATATACCTTTGCCAATTCCACAAGAGCAGCCTTAGCGAAAGGCTTCTTGAAGGGAAAGATGTAACTCTGTGAGGTGAATTCACAGAACACAGAGCAGTTTATCAGAAAGTTTCTTTCCAATTTTGAACGGAAGATATTTCCTTTTTCACCATAGCCCTCTATGGGCTTCCAAATATCCCTTTGCCAATTCCACAAGAACAGCCTTAGCGAAAGGCTTCTTGAAGGGAAAGATGTAACTCTGTGAGATGAATTCACAGAACACAGAGCAGTTTCTCAGAAAGCTTCTTTCCAGTTTTGAACGGAAGATATTTCCTTTTTCACCATAGCCCTCTATGGGCTTCCAAATATCCCTTTGCCAATTCTACCAGAACAGCCTTAGCGAAAGGCTTCTTGAAGGGAAAGATGTAACTCTGTGAGATGAATTAACAGAACACAGAGCACTTTCTCAGAGAGCTTCTTTCCAGTTTTGAACGGAAGATATTTCCTTTTTCACCATAGCCCTCTAAGGGCTTCCAAATATCCCTTTGCCAATTCCACAAGAACAGCCTTAGCGAAAGGCTTCTTGAAGGGAAAGGTGTAACTCTGTGAGATGAATTAACAGAACACAGAGCAGTTTCTCAGAAAGCTTCTTTCCAATTTTGAACGGAAGATATTTCCTTTTTCACCATAGCCCTCTATGGGCTTCCAAATATCCCTTTGCCAATTCCACAAGAACAGCCTTAGCGAAAGGCTTCTTGAAGGGAAAGATGTAACTCTGTGAGATGAATTAACAGAACACAGAGCAGTTTCTCAGAAAGCTTCTTTCCAGTTTTGAACGGAAGATATTTCCTTTTTCACCATAGCCCTCTATGGGCTTCCAAATATCCCTTTGCCAATTCCACAAGAACAGCCTTAGCGAAAGGCTTCTTGAAGGGAAAGATGTAACTCTGTGAGATGAATTCACAGAACACAGAGCAGTTCCTCAGAAAGCTTCTTTCCAGTTTTGAACGGAAGATATTTCCTTTTTCACCATATGCCTCTATGGGCTTCCAAATATCCCTTTGCCAATTCCACAAGAACAGCCTTAGCGAAAGGCTTCTTGAAGGGAAAGATGTAACTCTGTGAGATGAATTAACAGAACACAGAGCAGTTTTTCAGAGAGCTTCTTTCCAGTTTTGAACGGAAGATATTTCCTTTTTCACCATAGCCCTCTATGGGCTTCCAAATATCCCTTTGCCAATTCCACAAGAACAGCCTTAGCGAAAGGCTTCTTGAAGGGAAAGATGTAACTCTGTGAGATGAATTCACAGAACACAGAGCAGTGTCTCAGAAAGCTTCTTTCCAGTTTTGAACGGAAGATATTTCCTTTTTCACCATAGGCCTCTATGGGCTTCCAAATATCCCTTTGCCAATTCCACAAGAACAGCCTTAGCGAAAGGCTTCTTGAAGGGAAAGATGTAACTCTGTGGGATGAATTAACAGAACACAGAGCAGTTTCTCAGAAAGCTTCTTTCCAGTTTTGAACGGAAGATATTTCCTTTTTCACCATAGCCCTCTATGGGCTTCCAAATATCCCTTTGCCAATTCCACAAGAACAGCCTTAGCGAAAGGCTTCTTGAAGGGAAAGATGTAACTCTGTGAGATGAATTAACAGAACACAGAGCAGTTTCTCAGAAAGCTTCTTTCCAGTTTTGAACGGAAGATATTTCCTTTTTCACCATAGGCCTCTATGGGCTTCCAAATATCCCTTTGCCAATTCCACAAGAACAGCCTTACCGAAAGGCTTCTTGAAGGGAAAGATGTAACTCTGTGAGATGAATTCACAGAACACAGAGCAGTTTCTCAGAAAGTTTCTTTCCAGTTTTGAACGGAAGATATTTCCTTTTTCACCATAGGCCTCTATGGGCTTCCAAATATCCCTTTGCCAATTCCACAAGAACAGCCTTAGCGAAAGGCTTCTTGAAGGGAAAGATGTAACTCTGTGAGATGAATTCACAGAACACAGAGCAGTTTCTCAGAAAGCTTCTTTCCAGTTTTGAACGGAAGATATTTCCTTTTTCACTATAGCCCTCTATGGGCTTCCAAATATCCCTTTGCCAATTCCACAAGAACAGCCTTAACGAAAGGCTTCTTGAAGGGAAAGATGTAACTCTGTGAGATGAATTAACAGAACACAGAGCAGTTTCTCAGAAAGCTTCTTTCCAGTTTTGAACGGAAGATATTTCCTTTTCACCATATCCCTCTAAGGGCTTCCAAATATCCCTTTGCCAATTCCACAAGAACAGCCTTAGCGAAAGGCTTCTTGAAGGGAAAGATGTAACTCTGTGAGATGAATTCACAGAACACAGAGCAGTTTCTCAGAAAGCTTCTTTCCAGTTTTGAACGGAAGATATTTCCTTTTTCACCATAGGCCTCTATGGGCTTCCAAATATCCCTTTGCCAATTCCACAAGAACAGCCTTAGCGAAAGGCTTCTTGAAGGGAAAGATGTAACTCTGTGAGATGAATTAACAGAACACAGAGCAGTTTCTCAGAAAGCTTCTTTCCAGTTTTGAACGGAAGATATTTCCTTTTTCACCATAGCCCTCTATGGGCTTCCAAATATCCCTTTGCCAATTCCACAAGAACAGCCTTAGCGAAAGGCTTCTTGAAGGGAAAGATGTAACTCTGTGAGATGAATTAACAGAACACAGAGCAGTTTCTCAGAAAGCTTCTTTCCAGTTTTGAACGGAAGATATTTCCTTTTTCACCATAGCCCTCTAAGGGCTTCCATATATCCCTTTGCCAATTCCACAAGAACAGCCTTAGCGAAAGGCTTCTTGAAGCGAAAGATGTAACTCTGTGAGATGAATTAACAGAACACAGAGCAGTTTCTCAGTAAGTTTCTTTCCAGTTTTGAACGGAAGATATTTCCTTTTTCACCATAGGCCTCTATGGGCTTCCAAATATCCCTTTGCCAATTCCACAAGAACAGCCTTAGCGAAAGGCTTCTTGAAGGGAAAGATGTAACTCTGTGAGATGAATTCACAGAACACAGAGCAGTTTCTCAGAAAGCTTCTTTCCAGTTTTGAACGGAAGATATTTCCTTTTTCACCATAGGCCTCTATGGGCTTCCAAATATCCCTTTGCCAATTCCACAAGAACAGCCTTAGCGAAAGGCTTCTTGAAGGGAAAGATGTAACTCTGTGAGATGAATTCACAGAACACAGAGCCGTTTCTCAGAAAGCTTCTTTCCAGTTTTGAACGGAAGATATTTCCTTTTTCACCATAGCCCTCTAGGGGCTTCCAAATATCCCTTTGCCAATTCCACAAGAACAGCCTTAGCGAAAGGCTTCTTGAAGGGAAAGATGTAACTCTGTGAGATGAATTCACAGAACACAGAGCAGTTTCTCAGAAAGCTTCTTTCCAATTTTGAACGGAAGATATTTCCTTTTTCACCATAGCCCTCTAAGGGCTTCCAAATATCCCTTTGCCAATTCCACAAGAACAGCCTTAGCGAAAGGCTTCTTGAAGGGAAAGATGTAACTCTGTGAGGTGAATTCACAGAACACAGAGCAGTTTCTCAGAAAGCTTCTTTCCAGTTTTGAACGGAAGATATTTCCTTTTTCACCATATGCCTCAATGGGCTTCCAAATATCCCTTTGCCAATTCCACAAGAACAGCCTTAGCGAAAGGCTTCTTGAAGGGAAAGATGTAACTCTGTGAGATGAATTAACAGAACACAGAGCTGTTTCTCAGAGAGCTTCTTTCCAGTTTTGAACGGAAGATATTTCCTTTTTCACCATAGCCCTCTATGGGCTTCCAAATATCCCTTTGCCAATTCCACAAGAACAGCCTTAGCGAAAGGCTTCTTGAAGGGAAAGATGTAACTCTGTGAGATGAATTAACAGAACACAGAGCAGTGTCTCAGAAAGCTTCTTTCCAGTTTTGAACGGAAGATATTTCCTTTTTCACCATAGCCCTCTATGGGCTTCCAAATATCCCTTTGCCAATTCCACAAGAACAGCCTTAGCGAAAGGCTTGTTGAAGGGAAAGATGTAACTCTGTGAGATGAATTAACAGAACACAAAGCAGTTTCTCAGAAAGCTTCTTTCCAGTTTTGAACGGAAGATATTTCCTTTTTCACCATAGGCCACTATGGGCTTCCTAATATCCCTTTGCCAATTCCACAAGAACAGCCTTAGCGAAAGGCTTCTTGAAGGGAAAGATGTAACTCTGTGAGATGAATTCACAGAACACAGAGCAGTTTCTCAGAAAGCTTCTTTCCAGTTTTTAACGGAAGATATTTCCTTTTTCACCATAGCCCTCTATGGGCTTCCAAATATCCCTTTGCCAATTCCACAAGAACAGACTTAGCGAAAGGCTTCTTGAAGGGAAAGATATAACTCTGTGAGATGAATTAACAGAACACAGAGCAGTTTCTCAGAAAGCTTCTTTCCAGTTTTGAACGGAAGATATTTCCTTTTTCACCATAGCCCTCTATGGGCTTCCAAATATCCCTTTGCCAATTCCACAAGAACAGCCTTAGCGAAAGGCTTCTTGAAGGGAAAGATGTAACTCTGTGAGATGAATTAACAGAATACAGAGCAGTTTCTCAGAAAGATTCTTTCCAATTTTGAACGGAAGATATTTCCTTTTTCACCGTAGCCCTCTATGGGCTTCCAAATATACCTTTGCCAATTCCACAAGAGCAGCCTTAGCGAAAGGCTTCTTGAAGGGAAAGATGTAACTCTGTGAGGTGAATTCACAGAACACAGAGCAGTTTCTCAGAAAGTTTCTTTCCAATTTTGAACGGAAGATATTTCCTTTTTCACCATAGCCCTCTATGGGCTTCCAAATATCCCTTTGCCAATTCCACAAGAACAGCCTTAGCGAAAGGCTTCTTGAAGGGAAAGATGTAACTCTGTGAGATGAATTCACAGAACACAGAGCAGTTTCTCAGAAAGCTTCTTTCCAGTTTTGAACGGAAGATATTTCCTTTTTCACCATAGCCCTCTATGGGCTTCCAAATATCCCTTTGCCAATTCTACCAGAACAGCCTTAGCGAAAGGCTTCTTGAAGGGAAAGATGTAACTCTGTGAGATGAATTAACAGAACACAGAGCACTTTCTCAGAGAGCTTCTTTCCAGTTTTGAACGGAAGATATTTCCTTTTTCACCATAGCCCTCTAAGGGCTTCCAAATATCCCTTTGCCAATTCCACAAGAACAGCCTTAGCGAAAGGCTTCTTGAAGGGAAAGGTGTAACTCTGTGAGATGAATTAACAGAACACAGAGCAGTTTCTCAGAAAGCTTCTTTCCAATTTTGAACGGAAGATATTTCCTTTTTCACCATAGCCCTCTATGGGCTTCCAAATATCCCTTTGCCAATTCCACAAGAACAGCCTTAGCGAAAGGCTTCTTGAAGGGAAAGATGTAACTCTGTGAGATGAATTAACAGAACACAGAGCAGTTTCTCAGAAAGCTTCTTTCCAGTTTTGAACGGAAGATATTTCCTTTTTCACCATAGCCCTCTATGGGCTTCCAAATATCCCTTTGCCAATTCCACAAGAACAGCCTTAGCGAAAGGCTTCTTGAAGGGAAAGATGTAACTCTGTGAGATGAATTCACAGAACACAGAGCAGTTTCTCAGAAAGCTTCTTTCCAGTTTTGAACGGAAGATATTTCCTTTTTCACCATAGGCCTTTATGGGCTTCCAAATATCCCTTTGCCAATTCCACAAGAACAGCCTTAGCGAAAGGCTTCTTGAAGGGAAAGATGTAACTCTGTGGGATGAATTCACAGAACACAGAGCAGTTTCTCAGAAAGCTTCTTTCCAGTTTTGAACGGAAGATATTTACTTTTTCACCATAGCCCTCTAAGGGCTTCCAAATATCCCTTTGCAAATTCCACAAGAACAGCCTTAGCGAAAGGCTTCTTGAAGGGAAAGATGTAACTCAGTGAGATGAATTAACAGAACACAGAGCAGTTTCTCAGAAAGCTTCTTTCCAGTTTTGAACGGAAGATATTTCCTTTTTCACCATAGCCCTCTATGGGCTTCCAAATATCCCTTTGCCAATTCCACAAGAACAGCCTTAGCGAAAGGCTTCTTGAAGGGAAAGATGTAACTCTGTGAGATGAATTAACAGAACACAGAGCAGTTTCTCAGAAAGCTTCTTTCCAGTTTTGAACGGAAGATATTTCCTTTTTCACCATAGCCCTCTATGGGCTTCCAAATATCCCTTTGCCAATTCCACAAGAACAGCCTTAGCGAAAGGCTTCTTGAAGGGAAAGATGTAACTCTGTGAGCTGAATTCACAGAACACAGAGCAGTGTCTCAGAAAGCTTCTTTCCAGTTTTGAACGGAAGATATTTCCTTTTTCACCATAGCCCTCTATGGGCTTCCAAATATCCCTTTGCCAATTCCACAAGAACAGCCTTAGCCAAAGGCTTCTTGAAGGGAAAGATGTAACTCTGTGAGATGAATTCACAGAACACAGAGCAGTTTCTCAGAAAGCTTCTTTCCAGTTTTTAACGGAAGATATTTCCTTTTTCACCATAGCCCTCTATGGGCTTCCAAATATCCCTTTGCCAATTCCACAAGAACAGCCTTAGCGAAAGGCTTGTTGAAGGGAAAGATGTAACTCTGTGAGATGAATTAACAGAATACACAGCAGTTTCTCAGAAAGCTTCTTTCCAGTTTTGAACGGAAGATATTTCCTTTTTCACCATAGGCCTCTATGGGCTTCCAAATATCCCTTTGCCAATTCCACAACAACAGCCTTAGCGAAAGGCTTCTTGAAGGGAAAGATGTAACTCTGTGAGATGAATTAACAGAACACAGAGCAGTTTCTCAGAAAGCTTCTTTACAGTTTTGAACGGAAGATATTTCCTTTTTCACCATAGCCCTCTATGGGCTTCCAAATATCCCTTTGCCAATTCCACAAGAACAGCCTTAGCGAAAGGCTTCTTGAAGGGAAAGATGTAACTCAGTGAGATGAATTAACAGAATACAGAGCAGTTTCTCAGAAAGATTCTTTCCAATTTTGAACGGAAGATATTTCCTTTTTCACGGTAGCCCTCTATGGGCTTCCAAATATACCTTTGCCAATTCCACAAGAGCAGCCTTAGCGAAAGGCTTCTTGAAGGGAAAGATGTAACTCTGTGAGATGAATTCACAGAACACAGAGCAGTTTCTCAGAAAGCTTCTTTCCAGTTTTGAACGGAAGATATTTCCTTTTTCACAATAGGCCTCTATGGGCTTCTAAATATCCCTTTGCCAATTCCACAAGAACAGCCTTGGCGAAAGGATTCTTGAAGGGAAAGATGTAACTCTGTGAGATGAATTCACAGAACACAGAGCAGTTTCTCAGAAAGCTTCTTTCCAGTTTTGAACGGAAGATATTTCCTTTTACACCATAGGCCTCTATGGGCTTCCAAATATCCCTTTGCCAATTCCACAAGAACAGCCTTAGCGAAAGGCTTCTTGAAGGGAAAGATATAACTCTGTGAGATGAATTCACAGAACACAGAGCAGTTTCTCAGAAAGCTTCTTTCCAGTTTTGAACGGAAGATATTTCCTTTTTCACCATAGCCCTCTATGGGCTTCCAAATATCCCTTTGCCAATTCTACAAGAACAGCCTTAGCGAAAGGCTTCTTGAAGGGAAAGATGTAACTCTGTGAGATGAATTAACAGAACACAGAGCAATTTCTCAGAGAGCTTCTTTCCAGTTTTGAACGGAAGATATTTCCTTTTTCCCCATAGCCCTCTAAGGGCTTCCAAATATCCCTTTGCCAATTACACAAGAACAGCCTTAGCGAAAGGCTTCTTGAAGGGAAAGATGTAACTCTGTGAGATGAATTAACAGAACACAGAGCAGTTTCTCAGAAAGCTTCTTTCCAATTTTGAACGGAAGATATTTCCCTTTTCACCATAGCCCTCTATGGGCTTCCAAATATCCCTTTGCCAATTCCACAAGAACAGCCTTAGCGAAAGGCTTCTTGAAGGGAAAGATGTAACTCTGTGAGATGAATTAACAGAACACAGAGCAGTTTCTCAGAAAGCTTCTTTCCAGTTTTGAACGGAAGATATTTCCTTTTTCACCATAGCCCTCTATGGGCTTCCAAATATCCCTTTGCCAATTCCACAAGAACAGCCTTAGCGAAAGGCTTCTTGAAGGGAAAGATGTAACTCTGTGAGATGAATTCACAGAACACAGCGCAGTTTCTCAGAAAGCTTCTTTCCAGTTTTGAAGGGAAGATATTTCCTTTTTCACCATAGGCCTTTATGGGCTTCCAAATATCCCTTTGTCAATTCCACAAGAACAGCCTTAGCGAAAGGCTTCTTGAAGGGAAAGATGTAACTCTGTGGGATGAATTCACAGAACACAGAGCAGTTTCTCAGAAAGCTTCTTTCCAGTTTTGAACGGAAGATATTTCCTTTTTCACCATAGCCCTCTATGGGCTTCCAAATATCCCTTTGCAAATTCCACAAGAACAGCCTTAGCGAAAGGCTTCTTGAAGGGAAAGATGTAACTCAGTGAGATGAATTAACAGAACACAGAGCAGTTTCTCAGAAAGCTTCTTTCCAGTTTTGAACGGAAGATATTTCCTTTTTCACCATAGCCCTCTATGGGCTTCCAAATATCCCTTTGCCAATTCCACAAGAACAGCCTTAGCGAAAGGCTTGTTGAAGGGAAAGATGTAACTCTGTGAGATGAATTAACAGAACACAGAGCAGTTTCTCAGAAAGCTTCTTTCCAGTTTTGAACGGAAGATATTTCCTTTTTCACCATAGCCCTCTATGGGCTTCCAAATATCCCTTTGCCAATTCCACAAGAACAGCCTTAGCGAAAGGCTTCTTGAAGGGAAAGATGTAACTCTGTGAGATGAATTCACAGAACACAGAGCAGTTTCTCAGAAAGATTCTTTCCTGTTTTGAACGGAAGATATTTACTTTTTCACCATAGCCCTCTATGGGCTTCCAAATATCCCTTTGCCAATTCCACAAGAACAGCCGTAGCGAAAGGTTTTTGAAAGGAAAGATGTAACTCTGTGGAATGAATTCACAGAACACAGAGCAGTGTCTCAGAAAGCTTCTTTCCAGTTTTGAACGGAAGATATTTCCTTTTTCACCATAGCCCTCTATGGGCTCCCAAATATCCCTTTGCCAATTCCACAAGAACAGCCTTAGCGAAAGGCTTCTTGAAGGGAAAGATGTAACTCTGTGACATGAATTCATAGAACACAGAGCAGTTTCTCAGAAAGCTTCTTTCCACTTTGGAACGGAAGATATTTCCTTTTTCACCATAGCCCTCTATGGGCTTCCAAATATCCCTTTGCCAATTCCACAAGAACAGCCTTAGCGAAAGGCTTCTTGAAGGGAAAGATGTAACTCTGTGAGATGAATTCACAGAACACAGAGCAGTTTCTCAGAAAGCTTCTTTCCAGTTTTGAACGGAAGATATTTCCTTTTTCACCATAGCCCTCTATGGGCTTCCAAATATCCCTTTGCCAATTCCACAAGAACAGCCTTAGCGAAAGGCTTCTTGAAGGGAAAGATGTAACTCTGTGAGATGAATTTACAGAATACAGAGCAGTTTCTCAGAAAGCTTCTTTCCAGTTTTGAACGGAAGATATTTACTTTTTCACCATAGCCCTCTATGGACTTCCAAATATCCCTTTGCCAATTCCACAAGAACAGCCTTAGCGAAAGGCTTCTTGAAAGGAAAGATGTAACTCTGTGAGATGAATTCACAGAACACAGAGCAGTGTCTCAGAAAGCTTCTTTCCAGTTTTGAACGGAAGATATTTCCTTTTTCACCATCGGCCTCTATGGGCTTCCAAATATCCCTTTGCCAATTCCAAAAGAACAGCCTTAGCGAAACGCTTCTTGAAGGGAAAGATGTAACTCTGTGAGATGAATTCACAGAACACAGAGCAGTTTCTCAGAAAGCTTCTTTCCAGTTTTGAATGGAAGATATTTCCTTTTTCACCATAGGCCTCTATGGGCTTCCAAATATCCCTTTGCCAATTCCACAAGAACAGCCTTAGCGAAAGGCTTCTTGAAGGGAAAGATGTAACTCTGTGAGATGAATTCACAGAAAACAGAGCAGTTTCTCAGAAAGCTTCTTTCCAGTTTTGAACGGAAGATATTTCCTTTTTCACCATAGCCCTCTATGGGCTTCCAAATATCCCTTTGCCAATTCTACAAGAACAGCCTTAGCGAAAGGCTTCTTGAAGGGAAAGATGTAACTCTGTGAGATGAATTAACAGAACACAGAGCAATTTCTCAGAGAGCTTCTTTCCAGTTTTGAACGGAAGATATTTCCTTTTTCACCATAGCCCTCTAAGGGCTTCCAAATATCCCTTTGCCAATTCCACAAGAACAGCCTTAGCGAAAGGCTTCTTGAAGGGAAAGATGTAACTCTGTGAGATGAATTAACAGAACACAGAGCAGTTTCTCAGAAAGCTTCTTTCCAATTTTGAACGGAAGATATTTCCCTTTTCACCATAGCCCTCTATGGGCTTCCAAATATCCCTTTGCCAATTCCACAAGAACAGCCTTAGCGAAAGGCTTCTTGAAGGGAAAGATGTAACTCTGTGAGATGAATTCACAGAACACAGAGCAGTTTCTCAGAAAGCTTCTTTCCAGTTTTGAACGGAGGATATTTCCTTTTTCACCATAGCCCTCTATGGGCTTCCAAATATCCCTTTGCCAATTCCACAAGAACAGCCTTAGCGAAAGGCTTCTTGAAGGGAAAGATGTAACTCTGTGAGATGAATTCACAGAACACAGCGCAGTTTCTCAGAAAGCTTCTTTCCAGTTTTGAAGGGAAGATATTTCCTTTTTCACCATAGGCCTTTATGGGCTTCCAAATATCCCTTTGTCAATTCCACAAGAACAGACTTAGCGAAAGGCTTCTTGAAGGGAAAGATGTAACTCTGTGGGATGAATTCACAGAACACAGAGCAGTTTCTCAGAAAGCTTCTTTCCAGTTTTGAACGGAAGATATTTCCTTTTTCACCATAGCCCTCTATGGGCTTCCAAATATCCCTTTGCAAATTCCACAAGAACAGCCTTAGCGAAAGGGTTCTTGAAGGGAAAGATGTAACTCAGTGAGATGAATTAACAGAACACAGAGCAGTTTCTCAGAAAGCTTCTTTCCAGTTTTGAACGGAAGATATTTCCTTTTTCACCATAGCCCTCTATGGGCTTCCAAATATCCCTTTGCCAATTCCACAAGAACAGCCTTAGCGAAAGGCTTCTTGAAGGGAAAGATGTAACTCTGTGAGATGAATTAACAGAACACAGAGCAGTTTCTCAGAAAGCTTCTTTCCAGTTTTGAACGGAAGATATTTCCTTTTTCACCATAGCCCTCTATGGGCTTCCAAATATCCCTTTGCCAATTCCACAAGAACAGCCTTAGCGAAAGGCTTCTTGAAGGGAAAGATGTAACTCTGTGAGATGAATTCACAGAACACAGAGCAGTTTCTCAGAAAGATTCTTTCCTGTTTTGAACGGAAGATATTTACTTTTTCACCATAGCCCTCTATGGGCTTCCAAATATCCCTTTGCCAATTCCACAAGAACAGCCGTAGCGAAAGGTTTTTGAAAGGAAAGATGTAACTCTGTGGAATGAATTCACAGAACACAGAGCAGTGTCTCAGAAAGCTTCTTTCCAGTTTTGAACGGAAGATATTTCCTTTTTCACCATAGCCCTCTATGGGCTCCCAAATATCCCTTTGACAATTCCACAAGAACAGCCTTAGCGAAAGGCTTCTTGAAGGGAAAGATGTAACTCTGTGACATGAATTCATAGAACACAGAGCAGTTTCTCAGAAAGCTTCTTTCCACTTTGGAACGGAAGATATTTCCTTTTTCACCATAGCCCTCTATGGGCTTCCAAATATCCCTTTGCCAATTCCACAAGAACAGCCTTAGCGAAAGGCTTCTTGAAGGGAAAGATGTAACTCTGTGAGATGAATTCACAGAACACAGAGCAGTTTCTCAGAAAGCTTCTTTCCAGTTTTGAACGGAAGATATTTCCTTTTTCACCATAGGCCTCTATGGGCTTCCAAATATCCCTTTGCCAATTCCACAAGAACAGCCTTAGCGAAAGGCTTCTTGAAGGGAAAGATGTAACTCTGTGAGATGAATTTACAGAATACAGAGCAGTTTCTCAGAAAGCTTCTTTCCAGTTTTGAACGGAAGATATTTACTTTTTCACCATAGCCCTCTATGGACTTCCAAATATCCCTTTGCCAATTCCACAAGAACAGCCTTAGCGAAAGGCTTCTTGAAAGGAAAGATGTAACTCTGTGAGATGAATTCACAGAACACAGAGCAGTGTCTCAGAAAGCTTCTTTCCAGTTTTGAACGGAAGATATTTCCTTTTTCACCATAGGCCTCTATGGGCTTCCAAATATCCCTTTGCCAATTCCAAAAGAACAGCCTTAGCGAAACGCTTCTTGAAGGGAAAGATCTAACTCTGTGAGATGAATTCACAGAACACAGAGCAGTTTCTCAGAAAGCTTCTTTCCAGTTTTGAATGGAAGATATTTCCTTTTTCACCATAGGCCTCTATGGGCTTCCAAATATCCCTTTGCCAATTCCACAAGAACAGCCTTAGCGAAAGGCTTCTTGAAGGGAAAGATGTAACTCTGTGAGATGAATTAACAGAACACAGAGCCGTTTCTCAGAAAGCTTCTTTCCAGTTTTGAACGGAAGATATTTCCTTTTTCACCATAGCCCTCTATGGGCTTCCAAATATCCCTTTGCCAATTTCTCAAGAACAGCCTTAGCGAAAGGCTTCTTGAAGGGAAAGATGTAACTCTGTGAGATGAATTCACAGAACACAGAGCAGTTTCTCAGAAAGCTTCTTTCCAGTTTGGAACGGAAGATATTTCCTTTTTCACCATAGGCCTCTATGGGCTTCCAAATATCCCTTTGCCAATTCCACAAGAACAGCATTAGAGAAAGGCTTCTTGAAGGGAAAGATGTAACTCTGTGAGATGAATTCACAGAATACAGAGCAGTTTCTCAGAAAGCTTCTTTCCAGTTTTGAACGGAAGATATTTCCTTTTTCACCATAGCCCTCTATGGGCTTCCAAATATCCCTTTGCCAATTCCACAAGAACAGACTTAGCGAAAGGCTTCTTGAAGGGAAAGATGTAACTCTGTGAGATGAATTAACAGAACACAGAGCAGTTTCTCAGAAAGCTTCTTTCCAGTTTTGAACGGAAGATATTTCCTTTTTCACCATAGCCCTCTATGGGCTTCCAAATATCCCTTTGCCAATTCCACAAGAACAGCCTTAGCGAAAGGCTTCTTGAAGGGAAAGATGTAACTCTGTGAGATGAATTAACAGAACACAGAGCAGTTTCTCAGAAAGCTTCTTTCCAGTTTTGAACGGAAGATATTTCCTTTTTCACCATAGCCCACTATGGGCTTCCAAATATCCCTTTGCCAATTCCACAAGAACAGCCTTAGCGAAAGGCTTGTTGAAGGGAAAGATGTAACTCTGTGAGACGAATTAACAGAACACACAGCAGTTTCTCAGAAAGCTTCTTTCCAGTTTTGATCGGAAGATATTTCCTTTTTCACCATAGCCCTCTATGGGCTTCCAAATATCCCTTTGCCAATTCCACAAGAACAGCCTTAGCGAAAGGCTTCTTGAAGGGAAAGATGTAACTCTGTGAGATGAATTCACAGAACACAGAGCAGTTTCTCAGAAAGCTTCTTTCCAGTTTTGAACGGAAAATATTTCCTTTTTCACCATAGCCCTCTATGGGCTTCCAAATATCCCTTTGCCAATTCCACAAGAACAGACTTAGCGAAAGGCTTCTTGAAGGGAAAGATGTAACTCTGTGAGATGAATTAACAGAACACAGAGCAGTTTCTCAGAAAGCTTCTTTCCAGTTTTGAACGGAAGATATTTACTTTTTCACCATAGCCCTCTATGGGCTCCAAATATCCCTTTGCCAATTCCACAAGAACAGACTTAGCGGAAGGCTTCTTGACGGGAAAGATGTAACTCTGTGAGATGAATTAACAGAACACAGAGAAGTTTCTCAGAAAGCTTCTTTCCAGTTTTGAACGGAAGATATTTCCTTTTTCACCATAGCCCTCTATGGGCTTCCAAATATCGCTTTGCCAATTCTACAAGAACAGCCTTAGCGAAAGGCTTCTTGAAGGGAAAGATGTAACTCTTTGAGATGAATTCACTGAACACAGAGCAGTTTCTCATAAAGCTTCTTTCCAGTTTTGAACGGAAGATATTTCCTTTTTCACCATAGCCCTCTATGGGCTTCCAAATATCCCTTTGCCAATTCCACAAGAACAGCCTTAGCGAAAGGCTTCTTGAAGTGAAAGATGTAACTCTGTGAGATGAATTAACAGAACACAGAGCAGTTTCTCAGAAAGATTCTTTCCAATTTTGAACGGAAGATATTTCTTTTTCACCATAGCCCTCTATGGGCTTCCAAATATCCCTTTGCCAATTCCACATGAACAGCCTTAGCGAAAGGCTTCTTGAAGGGAAAGATGTAACTCTGTGAGATGAATTCACAGAACACAGAGCAGTTTCTCAGAAAGCTTCTTTCCAGTTTTGAACGGAAGACATTTCCTTTTTCACCATAGCCCTCTATGGGCTTCCAAATATCCCTTTGCCAATTCCACAAGAACAGCCTTAGTGAAAGGCTTCTTGAAAGGAAAGATGTAACTCTGTGAGATGAATTCACAGAACACAGAGCAGTGTCTCAGAAAGCTTCTTTCCAGTTTTGAACGGAAGATATTTCCTTTTTCACCATAGGCCTCTATGGGCTTCCAAATATCCCTTTGCCAATTCCAAAAGAACAGCCTTAGCGAAACGCTTCTTGAAGGGAAAGATCTAACTCTGTGAGATGAATTCACAGAACACAGAGCAGTTTCTCAGAAAGCTTCTTTCCAGTTTTGAATGGAAGATATTTCCTTTTTCACCATAGGCCTCTATGGGCTTCCAAATATCCCTTTGCCAATTCCACAAGAACAGCCTTAGCGAAAGGCTTCTTGAAGGGAAAGATGTAACTCTGTGAGATGAATTAACAGAACACAGAGCCGTTTCTCAGAAAGCTTCTTTCCAGTTTTGAACGGAAGATATTTCCTTTTTCACCATAGCCCTCTATGGGCTTCCAAATATCCCTTTGCCAATTTCTCAAGAACAGCCTTAGCGAAAGGCTTCTTGAAGGGAAAGATGTAACTCTGTGAGATGAATTCACAGAACACAGAGCAGTTTCTCAGAAAGCTTCTTTCCAGTTTGGAACGGAAGATATTTCCTTTTTCACCATAGGCCTCTATGGGCTTCCAAATATCCCTTTGCCAATTCCACAAGAACAGCATTAGAGAAAGGCTTCTTGAAGGGAAAGATGTAACTCTGTGAGATGAATTCACAGAATACAGAGCAGTTTCTCAGAAAGCTTCTTTCCAGTTTTGAACGGAAGATATTTCCTTTTTCACCATAGCCCTCTATGGGCTTCCAAATATCCCTTTGCCAATTCCACAAGAACAGACTTAGCGAAAGGCTTCTTGAAGGGAAAGATGTAACTCTGTGAGATGAATTAACAGAACACAGAGCAGTTTCTCAGAAAGCTTCTTTCCAGTTTTGAACGGAAGATATTTCCTTTTTCACCATAGCCCTCTATGGGCTTCCAAATATCCCTTTGCCAATTCCACAAGAACAGCCTTAGCGAAAGGCTTCTTGAAGGGAAAGATGTAACTCTGTGAGATGAATTAACAGAACACAGAGCAGTTTCTCAGAAAGCTTCTTTCCAGTTTTGAACGGAAGATATTTCCTTTTTCACCATAGCCCACTATGGGCTTCCAAATATCCCTTTGCCAATTCCACAAGAACAGCCTTAGCGAAAGGCTTGTTGAAGGGAAAGATGTAACTCTGTGAGACGAATTAACAGAACACACAGCAGTTTCTCAGAAAGCTTCTTTCCAGTTTTGATCGGAAGATATTTCCTTTTTCACCATAGCCCTCTATGGGCTTCCAAATATCCCTTTGCCAATTCCACAAGAACAGCCTTAGCGAAAGGCTTCTTGAAGGGAAAGATGTAACTCTGTGAGATGAATTCACAGAACACAGAGCAGTTTCTCAGAAAGCTTCTTTCCAGTTTTGAACGGAAAATATTTCCTTTTTCACCATAGCCCTCTATGGGCTTCCAAATATCCCTTTGCCAATTCCACAAGAACAGCCTTAGCGAAAGGCTTCTTGAAGGGAAAGATGTAACTCTGTGAGATGAATTTACAGAATACAGAGCAGTTTCTCAGAAAGCTTCTTTCCAGTTTTGAACGGAAGATATTTACTTTTTCACCATAGCCCTCTATGGACTTCCAAATATCCCTTTGCCAATTCCACAAGAACAGCCTTAGCGAAAGGCTTCTTGAAAGGAAAGATGTAACTCTGTGAGATGAATTCACAGAACACAGAGCAGTGTCTCAGAAAGCTTCTTTCCAGTTTTGAACGGAAGATATTTCCTTTTTCACCATAGGCCTCTATGGGCTTCCAAATATCCCTTTGCCAATTCCAAAAGAACAGCCTTAGCGAAACGCTTCTTGAAGGGAAAGATCTAACTCTGTGAGATGAATTCACAGAACACAGAGCAGTTTCTCAGAAAGCTTCTTTCCAGTTTTGAATGGAAGATATTTCCTTTTTCACCATAGGCCTCTATGGGCTTCCAAATATCCCTTTGCCAATTCCACAAGAACAGCCTTAGCGAAAGGCTTCTTGAAGGGAAAGATGTAACTCTGTGAGATGAATTAACAGAACACAGAGCCGTTTCTCAGAAAGCTTCTTTCCAGTTTTGAACGGAAGATATTTCCTTTTTCACCATAGCCCTCTATGGGCTTCCAAATATCCCTTTGCCAATTTCTCAAGAACAGCCTTAGCGAAAGGCTTCTTGAAGGGAAAGATGTAACTCTGTGAGATGAATTCACAGAACACAGAGCAGTTTCTCAGAAAGCTTCTTTCCAGTTTGGAACGGAAGATATTTCCTTTTTCACCATAGGCCTCTATGGGCTTCCAAATATCCCTTTGCCAATTCCACAAGAACAGCATTAGAGAAAGGCTTCTTGAAGGGAAAGATGTAACTCTGTGAGATGAATTCACAGAATACAGAGCAGTTTCTCAGAAAGCTTCTTTCCAGTTTTGAACGGAAGATATTTCCTTTTTCACCATAGCCCTCTATGGGCTTCCAAATATCCCTTTGCCAATTCCACAAGAACAGACTTAGCGAAAGGCTTCTTGAAGGGAAAGATGTAACTCTGTGAGATGAATTAACAGAACACAGAGCAGTTTCTCAGAAAGCTTCTTTCCAGTTTTGAACGGAAGATATTTCCTTTTTCACCATAGCCCTCTATGGGCTTCCAAATATCCCTTTGCCAATTCCACAAGAACAGCCTTAGCGAAAGGCTTCTTGAAGGGAAAGATGTAACTCTGTGAGATGAATTAACAGAACACAGAGCAGTTTCTCAGAAAGCTTCTTTCCAGTTTTGAACGGAAGATATTTCCTTTTTCACCATAGCCCACTATGGGCTTCCAAATATCCCTTTGCCAATTCCACAAGAACAGCCTTAGCGAAAGGCTTGTTGAAGGGAAAGATGTAACTCTGTGAGACGAATTAACAGAACACACAGCAGTTTCTCAGAAAGCTTCTTTCCAGTTTTGATCGGAAGATATTTCCTTTTTCACCATAGCCCTCTATGGGCTTCCAAATATCCCTTTGCCAATTCCACAAGAACAGCCTTAGCGAAAGGCTTCTTGAAGGGAAAGATGTAACTCTGTGAGATGAATTCACAGAACACAGAGCAGTTTCTCAGAAAGCTTCTTTCCAGTTTTGAACGGAAAATATTTCCTTTTTCACCATAGCCCTCTATGGGCTTCCAAATATCCCTTTGCCAATTCCACAAGAACAGACTTAGCGAAAGGCTTCTTGAAGGGAAAGATGTAACTCTGTGAGATGAATTAACAGAACACAGAGCAGTTTCTCAGAAAGCTTCTTTCCAGTTTTGAACGGAAGATATTTACTTTTTCACCATAGCCCTCTATGGGCTCCAAATATCCCTTTGCCAATTCCACAAGAACAGACTTAGCGGAAGGCTTCTTGACGGGAAAGATGTAACTCTGTGAGATGAATTAACAGAACACAGAGAAGTTTCTCAGAAAGCTTCTTTCCAGTTTTGAACGGAAGATATTTCCTTTTTCACCATAGCCCTCTATGGGCTTCCAAATATCGCTTTGCCAATTCTACAAGAACAGCCTTAGCGAAAGGCTTCTTGAAGGGAAAGATGTAACTCTTTGAGATGAATTCACTGAACACAGAGCAGTTTCTCATAAAGCTTCTTTCCAGTTTTGAACGGAAGATATTTCCTTTTTCACCATAGCCCTCTATGGGCTTCCAAATATCCCTTTGCCAATTCCACAAGAACAGCCTTAGCGAAAGGCTTCTTGAAGTGAAAGATGTAACTCTGTGAGATGAATTAACAGAACACAGAGCAGTTTCTCAGAAAGATTCTTTCCAATTTTGAACGGAAGATATTTCTTTTTCACCATAGCCCTCTATGGGCTTCCAAATATCCCTTTGCCAATTCCACATGAACAGCCTTAGCGAAAGGCTTCTTGAAGGGAAAGATGTAACTCTGTGAGATGAATTCACAGAACACAGAGCAGTTTCTCAGAAAGCTTCTTTCCAGTTTTGAACGGAAGACATTTCCTTTTTCACCATAGCCCTCTATGGGCTTCCAAATATCCCTTTGCCAATTCCACAAGAACAGCCTTAGTGAAAGGCTTCTTGAAAGGAAAGATGTAACTCTGTGAGATGAATTCACAGAACACAGAGCAGTGTCTCAGAAAGCTTCTTTCCAGTTTTGAACGGAAGATATTTCCTTTTTCACCATAGGCCTCTATGGGCTTCCAAATATCCCTTTGCCAATTCCAAAAGAACAGCCTTAGCGAAACGCTTCTTGAAGGGAAAGATCTAACTCTGTGAGATGAATTCACAGAACACAGAGCAGTTTCTCAGAAAGCTTCTTTCCAGTTTTGAATGGAAGATATTTCCTTTTTCACCATAGGCCTCTATGGGCTTCCAAATATCCCTTTGCCAATTCCACAAGAACAGCCTTAGCGAAAGGCTTCTTGAAGGGAAAGATGTAACTCTGTGAGATGAATTAACAGAACACAGAGCCGTTTCTCAGAAAGCTTCTTTCCAGTTTTGAACGGAAGATATTTCCTTTTTCACCATAGCCCTCTATGGGCTTCCAAATATCCCTTTGCCAATTTCTCAAGAACAGCCTTAGCGAAAGGCTTCTTGAAGGGAAAGATGTAACTCTGTGAGATGAATTCACAGAACACAGAGCAGTTTCTCAGAAAGCTTCTTTCCAGTTTGGAACGGAAGATATTTCCTTTTTCACCATAGGCCTCTATGGGCTTCCAAATATCCCTTTGCCAATTCCACAAGAAC
This sequence comes from Chlorocebus sabaeus, assembly GCF_047675955.1. Taxonomy (NCBI): domain Eukaryota; kingdom Metazoa; phylum Chordata; class Mammalia; order Primates; family Cercopithecidae; genus Chlorocebus; species Chlorocebus sabaeus. Next base: position 306,028 of record NW_027327608.1, read on the forward strand.
AGCATTAGAGAAAGGCTTCTTGAAGGGAAAGATGTAACTCTGTGAGATGAATTCACAGAATACAGAGCAGTTTCTCAGAAAGCTTCTTTCCAGTTTTGAACGGAAGATATTTCCTTTTTCACCATAGCCCTCTATGGGCTTCCAAATATCCCTTTGCCAATTCCACAAGAACAGACTTAGCGAAAGGCTTCTTGAAGGGAAAGATGTAACTCTGTGAGATGAATTAACAGAACACAGAGCAGTTTCTCAGAAAGCTTCTTTCCAGTTTTGAACGGAAGATATTTCCTTTTTCACCATAGCCCTCTATGGGCTTCCAAATATCCCTTTGCCAATTCCACAAGAACAGCCTTAGCGAAAGGCTTCTTGAAGGGAAAGATGTAACTCTGTGAGATGAATTAACAGAACACAGAGCAGTTTCTCAGAAAGCTTCTTTCCAGTTTTGAACGGAAGATATTTCCTTTTTCACCATAGCCCACTATGGGCTTCCAAATATCCCTTTGCCAATTCCACAAGAACAGCCTTAGCGAAAGGCTTGTTGAAGGGAAAGATGTAACTCTGTGAGACGAATTAACAGAACACACAGCAGTTTCTCAGAAAGCTTCTTTCCAGTTTTGATCGGAAGATATTTCCTTTTTCACCATAGCCCTCTATGGGCTTCCAAATATCCCTTTGCCAATTCCACAAGAACAGCCTTAGCGAAAGGCTTCTTGAAGGGAAAGATGTAACTCTGTGAGATGAATTCACAGAACACAGAGCAGTTTCTCAGAAAGCTTCTTTCCAGTTTTGAACGGAAAATATTTCCTTTTTCACCATAGCCCTCTATGGGCTTCCAAATATCCCTTTGCCAATTCCACAAGAACAGACTTAGCGAAAGGCTTCTTGAAGGGAAAGATGTAACTCTGTGAGATGAATTAACAGAACACAGAGCAGTTTCTCAGAAAGCTTCTTTCCAGTTTTGAACGGAAGATATTTACTTTTTCACCATAGCCCTCTATGGGCTCCAAATATCCCTTTGCCAATTCCACAAGAACAGACTTAGCGGAAGGCTTCTTGACGGGAAAGATGTAACTCTGTGAGATGAATTAACAGAACACAGAGAAGTTTCTCAGAAAGCTTCTTTCCAGTTTTGAACGGAAGATATTTCCTTTTTCACCATAGCCCTCTATGGGCTTCCAAATATCGCTTTGCCAATTCTACAAGAACAGCCTTAGCGAAAGGCTTCTTGAAGGGAAAGATGTAACTCTTTGAGATGAATTCACTGAACACAGAGCAGTTTCTCATAAAGCTTCTTTCCAGTTTTGAACGGAAGATATTTCCTTTTTCACCATAGCCCTCTATGGGCTTCCAAATATCCCTTTGCCAATTCCACAAGAACAGCCTTAGCGAAAGGCTTCTTGAAGTGAAAGATGTAACTCTGTGAGATGAATTAACAGAACACAGAGCAGTTTCTCAGAAAGATTCTTTCCAATTTTGAACGGAAGATATTTCTTTTTCACCATAGCCCTCTATGGGCTTCCAAATATCCCTTTGCCAATTCCACATGAACAGCCTTAGCGAAAGGCTTCTTGAAGGGAAAGATGTAACTCTGTGAGATGAATTCACAGAACACAGAGCAGTTTCTCAGAAAGCTTCTTTCCAGTTTTGAACGGAAGACATTTCCTTTTTCACCATAGCCCTCTATGGGCTTCCAAATATCCCTTTGCCAATTCCACAAGAACAGCCTTAGTGAAAGGCTTCTTGAAGGGAAAGATGTAACTCTGTGAGATGAATTCACAGAACACAGAGCAGTTTCTCAGAAAGCTTCTTTCCAGTTTTGAACGGAAGATATTTCCTTTTTCACCATAGCCCTCTATGGGCTTCCAAATATCCCTTTGCCAATTCCACAAGAACAGCCTTAGCGAAAGGCTTCTTGAAGGGAAAGATGTAACTCTGTGAGATGAATTCACAGAACACACAGCAGTTTCTCAGAAAGCTTCTTTCCAGTTTTGAACGGAAGATATTTCCTTTTTCACCATAGCCCTCTATGGGCTTCCAAATATCCCTTTGCCAATTCCACAAGAACAGCCTTAGCGAAAGGCTTCTTGAAGGGAAAGATGTAACTCTGTGAGATGAATTCACAGAACACAGAGCAGTTTCTCAGAAAGCTTCTTTCCAGTTTTCAACGGAAGATATTTCCTTTTTCACCATAGCCCTCTATGGGCTTCCAAATATCCCTTTGTCAATTCCACTAGAACAGACTTAGCGAAAGGCTTCTTGAAGGGAAAGATGTAACTCTGTGAGATGAATTAACAGAACACAGAGCAGTTTCTCAGAAAGCTTCTTTCCAGTTTTGAACGGAAGATATTTCCTTTTTCACCATAGCCCTCTATGGGCTTCCAAATATCCCTTTGCCAATTCCACAAGAACAGCCTTAGCGAAAGGCTTCTTGAAGGGAAAGATGTAACTCTGTGAGATGAATTAACAGAACACAGAGCAGTTTCTCAGAAAGATTCTTTCCAGTTTTGAACTGAAGATATTTACTTTTTCACCATAGCCCTCTATGGGCTCCAAATATCCCTTTGCCAATTCCACAAGAACAGACTTAGCGAAAGGCTTCTTGAAGGGAAAGATGTAACTCTGTGAGATGAATTAACAGAACACAGAGCAGTTTCTTAGAAAGCTTCTTTCCAGTTTTGAACGGAAGATATTTCCTTTTTCACCGTAGCCCTCTATGGACTTCCAAATATCGCTTTGCCAATTCTACAAGAACAGCCTTAGCGAAAGGATTCTTGAAGGGAAAGATGTAACTCTTTGAGATGAATTCACAGAACACAGAGCAGTTTCTCATAAAGCTTCTTTCCAGTTTTGAACGGAAGATATTTCCTTTTTCACCATAGCCCTCTATGGGCTTCCAAATATACCTTTGCCAATTCCACAAGAACAGCCTTAGCGAAAGGCTTCTTGAAGGGAAAGATGTAACTCTTTGAGATGAATTAACAGAACACAGAGCAGTTTCTCAGAGAGCTTCTTTCCAGTTTTGAACGGAAGATATTTCCTTTTTCACCATAGGCCTCTATGGGCTTCCAAATATCCCTTTGCCAATTCCACAAGAACAGCCTTAGCGAAAGGCTTCTTGAAGGGAAAGATGTAACTCTGTGAGATGAATTAACAGAACACAGAGCAGTTTCTCAGAAAGCTTCTTTCCAGTTTTGAACGGAAGATATTTCCTTTTTCACCATAGCCCTCTATGGGCTTCCAAATATCCCTTTGCCAATTCCACAAGAACAGCCTTAGCGAAAGGCTTCTTGAAGGGAAAGATGTAACTCTGTTAGATGAATTAACAGAACACAGAGCAGTTTCTCAGAAAGCTTCTTTCCAGTTTTGAACTTAAGATATTTCCTTTTTCACCATAGGCCTCTATGGGCTCCAAATATCCCTTTGCCAATTCCACAAGAACAGCCTTAGCGAAAGGCGTCTTGAAGGGAAAGATGTAACTCTGTGAGATGAATTAACAGAACACAGAGCAGTTTCTCAGAAAGCTTCTTTCCAGTTTTGAACTTAAGATATTTCCTTTTTCACCATAGGCCTCTATGGGCTCCAAATATCCCTTTGCCAATTCCACAAGAACAGCCTTAGCGAAAGGCGTCTTGAAGGGAAAGACGTAACTCTGTGAGATGAATTAACAGAACACAGAGCAGTTTCTCAGAAAGCTTCTTTCCAGTTTTGAACGGAAGATATTTCCTTTTTCACCATAGCCCTCCATGGGCTTCCAAATATCGCTTTGCCAATTCTACAAGAACAGCCTTAGCGAAAGGCTTCTTGAAGGGAAAGATGTAACTCTGTGAGATGAATTCACAGAAAACAGAGCAATTTCTCAGAAAGCTTCTTTCCAGTTTTGAACGGAAGATATTTCCTTTTTCACCATAGCCCTCTATGGGCTTCCAAATATCCCTTTGCAAATTCCACAAGAACAGCCTTAGCGAAAGGCTTCTTGAAGGGAAAGATGTAACTCTGTGAGATGAATTCACAGAACACAGAGCAGTTTCTCAGAAAGATTCTTTCCAATTTTGAACGGAAGATATTTCTTTTTCACCATAGCCCTCTATGGGCTTCCAAATATCCCTTTGCCAATTCCACAAGAACAGCCTGAGCGAAAGGCTTCTTGAAAGGAAAGATGTAACTCTGTGAGATGAATTCACAGAACACAGAGCAGTGTCTCAGAAAGCTTCTTTCCTGTTTGGAACGGAAGATATTTCCTTTTTCACCATAGGCCTCTATGGGCTTCCAAATATCCCTTTGCCAATTCCACAAGAACAGCATTAGCGAAAGGCTTCTTGTAGGGAAAGATGTAACTCTGTGAGATGAATTCACAGAACACAGAGCAGTTTCTCAGAAAGCTTCTTTCCAGTTTTGAACGGAAGATATTTCCTTTTTCACCATAGCCCTCTATGGGCTTCCAAATATCCCTTTGCCAATTCAACAAGAACAGCCTTAGCGAAAGGCTTCTTGAAGGGAAAGATGTAACTCAGTGAGATGAATTCACAGAACACAGAGCAGTTTCTCAGAAAGCTTCTTTCCAGTTTTGAACGGAAGATATTTCCTTTTTCACCATAGCCCTCTATGGACTTCCAAATATCCCTTTGCCAATTCCACAAGAACAGCCTTAGCGAAAGGCTTCTTGAAGGGAAAGATGTAACTCTGTGAGATGAATTCACAGAACACAGAGCAGTTTCTCAGAAAGCTTCTTTCCAGTTTTGAACGGAAGATATTTCCTTTTTCACCATAGCCCTCTATGGGCTTCCAAATATCCCTTTGCCAATTCCACAAGAACAGCCTTAGCGAAAGGCTTCTTGAAGGGAAAGATGTAACTCTGTGAGATGAATTCACAGAACACAGAGCCGTTTCTCAGAAAGCTTCTTTCCAGTTTTGAACGGAAGATATTTACTTTTTCACCATAGCCCTCTATGGGCTTCCAAATATCCCTTTGCCAATTCCACAAGAACAGCCGTAGCGAAAGGTTTCTTGAAAGGAAAGATGTAACTCGGTGAGATGAATTCACAGAACACAGAGCAGTGTCTCAGAGAGCTTCTTTCCAGTTTTGAACGGAAGATATTTCCTTTTTCACCATAGCCCTCTATGGGCTTCCAAATATCCCTTTGCCAATTCCACAAGAACAGCCTTAGCGAAAGGCTTCTTGAAGGGAAAGATGTAACTCTGTGAGATGAATTCACAGAACACAGAGCAGTTTCTCAGAAAGCTTCTTTCCAGTTTTGAACGGAAGATATTTACTTTTTCACCATAGCCCTCTATGGGCTTCCAAATATCCCTTTGCCAATTCCACAAGAACAGCCTTAGCGAAAGGCTTCCTGAAGGGAAAGATGTAACTCAGTGAGATGAATTAACAGAACACAGAGCAGTTTCTCAGAAAGCTTCTTTCCAGTTTTGAACGGAAGATATTTCCTTTTTCACCATAGCCCTCTATGGGCTTCCAAATATCCCTTTGCCAATTCCACAAGAACAGCCTTAGCGAAAGGCTTCTTGAAGGGAAAGATGTAACTCTGTGAGATGAATTCACAGAACACAGAGCAGTTTCTCAGAAAGCTTCTTTCCAGTTTTGAACTTAAGATATTTCCTTTTTCACCATAGGCCTCTATGGGCTCCAAATATCCCTTTGCCAATTCCACAAGAACAGCCTTAGCGAAAGGCGTCTTGAAGGGAAAGATGTAACTCTGTGAGATGAATTAACAGAACACAGAGCAGTTTCTCAGAAAGCTTCTTTCCAGTTTTGAACTTAAGATATTTCCTTTTTCACCATAGGCCTCTATGGGCTCCAAATATCCCTTTGCCAATTCCACAAGAACAGCCTTAGCGAAAGGCGTCTTGAAGGGAAAGACGTAACTCTGTGAGATGAATTAACAGAACACAGAGCAGTTTCTCAGAAAGCTTCTTTCCAGTTTTGAACGGAAGATATTTCCTATTTCACCATAGCCCTCCATGGGCTTCCAAATATCGCTTTGCCAATTCTACAAGAACAGCCTTAGCGAAAGGCTTCTTGAAGGGAAAGATGTAACTCTGTGAGATGAATTCACAGAACACAGAGCAATTTCTCAGAAAGCTTCTTTCCAGTTTTGAACGGAAGATATTTCCTTTTTCACCATAGCCCTGTATGGGCTTCCAAATATCCCTTTGCCAATTCCACAAGAACAGCCTTAGCGAAAGGCTTCTTGAAGGGAAAGATGTAACTCTGTGAGATGAATTCACAGAACACAGAGCAGTTTCTCAGAAAGATTCTTTCCAATTTTGAACGGAAGATATTTCTTTTTCACCATAGCCCTCTATGGGCTTCCAAATATCCCTTTGCCAATTCCACAAGAACAGCCTGAGCGAAAGGCTTCTTGAAAGGAAAGATGTAACTCTGTGAGATGAATTCACAGAACACAGAGCAGTGTCTCAGAAAGCTTCTTTCCTGTTTGGAACGGAAGATATTTCCTTTTTCACCATAGGCCTCTATGGGCTTCCAAATATCCCTTTGCCAATTCCACAAGAACAGCATTAGCGAAAGGCTTCTTGAAGGGAAAGATGTAACTCTGTGAGATGAATTCACAGAACACAGAGCAGTTTCTCAGAAAGCTTCTTTCCAGTTTTGAACGGAAGATATTTCCTTTTTCACCATAGCCCTCTATGGGCTTCCAAATATCCCTTTGCCAATTCAACAAGAACAGCCTTAGCGAAAGGCTTCTTGAAGGGAAAGATGTAACTCAGTGAGATGAATTCACAGAACACAGAGCAGTTTCTCAGAAAGCTTCTTTCCAGTTTTGAACGGAAGATATTTCCTTTTTCACCATAGCCCTCTATGGACTTCCAAATATCCCTTTGCCAATTCCACAAGAACAGCCTTAGCGAAAGGCTTCTTGAAGGGAAAGATGTAACTCTGTGAGATGAATTCACAGAACACAGAGCAGTTTCTCAGAAAGCTTCTTTCCAGTTTTGAACGGAAGATATTTCCTTTTTCACCATAGCCCTCTATGGGCTTCCAAATATCCCTTTGCCAATTCCACAAGAACAGCCTTAGCGAAAGGCTTCTTGAAGGGAAAGATGTAACTCTGTGAGATGAATTCACAGAACACAGAGCAGTTTCTCAGAAAGCTTCTTTCCAGTTTTGAACGGAAGATATTTACTTTTTCACCATAGCCCTCTATGGGCTTCCAAATATCCCTTTGCCAATTCCACAAGAACAGCCGTAGCGAAAGGTTTCTTGAAAGGAAAGATGTAACTCGGTGAGATGAATTCACAGAACACAGAGCAGTGTCTCAGAGAGCTTCTTTCCAGTTTTGAACGGAAGATATTTCCTTTTTCACCATAGCCCTCTATGGGCTTCCAAATATCCCTTTGCCAATTCCACAAGAACAGCCTTAGCGAAAGGCTTCTTGAAGGGAAAGATGTAACTCTGTGAGATGAATTCACAGAACACAGAGCCGTTTCTCAGAAAGCTTCTTTCCAGTTTTGAACGGAAGATATTTACTTTTTCACCATAGCCCTCTATGGGCTTCCAAATATCCCTTTGCCAATTCCACAAGAACAGCCTTAGCGAAAGGCTTCCTGAAGGGAAAGATGTAACTCAGTGAGATGAATTAACAGAACACAGAGCAGTTTCTCAGAAAGCTTCTTTCCAGTTTTGAACGGAAGATATTTACTTTTTCACCATAGCCCTCTATGGGCTTCCAAATATCCCTTTGCCAATTCCACAAGAACAGCCTTAGCGAAAGGCTTCTTGAAGGGAAAGATGTAACTCTGTGAGATGAATTCACAGAACACAGAGCAGTTTCTCAGAAAGCTTCTTTCCAGTTTTGAACGGAAGATATTTCCTTTTTCACCATAGCCCTCTATGGGCTTCCAAATATCCCTTTGCCAATTCCACAAGAACAGCCTTAACGAAAGGCTTCTTGAAGGGAAAGATGTAACTCTGTGAGATGAATTAACAGAACACAGAGCAGTTTCTCAGAAAGATTCTTTCCAATTTTGAACGGAAGATATTTCTTTTTCACCATAGCCCTCTATGGGCTTCCAAATATCCCTTTGCCAATTCCACAAGAACAGCCTGAGCGAAAGGCTTCTTGAAAGGAAAGATGTAACTCTGTGAGATGAATTCACAGAACACAGAGCAGTGTCTCAGAAAGCTTCTTTCCTGTTTGGAACGGAAGATATTTCCTTTTTCACCATAGGCCTCTATGGGCTTCCAAATATCCCTTTGCCAATTCCACAAGAACAGCATTAGCGAAAGGCTTCTTGAAGGGAAAGATGTAACTCTGTGAGATGAATTCACAGAACACAGAGCAGTTTCTCAGAAAGCTTCTTTCCAGTTTTGAACGGAAGATATTTCCTTTTTCACCATAGCCCTCTATGGGCTTCCAAATATCCCTTTGCCAATTCAACAAGAACAGCCTTAGCGAAAGGCTTCTTGAAGGGAAAGATGTAACTCTGTGAGATGAATTCACAGACCACAGAGCAGTTTCTCAGAAAGCTTCTTTCCAGTTTTGAACGGAAGATATTTCCTTTTTCACCATAGCCCTCTATGGGCTTCCAAATATCCCTTTGCCAATTCCACAAGAACAGCCTTAGCGAAAGGCTTCTTGAAGGGAAAGATGTAACTCTGTGAGATGAATTAACAGAACACAGAGCAGTTTCTCAGAGAGCTTCTTTCCAGTTTTGAACGGAAGATATTTCCTTTTTCACCATAGCCCTCTATGGGCTTCCAAATATCCCTTTGCCAATTCCACAAGAACAGCCTTAGCGAAATTCTTCTTGAAGGGAAAGATGTAACTCTGTGAGATGAATTAACAGAACACAGAGCCGTTTCTCAGAAAGCTTCTTTCCAGTTTTGAACGGAAGATATTTCCTTTTTCACCATAGCCCTCTATGGGCTTCCAAATATCCCTTTGCCAATTCCACAAGAACAGCCTTAGCGAAAGGCTTCTTGAAGGGAAAGATGCAACTCTGTGAGATGAATTCACAGAACACAGAGCAGTTTCTCAGAAAGCTTCCTTCCGGTTTTGAACGGAAGATATTTCCTTTTTCACCATAGCCCTCTATGGGCTTCCAAATACCCCTTTGCCAATTCCACAAGAACAGCCTTAGCGAAAGGCTTCTTGAAGGGAAAGATGTAACTCTGTGAGATGAATTAACAGAACACAGAGCAGTTTCTCAGAAAGCTTCTTTCCAGTTTTGAACTTAAGATATTTCCTTTTTCACCATAGGCCTCTATGGGCTCCAAATATCCCTTTGCCAATTCCACAAGAACACCCTTAGCGAAAGGCGTCTTGAAGGGAAAGATGTAACTCTGTGAGATGAATTAACAGAACACAGAGCCGTTTCTCAGAAAGCTTCTTTCCAGTTTTGAACGGAAGATATTTCCTTTTTCACCATAGCCCTCTATGGGCTTCCAAATATCCCTTTGCCAATTTCTCAAGAACAGCCTTAGCGAAAGGCTTCTTGAAGGGAAAGATGTAACTCTGTGAGATGAATTCACAGAACACAGAGCAGTTTCTCAGAAAGCTTCTTTCCAGTTTGGAACGGAAGATATTTCCTTTTTCACCATAGGCCTCTATGGGCTTCCAAATATCCCTTTGCCAATTCCACAAGAACAGCATTAGAGAAAGGCTTCTTGAAGGGAAAGATGTAACTCTGTGAGATGAATTCACAGAATACAGAGCAGTTTCTCAGAAAGCTTCTTTCCAGTTTTGAACGGAAGATATTTCCTTTTTCACCATAGCCCTCTATGGGCTTCCAAATATCCCTTTGCCAATTCCACAAGAACAGACTTAGCGAAAGGCTTCTTGAAGGGAAAGATGTAACTCTGTGAGATGAATTAACAGAACACAGAGCAGTTTCTCAGAAAGCTTCTTTCCAGTTTTGAACGGAAGATATTTCCTTTTTCACCATAGCCCTCTATGGGCTTCCAAATATCCCTTTGCCAATTCCACAAGAACAGCCTTAGCGAAAGGCTTCTTGAAGGGAAAGATGTAACTCTGTGAGATGAATTAACAGAACACAGAGCAGTTTCTCAGAAAGCTTCTTTCCAGTTTTGAACGGAAGATATTTCCTTTTTCACCATAGCCCACTATGGGCTTCCAAATATCCCTTTGCCAATTCCACAAGAACAGCCTTAGCGAAAGGCTTGTTGAAGGGAAAGATGTAACTCTGTGAGACGAATTAACAGAACACACAGCAGTTTCTCAGAAAGCTTCTTTCCAGTTTTGAACGGAAGATATTTCCTTTTTCACCATAGCCCTCTATGGGCTTCCAAATATCCCTTTGCCAATTCCACAAGAACAGCCTTAGCGAAAGGCTTCTTGAAGGGAAAGATGTAACTCTGTGAGATGAATTCACAGAACACAGAGCAGTTTCTCAGAAAGCTTCTTTCCAGTTTTGAACGGAAAATATTTCCTTTTTCACCATAGCCCTCTATGGGCTTCCAAATATCCCTTTGCCAATTCCACAAGAACAGCCTTAGTGAAAGGCTTCTTGAAGGGAAAGATGTAACTCTGTGAGATGAATTCACAGAACACAGAGCAGTTTCTCAGAAAGCTTCTTTCCAGTTTTGAACGGAAGATATTTCCTTTTTCACCATAGCCCTCTATGGGCTTCCAAATATCCCTTTGCCAATTCCACAAGAACAGCCTTAGCGAAAGGCTTGTTGAAGGGAAAGATGTAACTCTGTGAGATGAATTAACAGAACACACAGCAGTTTCTCAGAAAGCTTCTTTCCAGTTTTGAACGGAAGATATTTCCTTTTTCACCATAGCCCTCTATGGGCTTCCAAATATCCCTTTGCCAATTCCACAAGAACAGCCTTAGCGAAAGGCTTCTTGAAGGGAAAGATGTAACTCTGTGAGATGAATTCACAGAACACAGAGCAGTTTCTCAGAAAGCTTCTTTCCAGTTTTCAACGGAAGATATTTCCTTTTTCACCATAGCCCTCTATGGGCTTCCAAATATCCCTTTGTCAATTCCACTAGAACAGACTTAGCGAAAGGCTTCTTGAAGGGAAAGATGTAACTCTGTGAGATGAATTAACAGAACACAGAGCAGTTTCTCAGAAAGCTTCTTTCCAGTTTTGAACGGAAGATATTTCCTTTTTCACCATAGCCCTCTATGGGCTTCCAAATATCCCTTTGCCAATTCCACAAGAACAGCCTTAGCGAAAGGCTTCTTGAAGGGAAAGATGTAACTCTGTGAGATGAATTAACAGAACACAGAGCAGTTTCTCAGAAAGATTCTTTCCAGTTTTGAACTGAAGATATTTACTTTTTCACCATAGCCCTCTATGGGCTCCAAATATCCCTTTGCCAATTCCACAAGAACAGACTTAGCGAAAGGCTTCTTGAAGGGAAAGATGTAACTCTGTGAGATGAATTAACAGAACACAGAGCAGTTTCTTAGAAAGCTTCTTTCCAGTTTTGAACGGAAGATATTTCCTTTTTCACCGTAGCCCTCTATGGACTTCCAAATATCGCTTTGCCAATTCTACAAGAACAGCCTTAGCGAAAGGATTCTTGAAGGGAAAGATGTAACTCTTTGAGATGAATTCACAGAACACAGAGCAGTTTCTCATAAAGCTTCTTTCCAGTTTTGAACGGAAGATATTTCCTTTTTCACCATAGCCCTCTATGGGCTTCCAAATATACCTTTGCCAATTCCACAAGAACAGCCTTAGCGAAAGGCTTCTTGAAGGGAAAGATGTAACTCTTTGAGATGAATTAACAGAACACAGAGCAGTTTCTCAGAGAGCTTCTTTCCAGTTTTGAACGGAAGATATTTCCTTTTTCACCATAGGCCTCTATGGGCTTCCAAATATCCCTTTGCCAATTCCACAAGAACAGCCTTAGCGAAAGGCTTCTTGAAGGGAAAGATGTAACTCTGTGAGATGAATTCACAGAACACAGAGCAGTTTCTCAGAAAGCTTCTTTCCAGTTTTGAACGGAAGATATTTCCTTTTTCACCATAGCCCTCTATGGGCTTCCAAATATCCCTTTGCCAATTCCACAAGAACAGCCTTAGCGAAAGGCTTCTTGAAGGGAAAGATGTAACTCTGTTAGATGAATTAACAGAACACAGAGCAGTTTCTCAGAAAGCTTCTTTCCAGTTTTGAACTTAAGATATTTCCTTTTTCACCATAGGCCTCTATGGGCTCCAAATATCCCTTTGCCAATTCCACAAGAACAGCCTTAGCGAAAGGCGTCTTGAAGGGAAAGATGTAACTCTGTGAGATGAATTAACAGAACACAGAGCAGTTTCTCAGAAAGCTTCTTTCCAGTTTTGAACTTAAGATATTTCCTTTTTCACCATAGGCCTCTATGGGCTCCAAATATCCCTTTGCCAATTCCACAAGAACAGCCTTAGCGAAAGGCGTCTTGAAGGGAAAGACGTAACTCTGTGAGATGAATTAACAGAACACAGAGCAGTTTCTCAGAAAGCTTCTTTCCAGTTTTGAACGGAAGATATTTCCTTTTTCACCATAGCCCTCCATGGGCTTCCAAATATCGCTTTGCCAATTCTACAAGAACAGCCTTAGCGAAAGGCTTCTTGAAGGGAAAGATGTAACTCTGTGAGATGAATTCACAGAAAACAGAGCAATTTCTCAGAAAGCTTCTTTCCAGTTTTGAACGGAAGATATTTCCTTTTTCACCATAGCCCTCTATGGGCTTCCAAATATCCCTTTGCCAATTCCACAAGAACAGCCTTAGCGAAAGGCTTCTTGAAGGGAAAGATGTAACTCTGTGAGATGAATTCACAGAACACAGAGCAGTTTCTCAGAAAGATTCTTTCCAATTTTGAACGGAAGATATTTCTTTTTCACCATAGCCCTCTATGGGCTTCCAAATATCCCTTTGCCAATTCCACAAGAACAGCCTGAGCGAAAGGCTTCTTGAAAGGAAAGATGTAACTCTGTGAGATGAATTCACAGAACACAGAGCAGTGTCTCAGAAAGCTTCTTTCCTGTTTGGAACGGAAGATATTTCCTTTTTCACCATAGGCCTCTATGGGCTTCCAAATATCCCTTTGCCAATTCCACAAGAACAGCATTAGCGAAAGGCTTCTTGTAGGGAAAGATGTAACTCTGTGAGATGAATTCACAGAACACAGAGCAGTTTCTCAGAAAGCTTCTTTCCAGTTTTGAACGGAAGATATTTCCTTTTTCACCATAGCCCTCTATGGGCTTCCAAATATCCCTTTGCCAATTCAACAAGAACAGCCTTAGCGAAAGGCTTCTTGAAGGGAAAGATGTAACTCAGTGAGATGAATTCACAGAACACAGAGCAGTTTCTCAGAAAGCTTCTTTCCAGTTTTGAACGGAAGATATTTCCTTTTTCACCATAGCCCTCTATGGACTTCCAAATATCCCTTTGCCAATTCCACAAGAACAGCCTTAGCGAAAGGCTTCTTGAAGGGAAAGATGTAACTCTGTGAGATGAATTCACAGAACACAGAGCAGTTTCTCAGAAAGCTTCTTTCCAGTTTTGAACGGAAGATATTTCCTTTTTCACCATAGCCCTCTATGGGCTTCCAAATATCCCTTTGCCAATTCCACAAGAACAGCCTTAGCGAAAGGCTTCTTGAAGGGAAAGATGTAACTCTGTGAGATGAATTCACAGAACACAGAGCCGTTTCTCAGAAAGCTTCTTTCCAGTTTTGAACGGAAGATATTTACTTTTTCACCATAGCCCTCTATGGGCTTCCAAATATCCCTTTGCCAATTCCACAAGAACAGCCGTAGCGAAAGGTTTCTTGAAAGGAAAGATGTAACTCGGTGAGATGAATTCACAGAACACAGAGCAGTGTCTCAGAGAGCTTCTTTCCAGTTTTGAACGGAAGATATTTCCTTTTTCACCATAGCCCTCTATGGGCTTCCAAATATCCCTTTGCCAATTCCACAAGAACAGCCTTAGCGAAAGGCTTCTTGAAGGGAAAGATGTAACTCTGTGAGATGAATTCACAGAACACAGAGCAGTTTCTCAGAAAGCTTCTTTCCAGTTTTGAACGGAAGATATTTACTTTTTCACCATAGCCCTCTATGGGCTTCCAAATATCCCTTTGCCAATTCCACAAGAACAGCCTTAGCGAAAGGCTTCCTGAAGGGAAAGATGTAACTCAGTGAGATGAATTAACAGAACACAGAGCAGTTTCTCAGAAAGCTTCTTTCCAGTTTTGAACGGAAGATATTTCCTTTTTCACCATAGCCCTCTATGGGCTTCCAAATATCCCTTTGCCAATTCCACAAGAACAGCCTTAGCGAAAGGCTTCTTGAAGGGAAAGATGTAACTCTGTGAGATGAATTCACAGAACACAGAGCAGTTTCTCAGAAAGCTTCTTTCCAGTTTTGAACTTAAGATATTTCCTTTTTCACCATAGGCCTCTATGGGCTCCAAATATCCCTTTGCCAATTCCACAAGAACAGCCTTAGCGAAAGGCGTCTTGAAGGGAAAGATGTAACTCTGTGAGATGAATTAACAGAACACAGAGCAGTTTCTCAGAAAGCTTCTTTCCAGTTTTGAACTTAAGATATTTCCTTTTTCACCATAGGCCTCTATGGGCTCCAAATATCCCTTTGCCAATTCCACAAGAACAGCCTTAGCGAAAGGCGTCTTGAAGGGAAAGACGTAACTCTGTGAGATGAATTAACAGAACACAGAGCAGTTTCTCAGAAAGCTTCTTTCCAGTTTTGAACGGAAGATATTTCCTATTTCACCATAGCCCTCCATGGGCTTCCAAATATCGCTTTGCCAATTCTACAAGAACAGCCTTAGCGAAAGGCTTCTTGAAGGGAAAGATGTAACTCTGTGAGATGAATTCACAGAACACAGAGCAATTTCTCAGAAAGCTTCTTTCCAGTTTTGAACGGAAGATATTTCCTTTTTCACCATAGCCCTCTATGGGCTTCCAAATATCCCTTTGCCAATTCCACAAGAACAGCCTTAGCGAAAGGCTTCTTGAAGGGAAAGATGTAACTCTGTGAGATGAATTCACAGAACACAGAGCAGTTTCTCAGAAAGATTCTTTCCAATTTTGAACGGAAGATATTTCTTTTTCACCATAGCCCTCTATGGGCTTCCAAATATCCCTTTGCCAATTCCACAAGAACAGCCTGAGCGAAAGGCTTCTTGAAAGGAAAGATGTAACTCTGTGAGATGAATTCACAGAACACAGAGCAGTGTCTCAGAAAGCTTCTTTCCTGTTTGGAACGGAAGATATTTCCTTTTTCACCATAGGCCTCTATGGGCTTCCAAATATCCCTTTGCCAATTCCACAAGAACAGCATTAGCGAAAGGCTTCTTGAAGGGAAAGATGTAACTCTGTGAGATGAATTCACAGAACACAGAGCAGTTTCTCAGAAAGCTTCTTTCCAGTTTTGAACGGAAGATATTTCCTTTTTCACCATAGCCCTCTATGGGCTTCCAAATATCCCTTTGCCAATTCAACAAGAACAGCCTTAGCGAAAGGCTTCTTGAAGGGAAAGATGTAACTCAGTGAGATGAATTCACAGAACACAGAGCAGTTTCTCAGAAAGCTTCTTTCCAGTTTTGAACGGAAGATATTTCCTTTTTCACCATAGCCCTCTATGGACTTCCAAATATCCCTTTGCCAATTCCACAAGAACAGCCTTAGCGAAAGGCTTCTTGAAGGGAAAGATGTAACTCTGTGAGATGAATTCACAGAACACAGAGCAGTTTCTCAGAAAGCTTCTTTCCAGTTTTGAACGGAAGATATTTCCTTTTTCACCATAGCCCTCTATGGGCTTCCAAATATCCCTTTGCCAATTCCACAAGAACAGCCTTAGCGAAAGGCTTCTTGAAGGGAAAGATGTAACTCTGTGAGATGAATTCACAGAACACAGAGCAGTTTCTCAGAAAGCTTCTTTCCAGTTTTGAACGGAAGATATTTACTTTTTCACCATAGCCCTCTATGGGCTTCCAAATATCCCTTTGCCAATTCCACAAGAACAGCCGTAGCGAAAGGTTTCTTGAAAGGAAAGATGTAACTCGGTGAGATGAATTCACAGAACACAGAGCAGTGTCTCAGAGAGCTTCTTTCCAGTTTTGAACGGAAGATATTTCCTTTTTCACCATAGCCCTCTATGGGCTTCCAAATATCCCTTTGCCAATTCCACAAGAACAGCCTTAGCGAAAGGCTTCTTGAAGGGAAAGATGTAACTCTGTGAGATGAATTCACAGAACACAGAGCCGTTTCTCAGAAAGCTTCTTTCCAGTTTTGAACGGAAGATATTTACTTTTTCACCATAGCCCTCTATGGGCTTCCAAATATCCCTTTGCCAATTCCACAAGAACAGCCTTAGCGAAAGGCTTCCTGAAGGGAAAGATGTAACTCAGTGAGATGAATTAACAGAACACAGAGCAGTTTCTCAGAAAGCTTCTTTCCAGTTTTGAACGGAAGATATTTACTTTTTCACCATAGCCCTCTATGGGCTTCCAAATATCCCTTTGCCAATTCCACAAGAACAGCCTTAGCGAAAGGCTTCTTGAAGGGAAAGATGTAACTCTGTGAGATGAATTCACAGAACACAGAGCAGTTTCTCAGAAAGCTTCTTTCCAGTTTTGAACGGAAGATATTTCCTTTTTCACCATAGCCCTCTATGGGCTTCCAAATATCCCTTTGCCAATTCCACAAGAACAGCCTTAACGAAAGGCTTCTTGAAGGGAAAGATGTAACTCTGTGAGATGAATTAACAGAACACAGAGCAGTTTCTCAGAAAGATTCTTTCCAATTTTGAACGGAAGATATTTCTTTTTCACCATAGCCCTCTATGGGCTTCCAAATATCCCTTTGCCAATTCCACAAGAACAGCCTGAGCGAAAGGCTTCTTGAAAGGAAAGATGTAACTCTGTGAGATGAATTCACAGAACACAGAGCAGTGTCTCAGAAAGCTTCTTTCCTGTTTGGAACGGAAGATATTTCCTTTTTCACCATAGGCCTCTATGGGCTTCCAAATATCCCTTTGCCAATTCCACAAGAACAGCATTAGCGAAAGGCTTCTTGAAGGGAAAGATGTAACTCTGTGAGATGAATTCACAGAACACAGAGCAGTTTCTCAGAAAGCTTCTTTCCAGTTTTGAACGGAAGATATTTCCTTTTTCACCATAGCCCTCTATGGGCTTCCAAATATCCCTTTGCCAATTCAACAAGAACAGCCTTAGCGAAAGGCTTCTTGAAGGGAAAGATGTAACTCTGTGAGATGAATTCACAGACCACAGAGCAGTTTCTCAGAAAGCTTCTTTCCAGTTTTGAACGGAAGATATTTCCTTTTTCACCATAGCCCTCTATGGGCTTCCAAATATCCCTTTGCCAATTCCACAAGAACAGCCTTAGCGAAAGGCTTCTTGAAGGGAAAGATGTAACTCTGTGAGATGAATTAACAGAACACAGAGCAGTTTCTCAGAGAGCTTCTTTCCAGTTTTGAACGGAAGATATTTCCTTTTTCACCATAGCCCTCTATGGGCTTCCAAATATCCCTTTGCCAATTCCACAAGAACAGCCTTAGCGAAATTCTTCTTGAAGGGAAAGATGTAACTCTGTGAGATGAATTAACAGAACACAGAGCCGTTTCTCAGAAAGCTTCTTTCCAGTTTTGAACGGAAGATATTTCCTTTTTCACCATAGCCCTCTATGGGCTTCCAAATATCCCTTTGCCAATTCCACAAGAACAGCCTTAGCGAAAGGCTTCTTGAAGGGAAAGATGTAACTCTGTGAGATGAATTCACAGAACACAGAGCCGTTTCTCAGAAAGCTTCTTTCCAGTTTTGAACGGAAGATATTTACTTTTTCACCATAGCCCTCTATGGGCTTCCAGATATCCCTTTGCCAATTCCACAAGAACAGCCTTAGCGAAAGGCTTCTTGAAGGGAAAGATGCAACTCTGTGAGATGAATTCACAGAACACAGAGCAGTTTCTCAGAAAGCTTCCTTCCGGTTTTGAACGGAAGATATTTCCTTTTTCACCATAGCCCTCTATGGGCTTCCAAATACCCCTTTGCCAATTCCACAAGAACAGCCTTAGCGAAAGGCTTCTTGAAGGGAAAGATGTAACTCTGTGAGATGAATTAACAGAACACAGAGCAGTTTCTCAGAAAGCTTCTTTCCAGTTTTGAACTTAAGATATTTCCTTTTTCACCATAGGCCTCTATGGGCTCCAAATATCCCTTTGCCAATTCCACAAGAACACCCTTAGCGAAAGGCGTCTTGAAGGGAAAGATGTAACTCTGTGAGATGAATTAACAGAACACAGAGCCGTTTCTCAGAAAGCTTCTTTCCAGTTTTGAACGGAAGATATTTCCTTTTTCACCATAGCCCTCTATGGGCTTCCAAATATCCCTTTGCCAATTTCTCAAGAACAGCCTTAGCGAAAGGCTTCTTGAAGGGAAAGATGTAACTCTGTGAGATGAATTCACAGAACACAGAGCAGTTTCTCAGAAAGCTTCTTTCCAGTTTGGAACGGAAGATATTTCCTTTTTCACCATAGGCCTCTATGGGCTTCCAAATATCCCTTTGCCAATTCCACAAGAACAGCATTAGAGAAAGGCTTCTTGAAGGGAAAGATGTAACTCTGTGAGATGAATTCACAGAATACAGAGCAGTTTCTCAGAAAGCTTCTTTCCAGTTTTGAACGGAAGATATTTCCTTTTTCACCATAGCCCTCTATGGGCTTCCAAATATCCCTTTGCCAATTCCACAAGAACAGACTTAGCGAAAGGCTTCTTGAAGGGAAAGATGTAACTCTGTGAGATGAATTAACAGAACACAGAGCAGTTTCTCAGAAAGCTTCTTTCCAGTTTTGAACGGAAGATATTTCCTTTTTCACCATAGCCCTCTATGGGCTTCCAAATATCCCTTTGCCAATTCCACAAGAACAGCCTTAGCGAAAGGCTTCTTGAAGGGAAAGATGTAACTCTGTGAGATGAATTAACAGAACACAGAGCAGTTTCTCAGAAAGCTTCTTTCCAGTTTTGAACGGAAGATATTTCCTTTTTCACCATAGCCCACTATGGGCTTCCAAATATCCCTTTGCCAATTCCACAAGAACAGCCTTAGCGAAAGGCTTGTTGAAGGGAAAGATGTAACTCTGTGAGACGAATTAACAGAACACACAGCAGTTTCTCAGAAAGCTTCTTTCCAGTTTTGAACGGAAGATATTTCCTTTTTCACCATAGCCCTCTATGGGCTTCCAAATATCCCTTTGCCAATTCCACAAGAACAGCCTTAGCGAAAGGCTTCTTGAAGGGAAAGATGTAACTCTGTGAGATGAATTCACAGAACACAGAGCAGTTTCTCAGAAAGCTTCTTTCCAGTTTTGAACGGAAAATATTTCCTTTTTCACCATAGCCCTCTATGGGCTTCCAAATATCCCTTTGCCAATTCCACAAGAACAGCCTTAGTGAAAGGCTTCTTGAAGGGAAAGATGTAACTCTGTGAGATGAATTCACAGAACACAGAGCAGTTTCTCAGAAAGCTTCTTTCCAGTTTTGAACGGAAGATATTTCCTTTTTCACCATAGCCCTCTATGGGCTTCCAAATATCCCTTTGCCAATTCCACAAGAACAGCCTTAGCGAAAGGCTTGTTGAAGGGAAAGATGTAACTCTGTGAGATGAATTAACAGAACACACAGCAGTTTCTCAGAAAGCTTCTTTCCAGTTTTGAACGGAAGATATTTCCTTTTTCACCATAGCCCTCTATGGGCTTCCAAATATCCCTTTGCCAATTCCACAAGAACAGCCTTAGCGAAAGGCTTCTTGAAGGGAAAGATGTAACTCTGTGAGATGAATTCACAGAACACAGAGCAGTTTCTCAGAAAGCTTCTTTCCAGTTTTCAACGGAAGATATTTCCTTTTTCACCATAGCCCTCTATGGGCTTCCAAATATCCCTTTGTCAATTCCACTAGAACAGACTTAGCGAAAGGCTTCTTGAAGGGAAAGATGTAACTCTGTGAGATGAATTAACAGAACACAGAGCAGTTTCTCAGAAAGCTTCTTTCCAGTTTTGAACGGAAGATATTTCCTTTTTCACCATAGCCCTCTATGGGCTTCCAAATATCCCTTTGCCAATTCCACAAGAACAGCCTTAGCGAAAGGCTTCTTGAAGGGAAAGATGTAACTCTGTGAGATGAATTAACAGAACACAGAGCAGTTTCTCAGAAAGATTCTTTCCAGTTTTGAACTGAAGATATTTACTTTTTCACCATAGCCCTCTATGGGCTCCAAATATCCCTTTGCCAATTCCACAAGAACAGACTTAGCGAAAGGCTTCTTGAAGGGAAAGATGTAACTCTGTGAGATGAATTAACAGAACACAGAGCAGTTTCTTAGAAAGCTTCTTTCCAGTTTTGAACGGAAGATATTTCCTTTTTCACCGTAGCCCTCTATGGACTTCCAAATATCGCTTTGCCAATTCTACAAGAACAGCCTTAGCGAAAGGATTCTTGAAGGGAAAGATGTAACTCTTTGAGATGAATTCACAGAACACAGAGCAGTTTCTCATAAAGCTTCTTTCCAGTTTTGAACGGAAGATATTTCCTTTTTCACCATAGCCCTCTATGGGCTTCCAAATATACCTTTGCCAATTCCACAAGAACAGCCTTAGCGAAAGGCTTCTTGAAGGGAAAGATGTAACTCTTTGAGATGAATTAACAGAACACAGAGCAGTTTCTCAGAGAGCTTCTTTCCAGTTTTGAACGGAAGATATTTCCTTTTTCACCATAGGCCTCTATGGGCTTCCAAATATCCCTTTGCCAATTCCACAAGAACAGCCTTAGCGAAAGGCTTCTTGAAGGGAAAGATGTAACTCTGTGAGATGAATTCACAGAACACAGAGCAGTTTCTCAGAAAGCTTCTTTCCAGTTTTGAACGGAAGATATTTCCTTTTTCACCATAGCCCTCTATGGGCTTCCAAATATCCCTTTGCCAATTCCACAAGAACAGCCTTAGCGAAAGGCTTCTTGAAGGGAAAGATGTAACTCTGTTAGATGAATTAACAGAACACAGAGCAGTTTCTCAGAAAGCTTCTTTCCAGTTTTGAACTTAAGATATTTCCTTTTTCACCATAGGCCTCTATGGGCTCCAAATATCCCTTTGCCAATTCCACAAGAACAGCCTTAGCGAAAGGCGTCTTGAAGGGAAAGATGTAACTCTGTGAGATGAATTAACAGAACACAGAGCAGTTTCTCAGAAAGCTTCTTTCCAGTTTTGAACTTAAGATATTTCCTTTTTCACCATAGGCCTCTATGGGCTCCAAATATCCCTTTGCCAATTCCACAAGAACAGCCTTAGCGAAAGGCGTCTTGAAGGGAAAGACGTAACTCTGTGAGATGAATTAACAGAACACAGAGCAGTTTCTCAGAAAGCTTCTTTCCAGTTTTGAACGGAAGATATTTCCTTTTTCACCATAGCCCTCCATGGGCTTCCAAATATCGCTTTGCCAATTCTACAAGAACAGCCTTAGCGAAAGGCTTCTTGAAGGGAAAGATGTAACTCTGTGAGATGAATTCACAGAAAACAGAGCAATTTCTCAGAAAGCTTCTTTCCAGTTTTGAACGGAAGATATTTCCTTTTTCACCATAGCCCTCTATGGGCTTCCAAATATCCCTTTGCCAATTCCACAAGAACAGCCTTAGCGAAAGGCTTCTTGAAGGGAAAGATGTAACTCTGTGAGATGAATTCACAGAACACAGAGCAGTTTCTCAGAAAGATTCTTTCCAATTTTGAACGGAAGATATTTCTTTTTCACCATAGCCCTCTATGGGCTTCCAAATATCCCTTTGCCAATTCCACAAGAACAGCCTGAGCGAAAGGCTTCTTGAAAGGAAAGATGTAACTCTGTGAGATGAATTAACAGAACACAGAGCAGTGTCTCAGAAAGCTTCTTTCCTGTTTGGAACGGAAGATATTTCCTTTTTCACCATAGGCCTCTATGGGCTTCCAAATATCCCTTTGCCAATTCCACAAGAACAGCATTAGCGAAAGGCTTCTTGAAGGGAAAGATGTAACTCTGTGAGATGAATTCACAGAACACAGAGCAGTTTCTCAGAAAGCTTCTTTCCAGTTTTGAACGGAAGATATTTACTTTTTCACCATAGCCCTCTATGGGCTTCCAAATATCCCTTTGCCAATTCCACAAGAACAGCCGTAGCGAAAGGTTTCTTGAAAGGAAAGATGTAACTCGGTGAGATGAATTCACAGAACACAGAGCAGTGTCTCAGAGAGCTTCTTTCCAGTTTTGAACGGAAGATATTTCCTTTTTCACCATAGCCCTCTATGGGCTTCCAAATATCCCTTTGCCAATTCCACAAGAACAGCCTTAGCGAAAGGCTTCTTGAAGGGAAAGATGTAACTCTGTGAGATGAATTCACAGAACACAGAGCAGTTTCTCAGAAAGCTTCTTTCCAGTTTTGAACGGAAGATATTTACTTTTTCACCATAGCCCTCTATGGGCTTCCAAATATCCCTTTGCCAATTCCACAAGAACAGCCTTAGCGAAAGGCTTCCTGAAGGGAAAGATGTAACTCAGTGAGATGAATTAACAGAACACAGAGCAGTTTCTCAGAAAGCTTCTTTCCAGTTTTGAACGGAAGATATTTCCTTTTTCACCATAGCCCTCTATGGGCTTCCAAATATCCCTTTGCCAATTCCACAAGAACAGCCTTAGCGAAAGGCTTCTTGAAGGGAAAGATGTAACTCTGTGAGATGAATTCACAGAACACAGAGCAGTTTCTCAGAAAGCTTCTTTCCAGTTTTGAACTTAAGATATTTCCTTTTTCACCATAGGCCTCTATGGGCTCCAAATATCCCTTTGCCAATTCCACAAGAACAGCCTTAGCGAAAGGCGTCTTGAAGGGAAAGATGTAACTCTGTGAGATGAATTAACAGAACACAGAGCAGTTTCTCAGAAAGCTTCTTTCCAGTTTTGAACTTAAGATATTTCCTTTTTCACCATAGGCCTCTATGGGCTCCAAATATCCCTTTGCCAATTCCACAAGAACAGCCTTAGCGAAAGGCGTCTTGAAGGGAAAGACGTAACTCTGTGAGATGAATTAACAGAACACAGAGCAGTTTCTCAGAAAGCTTCTTTCCAGTTTTGAACGGAAGATATTTCCTTTTTCACCATAGCCCTCCATGGGCTTCCAAATATCGCTTTGCCAATTCTACAAGAACAGCCTTAGCGAAAGGCTTCTTGAAGGGAAAGATGTAACTCTGTGAGATGAATTCACAGAACACAGAGCAATTTCTCAGAAAGCTTCTTTCCAGTTTTGAACGGAAGATATTTCCTTTTTCACCATAGCCCTCTATGGGCTTCCAAATATCCCTTTGCCAATTCCACAAGAACAGCCTTAGCGAAAGGCTTCTTGAAGGGAAAGATGTAACTCTGTGAGATGAATTCACAGAACACAGAGCAGTTTCTCAGAAAGATTCTTTCCAATTTTGAACGGAAGATATTTCTTTTTCACCATAGCCCTCTATGGGCTTCCAAATATCCCTTTGCCAATTCCACAAGAACAGCCTGAGCGAAAGGCTTCTTGAAAGGAAAGATGTAACTCTGTGAGATGAATTCACAGAACACAGAGCAGTGTCTCAGAAAGCTTCTTTCCTGTTTGGAACGGAAGATATTTCCTTTTTCACCATAGGCCTCTATGGGCTTCCAAATATCCCTTTGCCAATTCCACAAGAACAGCATTAGCGAAAGGCTTCTTGAAGGGAAAGATGTAACTCTGTGAGATGAATTCACAGAACACAGAGCAGTTTCTCAGAAAGCTTCTTTCCAGTTTTGAACGGAAGATATTTCCTTTTTCACCATAGCCCTCTATGGGCTTCCAAATATCCCTTTGCCAATTCAACAAGAACAGCCTTAGCGAAAGGCTTCTTGAAGGGAAAGATGTAACTCAGTGAGATGAATTCACAGAACACAGAGCAGTTTCTCAGAAAGCTTCTTTCCAGTTTTGAACGGAAGATATTTCCTTTTTCACCATAGCCCTCTATGGACTTCCAAATATCCCTTTGCCAATTCCACAAGAACAGCCTTAGCGAAAGGCTTCTTGAAGGGAAAGATGTAACTCTGTGAGATGAATTCACAGAACACAGAGCAGTTTCTCAGAAAGCTTCTTTCCAGTTTTGAACGGAAGATATTTCCTTTTTCACCATAGCCCTCTATGGGCTTCCAAATATCCCTTTGCCAATTCCACAAGAACAGCCTTAGCGAAAGGCTTCTTGAAGGGAAAGATGTAACTCTGTGAGATGAATTCACAGAACACAGAGCCGTTTCTCAGAAAGCTTCTTTCCAGTTTTGAACGGAAGATATTTACTTTTTCACCATAGCCCTCTATGGGCTTCCAAATATCCCTTTGCCAATTCCACAAGAACAGCCGTAGCGAAAGGTTTCTTGAAAGGAAAGATGTAACTCGGTGAGATGAATTCACAGAACACAGAGCAGTGTCTCAGAGAGCTTCTTTCCAGTTTTGAACGGAAGATATTTCCTTTTTCACCATAGCCCTCTATGGGCTTCCAAATATCCCTTTGCCAATTCCACAAGAACAGCCTTAGCGAAAGGCTTCTTGAAGGGAAAGATGTAACTCTGTGAGATGAATTCACAGAACACAGAGCAGTTTCTCAGAAAGCTTCTTTCCAGTTTTGAACGGAAGATATTTACTTTTTCACCATAGCCCTCTATGGGCTTCCAAATATCCCTTTGCCAATTCAACAAGAACAGCCTTAGCGAAAGGCTTCTTGAAGGGAAAGATGTAACTCAGTGAGATGAATTCACAGAACACAGAGCAGTTTCTCAGAAAGCTTCTTTCCAGTTTTGAACGGAAGATATTTCCTTTTTCACCATAGCCCTCTATGGACTTCCAAATATCCCTTTGCCAATTCCACAAGAACAGCCTTAGCGAAAGGCTTCTTGAAGGGAAAGATGTAACTCTGTGAGATGAATTCACAGAACACAGAGCAGTTTCTCAGAAAGCTTCTTTCCAGTTTTGAACGGAAGATATTTCCTTTTTCACCATAGCCCTCTATGGGCTTCCAAATATCCCTTTGCCAATTCCACAAGAACAGCCTTAGCGAAAGGCTTCTTGAAGGGAAAGATGTAACTCTGTGAGATGAATTCACAGAACACAGAGCCGTTTCTCAGAAAGCTTCTTTCCAGTTTTGAACGGAAGATATTTACTTTTTCACCATAGCCCTCTATGGGCTTCCAAATATCCCTTTGCCAATTCCACAAGAACAGCCGTAGCGAAAGGTTTCTTGAAAGGAAAGATGTAACTCGGTGAGATGAATTCACAGAACACAGAGCAGTGTCTCAGAGAGCTTCTTTCCAGTTTTGAACGGAAGATATTTCCTTTTTCACCATAGCCCTCTATGGGCTTCCAAATATCCCTTTGCCAATTCCACAAGAACAGCCTTAGCGAAAGGCTTCTTGAAGGGAAAGATGTAACTCTGTGAGATGAATTCACAGAACACAGAGCAGTTTCTCAGAAAGCTTCTTTCCAGTTTTGAACGGAAGATATTTACTTTTTCACCATAGCCCTCTATGGGCTTCCAAATATCCCTTTGCCAATTCCACAAGAACAGCCTTAGCGAAAGGCTTCCTGAAGGGAAAGATGTAACTCAGTGAGATGAATTAACAGAACACAGAGCAGTTTCTCAGAAAGCTTCTTTCCAGTTTTGAACGGAAGATATTTACTTTTTCACCATAGCCCTCTATGGGCTTCCAAATATCCCTTTGCCAATTCCACAAGAACAGCCTTAGCGAAAGGCTTCTTGAAGGGAAAGATGTAACTCTGTGAGATGAATTCACAGAACACAGAGCAGTTTCTCAGAAAGCTTCTTTCCAGTTTTGAACGGAAGATATTTCCTTTTTCACCATAGCCCTCTATGGGCTTCCAAATATCCCTTTGCCAATTCCA
The DNA here is from genome assembly GCF_047675955.1 of Chlorocebus sabaeus. Lineage (NCBI taxonomy): Eukaryota > Metazoa > Chordata > Mammalia > Primates > Cercopithecidae > Chlorocebus > Chlorocebus sabaeus. The sequence continues at coordinate 331,966 of NW_027327608.1, forward strand.
CAAGAACAGCCTTAACGAAAGGCTTCTTGAAGGGAAAGATGTAACTCTGTGAGATGAATTAACAGAACACAGAGCAGTTTCTCAGAAAGATTCTTTCCAATTTTGAACGGAAGATATTTCTTTTTCACCATAGCCCTCTATGGGCTTCCAAATATCCCTTTGCCAATTCCACAAGAACAGCCTGAGCGAAAGGCTTCTTGAAAGGAAAGATGTAACTCTGTGAGATGAATTCACAGAACACAGAGCAGTGTCTCAGAAAGCTTCTTTCCTGTTTGGAACGGAAGATATTTCCTTTTTCACCATAGGCCTCTATGGGCTTCCAAATATCCCTTTGCCAATTCCACAAGAACAGCATTAGCGAAAGGCTTCTTGAAGGGAAAGATGTAACTCTGTGAGATGAATTCACAGAACACAGAGCAGTTTCTCAGAAAGCTTCTTTCCAGTTTGGAACGGAAGATATTTCCTTTTTCACCATAGGCCTCTATGGGCTTCCAAATATCCCTTTGCCAATTCAACAAGAACAGCCTTAGCGAAAGGCTTCTTGAAGGGAAAGATGTAACTCTGTGAGATGAATTCACAGACCACAGAGCAGTTTCTCAGAAAGCTTCTTTCCAGTTTTGAACGGAAGATATTTCCTTTTTCACCATAGCCCTCTATGGGCTTCCAAATATCCCTTTGCCAATTCCACAAGAACAGCCTTAGCGAAAGGCTTCTTGAAGGGAAAGATGTAACTCTGTGAGATGAATTAACAGAACACAGAGCAGTTTCTCAGAGAGCTTCTTTCCAGTTTTGAACGGAAGATATTTCCTTTTTCACCATAGCCCTCTATGGGCTTCCAAATATCCCTTTGCCAATTCCACAAGAACAGCCTTAGCGAAATTCTTCTTGAAGGGAAAGATGTAACTCTGTGAGATGAATTAACAGAACACAGAGCCGTTTCTCAGAAAGCTTCTTTCCAGTTTTGAACGGAAGATATTTCCTTTTTCACCATAGCCCTCTATGGGCTTCCAAATATCCCTTTGCCAATTCCACAAGAACAGCCTTAGCGAAAGGCTTCTTGAAGGGAAAGATGTAACTCTGTGAGATGAATTCACAGAACACAGAGCCGTTTCTCAGAAAGCTTCTTTCCAGTTTTGAACGGAAGATATTTACTTTTTCACCATAGCCCTCTATGGGCTTCCAAATATCCCTTTGCCAATTCCACAAGAACAGCCTTAGCGAAAGGCTTCTTGAAGGGAAAGATGCAACTCTGTGAGATGAATTCACAGAACACAGAGCAGTTTCTCAGAAAGCTTCCTTCCGGTTTTGAACGGAAGATATTTCCTTTTTCACCATAGCCCTCTATGGGCTTCCAAATACCCCTTTGCCAATTCCACAAGAACAGCCTTAGCGAAAGGCTTCTTGAAGGGAAAGATGTAACTCTGTGAGATGAATTAACAGAACACAGAGCAGTTTCTCAGAAAGCTTCTTTCCAGTTTTGAACTTAAGATATTTCCTTTTTCACCATAGGCCTCTATGGGCTCCAAATATCCCTTTGCCAATTCCACAAGAACACCCTTAGCGAAAGGCGTCTTGAAGGGAAAGATGTAACTCTGTGAGATGAATTAACAGAACACAGAGCAGTTTCTCAGAAAGCTTCTTTCCAGTTTTGAACGGAAGATATTTCCTTTTTCACCATAGCCCTCTATGGGCTTCCAAATATCGCTTTGCCAATTCTACAAGAACAGCCTTAGCGAAAGGCTTCTTGAAGGGAAAGATGTAACTCTGTGAGATGAATTCACAGAACACAGAGCCGTTTCTCAGAAAGCTTCTTTCCAGTTTTGAACGGAAGATATTTCCTTTTTCACCATAGCCCTCTATGGGCTTCCAAATATCCCTTTGCCAATTCCACAAGAACAGCCTTAGCGAAAGGCTTCTTGAAGGGAAAGATGTAACTCTGTGAGATGAATTAACAGAACACAGAGCAGTTTCTCAGAAAGATTCTTTCCAATTTTGAACGGAAGATATTTCTTTTTCACCATAGCCCTCTATGGGCTTCCAAATATCCCTTTGCCAATTCCACAAGAACAGCCTGAGCGAAAGGCTTCTTGAAAGGAAAGATGTAACTCTGTGCGATGAATTCACAGAACACAGAGCAGTGTCTCAGAAAGCTTCTTTCCTGTTTGGAACGGAAGATATTTCCTTTTTCACCATAGGCCTCTATGGGCTTCCAAATATCCCTTTGCCAATTACACAAGAACAGCATTAGCGAAAGGCTTCTTGAAGGGAAAGATGTAACTCTGTGAGATGAATTCAGAGAACACAGAGCAGTTTCTCAGAAAGCTTCTTTCCAGTTTTGAACGGAAGATATTTCCTTTTTCACCATAGCCCTCTATGGGCTTCCAAATATCCCTTTGCCAATTCAACAAGAACAGCCTTAGCGAAAGGCTTCTTGAAGGGAAAGATGTAACTCTGTGAGATGAATTCACAGAACACAGAGCAGTTTCTCAGAAAGCTTCTTTCCAGTTTTGAACGGAAGATATTTCCTTTTTCACCATAGCCCTCTATGGGCTTCCAAATATACCTTTGCCAATTCCACAAGAACAGCCTTAGCGAAAGGCTTCTTAAAGGGAAAGATGTAACTCTGTGAGATGAATTCACAGAACACAGAGCAGTTTCTCAGAAAGCTTCTTTCCAGTTTTGAACGGAAGATATTTATTTTTCACCATAGCCCTCTATGGGCTTCCAAATATCCCTTTGCCAATTCCACAAGAACAGCCTTAGCGAAAGGCTTCTTGAAGGGAAAGATGTAACTCAGTGAGATGAATTAACAGAACACAGAGCAGTTTCTCAGAAAGCTTCTTTCCAGTTTTGAACGGAAGATATTTCCTTTTTCACCATAGCCCTCTATGGGCTTCCAAATATCCCTTTGCCAATTCCACAAGAACAGCCTTAGCGAAAGGCTTCTTGAAGGGAAAGATGTAACTCTGTGAGATGAATTCACAGAACACAGAACAGTTTCTGAGAAAGCTTCTTTCCAGTTTTGAACGGAAGATATTTCCTTTTTCACCATAGCCCTCTAGGGGCTTCCAAATATCCCTTTGCCAATTCCACAAGAACAGCCTTAGCGAAAGGCTTCCTGAAGGGAAAGATGTAACTCTGTGAGATGAATTCACAGAACACAGAGCAGTTTCTCAGAAAGCTTCTTTCCAGTTTTGAACGGAAGATATTTCCTTTTTTAACCATAGCCCTCTATGGGCTTCCAAATATCCCTTTGCCAATTCCACAAGAACAGCCTTAGCGAAAGGCTTCTTGAAGGGAAAGATGTAACTCTGTGAGATGAATTCACAGAACACAGAGCAGTTTCTCTGAAAGCTTCTTTCTAATTTTGAACGGAAGATATTTCCTTTTTCACCATAGCTCTCTATGGGCTTCCAAATATCCCTTTGCCTATTCCACAAGAACAGCCTTAGCGAAAGGCTTCTTGAAGGGAAAGATGTAACTCTGTGAGATGAATTAACAGAACACAGAGCAGTTTCTCAGAAGGCTTCTTTCCAGTTTTGAACGGAAGATATTTCCTTTTTCTCCATAGCCCTCTATGGGCTTCCAAATATCCCTTTGCCAATTCCACAAGAACAGCCTTAGCGAAAGGCTTCTTGAAGGGAAAGATGCAACTCTGTGAGATGAAATCACAGAACACAGAGCAGTTTCTCAGAAAGCTTCTTTCCGGTTTTGAACGGAAGATATTTCCTTTTTCACCATAGCCCTCTATGGGCTTCCAAATACCCCTTTGCCAATTCCACAAGAACAGCCTTAGCGAAAGGCTTCTTGAAGGGAAAGATGTAACTCTGTGAGATGAATTAACAGAACACAGAGCAGTTTCTCAGAAAGCTTCTTTCCAGTTTTGAACTTAAGATATTTCCTTTTTCACCATAGGCCTCTATGGGCTCCAAATATCCCTTTGCCAATTCCACAAGAACCGCCTTAGCGAAAGGCGTCTTGAAGGGAAAGATGTAACTCTGTGAGATGAATTCACAGAACACAGAGCAGTTTCTCAGAAAGCTTCTTTCCAGTTTTCAACGGAAGATATTTCCTTTTTCACCATAGCCCTCTATGGGCTTCCAAATATCGCTTTGCCAATTCTACAAGAACAGCCTTAGCGAAAGGCTTCTTGAAGGGAAAGATGTAACTCTGTGAGATGAATTCACAGAACACAGAGCAGTTTCTCAGAAAGCTTCTTTCCAGTTTTGAACGGAAGATATTTCCTTTTTCACCATAGCCCTCTATGGGCTTCCAAATATCCCTTTGCCAATTCCACAAGAACAGCCTTAGCGAAAGGCTTCTTGAAGGGAAAGATGTAACTCTGTGAGATGAATTAACAGAACACAGAGCAGTTTCTCAGAAAGATTTTTTCCAATTTTGAACGGAAGATATTTCTTTTTAACCATAGCCCTCTATGGGTTTCCAAATATCCCTTTGCCAATTCCACAAGAACAGCCTGAGCGAAAGGCTTCTTGAAAGGAAAGATGTAACCCTGTGCGATGAATTCACAGAACACAGAGCAGTTTCTCAGAAAGCTTCTTTCCTGTTTGGAAAGGAAGATATTTCCTTTTTCACCATAGGCCTCTATGGGCTTCCAAATATCCCTTTGCCAATTCCACAAGAACAGCATTAGCGAAAGGCTTCTTGAAGGGAAAGATGTAACTCTGTGAGATGAATTCACAGAACACAGAGCAGTTTCTCAGAAAGCTTCTTTCCAGTTTTGAACGGAAGATATTTCCTTTTTCACCATAGCCCTCTATGGGCTTCCAAATATCCCTTTGCCAATTACACAAGAACAGCCTTAGCGAAATTCTTCTTGAAGGGAAAGATGTAACTCTGTGAGATGAATTAACAGAACACAGAGCCGTTTCTCAGAAAGCTTCTTTCCAGTTTTGAACGGAAGATATTTCCTTTTTCACCATAGCCCTCTATGGGCTTCCAAATATCCCTTTGCCAATTCCACAAGAACAGCCTTAGCGAAAGGCTTCTTGAAGGGAAAGATGTAACTCTGTGAGATGAATTCACAGAACACAGAGCCGTTTCTCAGAAAGCTTCTTTCCAGTTTTGAACGGAAGATATTTACTTTTTCACCATAGCCCTCTATGGGCTTCCAAATATCCCTTTGCCAATTCCACAAGAACAGCCGTAGCGAAAGGTTTCTTGAAAGGAAAGATGTAACTCGGTGAGATGAAATCACAGAACACAGAGCAGTGTCTCAGAGAGCTTCTTTCCAGTTTTAAACGGAAGATATTTCCTTTTTCACCATAGCCCTCTATGGGCTTCCAAATATCCCTTTGCCAATTCCACAAGAACAGCCTTAGCGAAAGTCTCCTTGAAGGGAAAGATGTAACTCTGTGAGATGAATTCACAGAACACAGAGCAGTTTCTCAGAAAGCTTCTTTCCAGTTTTGAACGGAAGATATTTACTTTTTCACCATAGCCTTCTATGGGCTTCCAAATATCCCTTTGCCAATTCCACAAGAACAGCCTTAGCGAAAGGCTTCTTGAAGGGAAAGATGTAACTCAGTGAGATGAATTAACAGAACACAGAGCAGTTTCTCAGAAAGCTTCTTTCCAGTTTTGAACGGAAGATATTTCCTTTTTCACCATAGCCCTCTATGGGCTTCCAAATATCCCTTTGCCAATTCCACAAGAACAGCCTTAGCGAAAGGATTCTTGAAGGGAAAGATGTAACTCTGTGAGATGAATTCACAGACCACAGAGCAGTTTCTCAGAAAGCTTCTTTCCAGTTTTGAACGGAAGATATTTCCTTTTTCACCATAGCCCTCTATGGGCTTCCAAATATCCCTTTGCCAATTCCACAAGAACAGCCTTAGCGAAAGGCTTCTTGAAGGGAAAGATGTAACTCTGTGAGATGAATTCACAGAACACAGAGCAGTTTCTCAGAAAGCTTCTTTCCAGTTTTGAACGGAAGATAGTTCGTTTTTCACCATAGGCCTCTATGTGCTTCCAAATATCCCTTTGCCAATTCCACAAGAACAGCCTTAGCGAAAGGCTTCTTGAAGGGAAAGATGTAACTCTGTGAGATGAATTAACAGAACACTGAGCCGTTTCTCAGAAAGCTTCTTTCCAGTTTTGAACGGAAGATATTTCCTTTTTCACCATAGCCCTCTATGGGCTTCCAAATATCCCTTTGCCAATTCCACAAGAACAGCCTTAGCGAAAGGCTTCTTGAAGGGAAAGATGTAACTCTGTGAGATGAATTCACAGAACACACAGCAGTTTCTCAGAAAGCTTCTTTCCAGTTTTGAACGGAAGATATTTCCTTTTTCACCATAGCCCTCTATGGGCTTCCAAATATCCCTTTGCCAATTCCACAAGAACAGCCTTAGCGAAAGGCTTCTTGAAGGGAAAGATGTAACTCTGTGAGATGAATTAACAGAACACAGAGCAGTTTCTCAGAAAGCTTCTTTCCAGTTTTGAACGAAAGATATTTCCTTTTTCACCATAGCCCTCTATGGGCTTCCAAATATCCTTTGCCAATTCCACAAGAACAGCCTTAGCGAAAGGCTTCTTGAAGGGAAAGATGTAACTCTGTGAGATGAATTCACAGAACACAGAACAGTTTCTCAGAAAGCTTCTTTCCAGTTTTGAACGGAAGATATTTCCTTTTTCACCATAGCCCTCTAGGGATTTCCAAATATCCCTTTGCCAATTCCACAAGAACAGCCTTAGCGAAAGGCTTCTTGAAGGGAAAGATGTAACTCTGTGAGATGAATTCACAGAACACAGAGCAGTTTCTCAGAAAGCTTCTTTCCAGTTTTGAACGGAAGATATTTCCTTTTTTCACCATAGCCCTCTATGGGCTTCCAAATATCCCTTTGCAAATTCCACAAGAACAGCCTTAGCGAAAGGCTTCTTGAAGGGAAAGATGTAACTCTGTGAGATGAATTCACAGAACACAGAGCAGTTTCTCAGAAAGCTTCTTTCCAATTTTGAACGGAAGATATTTCCTTTTTCACCATAGCCCTCTACGGGCTTCCAAATATCCCTTTGCCAATTCCACAAGAACAGCCTTAGCGAAAGGCTTCTTGAAGGGAAAGATGTAACTCTGAGAGATGAATTAACAGAACACAGAGCAGTATCTCAGAAAGCTTCTTTCCAGTTTTGAACGGAAGATATTTACTTTTTCACCATAGCCCTCTATGGGCTTCCAAATATCCCTTTGCCAATTCCACAAGAACAGCCTTAGCGAAAGGCTTCTTGAAGGGAAAGATGTAACTCTGTGAGATGAATTAACAGAACACAGAGCAGTTTCTCAGAAAGCTTCTTTCCAGTTTTGAACGGAAGATATTTACTTTTTCACCATAGCCCTCTATGGGCTTCCAAATATCCCTTTGCCAATTCCACAAGAACAGCCGTAGCGAAAGGTTTCTTGAAAGGAAAGATGTAACTCTGTGAGATGAATTCACAGAACACAGAGCAGTGTCTCAGAAAGCTTCTTTCCAGTTTTGAACGGAAGATATTTCCTTTTTCACCATAGGCCTCTATGGGCTTCCAAATATCCCTTTGCCAATTCCACAAGAACAGCCTTAGCGAAACGCTCCTTGAAGGGAAAGATGTAACTCTGTGAGATGAATTCACAGAACACAGAGCAGTTTCTCAGAAAGGTTCTTTCCAGTTTTGAATGGAAGATATTTCCTTTTTCACCATAGGCCTCTATGGGCTTCCAAATATCCCTTTGCCAATTCCACAAGAACAGCCTTAGCGAAAGGCTTCTTGAAGGGAAAGATGTAACCCTGTGAGATGAATTAACAGAACACAGAGCCGTTTCTCAGAAAGCTTCTTTCCAGTTTTGAACGGAAGATATTTCCTTTTTCACCATAGCCCTCTATGGGCTTCCAAATATCCCTTTGCCAATTTCTCAAGAAGAGCCTTAGCGAAAGGCTTCTTGAAGGGAAAGATGTAACTCTGTGAGATGAATTCACAGAACACACAGCAGTTTCTCAGAAAGCTTCTTTCCAGTTTTGAACGGAAGATATTTCCTTTTTCACCATAGGCCTCTATGGGCTTCCAAATATCCCTTTGCCAATTCCACAAGAACAGCCTTAGCGAAAGGTTTCTTGAAGGGAAAGATGTAACTCTGTGAGATGAATTCACAGAACACAGAGCAGTTTCTCAGAAAGCTTCTTTCCAGTTTTGAACGGAAGATATTTCCTTTTTCACCATAGCCCTCTATGGGCTTCCAAATATCCCTTTGCCAATTCCACAAGAACAGACTTAGCGAAAGGCTTCTTGAAGGGAAAGATGTAACTCTGTGAGATGAATTAACAGAACACAGAGCAGTTTCTCAGAAAGCTTCTTTCCAGTTTTGAACGGAAGATATTTACTTTTTCACCATAGCCCTCTATGGGCTCCAAATATCCCTTTGCCAATTCCACAAGAACAGACTTAGCGAAAGGCTTCTTGACGGGAAAGATGTAACTCTGTGAGATGAATTAACAGAACACAGAGCAGTTTCTCGGAAAGCCTCTTTCCAGTTTTGAACGGAAGATATTTCCTTTTTCACCATAGCCCTCTATGGGCTTCCAAATATCGCTTTGCCAATTCTACAAGAACAGCCTTAGCGAAATGCTTCTTGAAGGGAAAGATGTAACTCTTTGAGATGAATTCACAGAACACAGAGCAGTTTCTCAGAAAGCTTCTTTCCAGTTTTGAACGGAAGATATTTCCTTTTTCACCATAGCCCTCTATGGGCTTCCAAATATCCCTTTGGCAATTCCACAAGGACAGCCTTAGCGAAAGGCTTCTTGAAGTGAAAGATGTAACTCTGTGAGATGAATTAACAGAACACAGAGCAGTTTCTCAGAAAGATTCTTTCCAATTTTGAACGGAAGATATTTCTTTTTCACCATAGCCCTCTATGGGCTTCCAAATATCCCTTTGCCAATTCCACAAGAACAGCCTTAGCGAAAGGCTTGTTGAAGGGAAAGATGTAACTCTGTGAGATGAATTCACAGAACACAGAGCAGTTTCTCAGAAAGCTTCTTTCCAGTTTTGAACGGAAGATATTTCCTTTTTCACCATAGCCCTCTATGGGCTTCCAAATATCCCTTTGCCAATTCCACAAGAACAGCCTTAGCGAAAGGCTTCTTGAAGGGAAAGATATAACTCTGTGAGATGAATTCACAGAACACAGAGCAGTTTCTCAGAAAGCTTCTTTCCAGTTTTGAACGGAAGATATTTCCTTTTTCACCATAGCCCTCTATGGGCTTCCAAATATCCCTTTGCCAATTCCACAAGAACAGCCTTAGCGAAAGGCTTGTTGAAGGGAAAGATGTAACTCTGTGAGATGAATTAACAGAACACACAGCAGTTTCTCAGAAAGCTTCTTTCCAGTTTTGAACGGAAGATATTTCCTTTTTCACCATAGCCCTCTATGGGCTTCCAAATATCCCTTTGCCAATTCCACAAGAACAGCCTTAGCGAAAGGCTTCTTGAAGGGAAAGATGTAACTCTGTGAGATGAATTCACAGAACACAGAGCAGTTTCTCAGAAAGCTTCTTTCCAGTTTTGAACGGAAGATATTTCCTTTTTCACCATAGCCCTCTATGGGCTCCATATATCCCTTTGCCAATTCCACAAGAACAGACTTAGCGAAAGGCTTCTTGAAGGGAAAGATGTAACTCTGTGAGATGAATTAACAGAACACAGAGCAGTTTCTTAGAAAGCTTCTTTCCAGTTTTGAACGGAAGATATTTCCTTTTTCACCGTAGCCCTCTATGGGCTTCCAAATATCGCTTTGCCAATTCTACAAGAACAGCCTTAGCGAAAGGATTCTTGAAGGGAAAGATGTAACTCTGTGAGATGAATTCACAGAACACAGAGCCGTTTCTCAGAAAGCTTCTTTCCAGTTTTGAACGGAAGATATTTCCTTTTTCACCATAGCCCTCTATGGGCTTCCAAATATCCCTTTGCCAATTCCACAAGAACAGCCTTAGCGAAAGGCTTCTTGAAGGGAAAGATGTAACTCTTTGAGATGAATTAACAGAACACAGAGCAGTTTCTCAGAAAGGTTCTTTCCAGTTTTGAACGGAAGATATTTCCTTTTTCACCATAGCCCTCTATGGGCTTCCAAATATCCCTTTGCCAATTCCACAAGAACAGCCTTAGCGAAAGGCTTCTTGAAGGGAAAGATGTAACTCTGTGAGATGAATTCACAGAACACAGAGTAGTTTCTCAGAAAGCTTCTTTCCAGTTTTGAACGGAAGATAATTCGTTTTTCACCCTAGGCCTCTATGGGTTTCCAAATATCCCTTTGCCAATTCCACAAGAACAGCCTTAGCGAAAGGCTTCTTGAAGGGAAAGATGTAACTCTGTGAGATGAATTAACAGAACACTGAGCCGTTTCTCAGAAAGCTTCTTTCCAGTTTTGAACGGAAGATATTTCCTTTTTCACCATAGCCCTCTATGGGCTTCCAAATATCCCTTTGCCAATTCCACAAGAACAGCCTTAGCGAAAGGCTTCTTGAAGGGAAAGATGTAACTCTGTGAGATGAATTCACAGAACACAGAGCAGTTTCTCAGAAAGCTTCTTTCCAGTTTTGAACGGAAGATATTTCCTTTTTCACCATAGCCCTCTATGGGCTTCCAAATATCCCTTTGCCAATTCCACAAGAACAGCCTTAGCGAAAGGCTTCTTGAAGGGAAAGATGTAACTCTGTGAGATGAATTCACAGAACACAGAACAGTTTCTCAGAAAGCTTCTTTCCAGTTTTGAACGGAAGATATTTCCTTTTTCACCATAGCCCTCTAGGGGCTTCCAAATATCCCTTTGCCAATTCCACAAGAACAGCCTTAGCGAAAGGCTTCTTGAAGGGAAAGATGTAACTCTGTGAGATGAATTCACAGAACACAGAGCAGTTTCTCAGAAAGCTTCTTTCCAGTTTTGAACGGAAGATATTTCCTTTTTTCACCATAGCCCTCTATGGGCTTCCAAATATCCCTTTGCCAATTCCACAAGAACAGCCTTAGCGAAAGGCTTCTTGAAGGGAAAGATGTAACTCTGTGAGATGAATTCACAGAACACAGAGCAGTTTCTCAGAAAGCTTCTTTCCAATTTTGAACGGAAGATATTTCCTTTTTCACCATAGCCCTCTATGGGCTTCCAAATATCCCTTTGCCAATTCCACAAGAACAGCCTTAGCGAAAGGCTTCTTGAAGGGAAAGATGTAACTCTGTGAGATGAATTAACAGAACACAGAGCAGTTTCTCAGAAAGCTTCTTTCCAGTTTTGAACGGAAGATATTTCCTTTTTCACCATAGCCCTCTATGGTCTTCCAAATATCCCTTTGCCAATTCCACAAGAACAGCATTAGCGAAAATCTTCTTGAAGGGAAAGATGCAACTCTGTGAGATGAATTCACAGAACACAGAGCAGTTTCTCAGAAAGCTTCTTTCCAGTTTTGAACGGAAGATATTTCCTTTTTCACCATAGCCCACTATGGGCTTCCAGATATCCATTTGCCAATTCCACAAGAACAGCCTTAGCGAAAGGCTTCTTGAAGGGAAAGATGTAACTCTGTGAGATGAATTCACAGAACACAGAGCAGTGTCTCAGAAAGCTTCTTTCCAGTTTTGAACGGAAGATATTTCCTTTTTCACCATAGGCCTCTATGGGCTTCCAAATATCCCTTTGCCAATTCCACAAGAACAGCCTTAGCGAAACGCTCCTTGAAGGGAAAGATGTAACACTGTGAGATGAATTCACAGAACACAGAGCAGTTTCTCAGAAAGGTTCTTTCCAGTTTTGAATGGAAGATATTTCCTTTTTCACCATAGGCCTCTATGGGCTTCCAAATATCCCTTTGCCAATTCCACAAGAACAGCCTTAGCGAAAGGCTTCTTGAAGGGAAAGATGTAACTCTGTGAGATGAATTAACAGAACACAGAGCCGTTTCTCAGAAAGCTTCTTTCCAGTTTTGAACGGAAGATATTTCCTTTTTCACCATAGCCCTCTATGGGCTTCCAAATATCCCTTTGCCAATTTCTCAAGAACAGCCTTAGCGAAAGGCTTCTTGAAGGGAAAGATGTAACTCTGTGAGATGAATTCACAGAACACAGAGCAGTTTCTCAGAAAGCTTCTTTCCAGTTTTGAACGGAAGATATTTCCTTTTTCACCATAGGCCTCTATGGGCTTCCAAATATCCCTTTGCCAATTCCACAAGAACAGCCTTAGCGAAAGGCTTCTTGAAGGGAAAGATGTAACACTGTGAGATGAATTAACAGAACACAGAGCAGTTTCTCAGAAAGCTTCTTTCCAGTTTTGAACGGAAGATATTTCCTTTTTCACCATAGCCCTCTATGGGCTTCCAAATATCGCTTTGCCAATTCTACAAGAACAGCCTTAGCGAAAGGCTTCTTGAAGGGAAAGATGTAACTCTGTGAGATGAATTCACAGAACACAGAGCAGTTTCTCAGAAAGCTTCTTTCCAGTTTTGAACGGAAGATATTTCCTTTTTCACCATAGCCCTCTATGGGCTTCCAAATATCCCTTTGCCAATTCCACAAGAACAGCCTTAGCGAAAGGCTTCTTGAAGGGAAAGATGTAACTCTGTGAGATGAATTAATAGAACACAGAGCAGTTTCTCAGAAAGATTCTTTCCAATTTTGAACGGAAGATATTTCTTTTTCACCCTAGCCCTCTATGGGCTTCCAAATATCCCTTTGCCAATTCCACAAGAACAGCCTTAGCGAAAGGCTTCTTGAAGGGAAAGATGTAACCCTGTGAGATGAATTAACAGAACACAGAGCCGTTTCTCAGAAAGCTTCTTTCCAGTTTTGAACGGAAGATATTTCCTTTTTCACCATAGCCCTCTATGGGCTTCCAAATATCCCTTTGCCAATTTCTCAAGAAGAGCCTTAGCGAAAGGCTTCTTGAAGGGAAAGATGTAACTCTGTGAGATGAATTCACAGAACACACAGCAGTTTCTCAGAAAGCTTCTTTCCAGTTTTGAACGGAAGATATTTCCTTTTTCACCATAGGCCTCTATGGGCTTCCAAATATCCCTTTGCCAATTCCACAAGAACAGCCTTAGCGAAAGGTTTCTTGAAGGGAAAGATGTAACTCTGTGAGATGAATTCACAGAACACAGAGCAGTTTCTCAGAAAGCTTCTTTCCAGTTTTGAACGGAAGATATTTCCTTTTTCACCATAGCCCTCTATGGGCTTCCAAATATCCCTTTGCCAATTCCACAAGAACAGACTTAGCGAAAGGCTTCTTGAAGGGAAAGATGTAACTCTGTGAGATGAATTAACAGAACACAGAGCAGTTTCTCAGAAAGCTTCTTTCCAGTTTTGAACGGAAGATATTTACTTTTTCACCATAGCCCTCTATGGGCTCCAAATATCCCTTTGCCAATTCCACAAGAACAGACTTAGCGAAAGGCTTCTTGACGGGAAAGATGTAACTCTGTGAGATGAATTAACAGAACACAGAGCAGTTTCTCGGAAAGCCTCTTTCCAGTTTTGAACGGAAGATATTTCCTTTTTCACCATAGCCCTCTATGGGCTTCCAAATATCGCTTTGCCAATTCTACAAGAACAGCCTTAGCGAAATGCTTCTTGAAGGGAAAGATGTAACTCTTTGAGATGAATTCACAGAACACAGAGCAGTTTCTCAGAAAGCTTCTTTCCAGTTTTGAACGGAAGATATTTCCTTTTTCACCATAGCCCTCTATGGGCTTCCAAATATCCCTTTGGCAATTCCACAAGGACAGCCTTAGCGAAAGGCTTCTTGAAGTGAAAGATGTAACTCTGTGAGATGAATTAACAGAACACAGAGCAGTTTCTCAGAAAGATTCTTTCCAATTTTGAACGGAAGATATTTCTTTTTCACCATAGCCCTCTATGGGCTTCCCAATATCCCTTTGCCAATTCCACAAGAACAGCCTTAGCGAAAGGCTTGTTGAAGGGAAAGATGTAACTCTGTGAGATGAATTCACAGAACACAGAGCAGTTTCTCAGAAAGCTTCTTTCCAGTTTTGAACGGAAGATATTTCCTTTTTCACCATAGCCCTCTATGGGCTTCCAAATATCCCTTTGCCAATTCCACAAGAACAGCCTTAGCGAAAGGCTTCTTGAAGGGAAAGATATAACTCTGTGAGATGAATTCACAGAACACAGAGCAGTTTCTCAGAAAGCTTCTTTCCAGTTTTGAACGGAAGATATTTCCTTTTTCACCATAGCCCTCTATGGGCTTCCAAATATCCCTTTGCCAATTCCACAAGAACAGCCTTAGCGAAAGGCTTGTTGAAGGGAAAGATGTAACTCTGTGAGATGAATTAACAGAACACACAGCAGTTTCTCAGAAAGCTTCTTTCCAGTTTTGAACGGAAGATATTTCCTTTTTCACCATAGCCCTCTATGGGCTTCCAAATATCCCTTTGCCAATTCCACAAGAACAGCCTTAGCGAAAGGCTTCTTGAAGGGAAAGATGTAACTCTGTGAGATGAATTCACAGAACACAGAGCAGTTTCTCAGAAAGCTTCTTTCCAGTTTTGAACGGAAGATATTTCCTTTTTCACCATAGCCCTCTATGGGCTCCATATATCCCTTTGCCAATTCCACAAGAACAGACTTAGCGAAAGGCTTCTTGAAGGGAAAGATGTAACTCTGTGAGATGAATTAACAGAACACAGAGCAGTTTCTTAGAAAGCTTCTTTCCAGTTTTGAACGGAAGATATTTCCTTTTTCACCGTAGCCCTCTATGGGCTTCCAAATATCGCTTTGCCAATTCTACAAGAACAGCCTTAGCGAAAGGATTCTTGAAGGGAAAGATGTAACTCTGTGAGATGAATTCACAGAACACAGAGCCGTTTCTCAGAAAGCTTCTTTCCAGTTTTGAACGGAAGATATTTCCTTTTTCACCATAGCCCTCTATGGGCTTCCAAATATCCCTTTGCCAATTCCACAAGAACAGCCTTAGCGAAAGGCTTCTTGAAGGGAAAGATGTAACTCTTTGAGATGAATTAACAGAACACAGAGCAGTTTCTCAGAAAGGTTCTTTCCAGTTTTGAACGGAAGATATTTCCTTTTTCACCATAGCCCTCTATGGGCTTCCAAATATCCCTTTGCCAATTCCACAAGAACAGCCTTAGCGAAAGGCTTCTTGAAGGGAAAGATGTAACTCTGTGAGATGAATTCACAGAACACAGAGTAGTTTCTCAGAAAGCTTCTTTCCAGTTTTGAACGGAAGATAATTCGTTTTTCACCCTAGGCCTCTATGGGTTTCCAAATATCCCTTTGCCAATTCCACAAGAACAGCCTTAGCGAAAGGCTTCTTGAAGGGAAAGATGTAACTCTGTGAGATGAATTAACAGAACACTGAGCCGTTTCTCAGAAAGCTTCTTTCCAGTTTTGAACGGAAGATATTTCCTTTTTCACCATAGCCCTCTATGGGCTTCCAAATATCCCTTTGCCAATTTCTCAAGAACAGCCTTAGCGAAAGGCTTCTTGAAGGGAAAGATGTAACTCTGTGAGATGAATTCACAGAACACAGAGCAGTTTCTCAGAAAGCTTCTTTCCAGTTTTGAACGGAAGATATTTCCTTTTTCACCATAGGCCTCTATGGGCTTCCAAATATCCCTTTGCCAATTCCACAAGAACAGCCTTAGCGAAAGGCTTCTTGAAGGGAAAGATGTAACACTGTGAGATGAATTAACAGAACACAGAGCAGTTTCTCAGAAAGCTTCTTTCCAGTTTTGAACGGAAGATATTTCCTTTTTCACCATAGCCCTCTATGGGCTTCCAAATATCGCTTTGCCAATTCTACAAGAACAGCCTTAGCGAAAGGCTTCTTGAAGGGAAAGATGTAACTCTGTGAGATGAATTCACAGAACACAGAGCAGTTTCTCAGAAAGCTTCTTTCCAGTTTTGAACGGAAGATATTTCCTTTTTCACCATAGCCCTCTATGGGCTTCCAAATATCCCTTTGCCAATTCCACAAGAACAGCCTTAGCGAAAGGCTTCTTGAAGGGAAAGATGTAACTCTGTGAGATGAATTAATAGAACACAGAGCAGTTTCTCAGAAAGATTCTTTCCAATTTTGAACGGAAGATATTTCTTTTTCACCCTAGCCCTCTATGGGCTTCCAAATATCCCTTTGCCAATTCCATAAGAACAGCCTTAGCGAAAGGCTTCTTAAAAGGAAAGATGTAACTCTGTGAGATGAATTCACAGAACACAGAGCAGTGTCTCAGAAAGCTTCTTTCAAGTTTGGAACGGAAGATATTTCCTTTTTCACCATAGGCTTCTATGGGCTTCCAAATATCCCTTTGCCAATTCCACAAAAACAGCATTAGCGAAAGGCTCCTTGAAGGGAAAGATGTAACTCTGTGAGATGAATTAACAGAACACAGAGCAGTTTCCCAGAAAGCTTCTTTCCAGTTTTGAACGGAAGATATTTCCTTTTTCACCATAGCCCTCTATGGGCTTCCAAATATCCCTTTGCCAATTCCACAAGAACAGCCTTAGCGAAAGGCTTCTTGAAGGGAAAGATGTAACTCTGTGAGATGAATTCACAGAACACAGAGCAGTTTCTCAGAAAGCTTCTTTCCAGTTTTGAACGGAAGATATTTCCTTTTTCACCATAGCCCTCTATGGGCTTCCAAATATCCCTTTGCCAATTCCACAAGAACAGCCTTAGCGAAATTCTTCTTGAAGGGAAAGATTCAACTCTGTGAGATGAATTAACAGAACACAGAGCCGTTTCTCAGAAAGCTTCTTTCCAGTTTTGAACGGAAGATATTTCCTTTTTCACCATAGCCCTCTATGGGCTTCCAAATATCCCTTTGCCAATTCCACAAGAACAGCCTTAGCGAAAGGCTTCTTGAAGGGAAAGATGTAACTCTGTGAGATGAATTAACAGAACACAGAGCCGTTTCTCAGAAAGCTTCTTTCCAGTTTTGAACGGAAGATATTTACTTTTTCACCATAGCCCTCTATGGGCTTCCAAATATCCCTTTGCCAATTCCACAAGAACAGCCGTAGCGAAAGGTTTCTTGAAAGGAAAGATGTAACTCGGTGAGATGAATTCACAGAACACAGAGCAGTGTCTCAGAGAGCTTCTTTCCAGTTTTGAACGGAAGATATTTCCTTTTTCACCATAGCCCTCTATGGGCTTCCAAATATCCCTTTGCCAATTCCACAAGAACAGCCTTAGCGAAAGGCTTCTTGAAGGGAAAGATGTAACTCTGTGAGATGAATTCACAGAACACAGAGCAGTTTCTCAGAAAGCTTCTTTCCAGTTTTGAACGGAAGATATTTCCTTTTTCACCATAGCCCTCTATGGGCTTCCAAATATCCCTTTGCCAATTCCACAAGAACAGCCTTAGCGAAAGGCTTCTTGAAGGGAAAGATGTAACTCAGTGAGATGAATTAGCAGAACACAGAGCAGTTTCTCAGAAAGCTTCTTTCCAGTTTTGAACGGAAGATATTTCCTTTTTCTCCATAGCCCTCTATGGGCTTCCAAATATCCCTTTGCCAATTCCACAAGAACAGCCTTAGCGAAAGGCTTCTTGAAGGGAAAGATGTAACTCTGTGAGATGAATTAACAGAACACAGAGCAGTATCTCAGAAAGCTTCTTTCCAGTTTTGAACGGAAGATATTTATTTTTTCACCATAGCCCTCTAGGGGCTTCCAAATATCCCTTTGCCAATTCCACAAGAACAGCCTTAGCGAAAGGCTTCTTGAAGGGAAAGATGTAACTCTGTGAGATGAATTCACAGAACACAGAGCAGTTTCTCAGAAAGCTTCTTTCCAGTTTTGAACGGAAGATATTTCCTTTTTTCACCATAGCCCTCTATGGGCTTCCAAATATCCCTTTGCCAATTCCACAAGAACAGCCTTAGCGAAAGGCTTCTTGAAGGGAAAGATGTAACTCTGTGAGATGAATTCACAGAACACAGAGCAGTTTCTCAGAAAGCTTCTTTCCAGTTTTGAACGGAAGATATTTCCTTTTTCACCATAGCCCTCTATGGTCTTCCAAATATCCCTTTGCCAATTCCACAAGAACAGCCTTAGCGAAAGGCTTCTTGAAGGGAAAGATGCATCTCTGTGAGATGAATTCACAGAACACAGAGTAGTTTCTCAGAAAGCTTCTTTCCAGTTTTGAACGGAAGATAGTTCGTTTTTCACCCTAGGCCTCTATGGGTTTCCAAATATCCCTTTGCCAATTCCACAAGAACAGCCTTAGCGAAAGGCTTCTTGAAGGGAAAGATGTAACTCTGTGAGATGAATTAACAGAACACTGAGCCGTTTCTCAGAAAGCTTCTTTCCAGTTTTGAACGGAAGATATTTCCTTTTTCACCATAGCCCTCTATGGGCTTCCAAATATCCCTTTGCCAATTCCACAAGAACAGCCTTAGCGAAAGGCTTCTTGAAGGGAAAGATGTAACTCTGTGAGATGAATTCACAGAACACAGAGCAGTTTCTCAGAAAGCTTCTTTCCAGTTTTGAACGGAAGATATTTCCTTTTTCACCATAGCCCTCTATGGGCTTCCAAATATCCCTTTGCCAATTCCACAAGAACAGCCTTAGCGAAAGGCTTCTTGGAGGGAAAGATGTAACTCTGTGAGATGAATTCACAGAACACAGAACAGTTTCTCAGAAAGCTTCTTTCCAGTTTTGAACGGAAGATATTTCCTTTTTCACCATAGCCCTCTAGGGGCTTCCAAATATCCCTTTGCCAATTCCACAAGAACAGCCTTAGCGAAAGGCTTCTTGAAGGGAAAGATGTAACTCTGTGAGATGAATTCACAGAACACAGAGCAGTTTCTCAGAAAGCTTCTTTCCAGTTTTGAACGGAAGATATTTCCTTTTTTCACCATAGCCCTCTATGGGCTTCCAAATATCCCTTTGCCAATTCCACAAGAACAGCCTTAGCGAAAGGCTTCTTGAAGGGAAAGATGTAACTCTGTGAGATGAATTCACAGAACACAGAGCAGTTTCTCAGAAAGCTTCTTTCCAATTTTGAACGGAAGATATTTCCTTTTTCACCATAGCCCTCTATGGGCTTCCAAATATCCCTTTGCCAATTCCACAAGAACAGCCTTAGCGAAAGGCTTCTTGAAGGGAAAGATGTAACTCTGTGAGATGAATTAACAGAACACAGAGCAGTTTCTCAGAAAGCTTCTTTCCAGTTTTGAACGGAAGATATTTCCTTTTTCACCATAGCCCTCTATGGTCTTCCAAATATCCCTTTGCCAATTCCACAAGAACAGCATTAGCGAAAATCTTCTTGAAGGGAAAGATGCAACTCTGTGAGATGAATTCACAGAACACAGAGCAGTTTCTCAGAAAGCTTCTTTCCAGTTTTGAACGGAAGATATTTCCTTTTTCACCATAGCCCTCTATGGGCTTCCAAATATCCCTTTGCCAATTCCACAAGAACAGCCTTAGCGAAAGGCTTCTTGAAGGGAAAGATGTAACTCTGTGAGATGAATTAACAGAACACAGAGCAGTATCTCAGAAAGCTTCTTTCCAGTTTTGAACGGAAGATATTTACTTTTTCACCATAGCCCTCTATGGGCTTCCAGATATCCATTTGCCAATTCCACAAGAACAGCCTTAGCGAAAGGCTTCTTGAAGGGAAAGATGTAACTCTGTGAGATGAATTAACAGAACACAGAGCAGTTTCTCAGAAAGCTTCTTTCCAGTTTTGAACGGAAGATATTTACTTTTTCACCATAGCCCTCTATGGTCTTCCAAATATCCCTTTGCCAATTCCACAAGAACAGCCTTAGCGAAAGGCTTCTTGAAGGGAAAGATGCAACTCTGTGAGATGAATTCACAGAACACAGAGCAGTTTCTCAGAAAGCTTCTTTCCAGTTTTGAACGGAAGATATTTCCTTTTTCACCATAGCCCTCTATGGGCTTCCAAATATCCCTTTGCCAATTCCACAAGAACAGCCTTAGCGAAAGGCTTCTTGAAGGGAAAGATGTAACTCTGTGAGATGAATTAACAGAACACAGAGCAGTATCTCAGAAAGCTTCTTTCCAGTTTTGAACGGAAGATATTTCCTTTTTCACCATAGCCCTCTATGGGCTTCCAAATATCCCTTTGCCAATTCCACAAGAACAGCCTTAGCGAAAGGCTTCTTGAAGGGAAAGATGTAACTCTGTGAGATGAATTCACAGAACACAGAGCAGTGTCTCAGAAAGCTTCTTTCCAGTTTTGAACGGAAGATATTTCCTTTTTCACCATAGGCCTCTATGGGCTTCCAAATATCCCTTTGCCAATTCCACAAGAACAGCCTTAGCGAAACGCTCCTTGAAGGGAAAGATGTAACACTGTGAGATGAATTCACAGAACACAGAGCAGTTTCTCAGAAAGGTTCTTTCCAGTTTTGAATGGAAGATATTTCCTTTTTCACCATAGGCCTCTATGGGCTTCCAAATATCCCTTTGCCAATTCCACAAGAACAGCCTTAGCGAAAGGCTTCTTGAAGGGAAAGATGTAACTCTGTGAGATGAATTAACAGAACACAGAGCCGTTTCTCAGAAAGCTTCTTTCCAGTTTTGAACGGAAGATATTTCCTTTTTCACCATAGCCCTCTATGGGCTTCCAAA
This sequence comes from Chlorocebus sabaeus, assembly GCF_047675955.1. Taxonomy (NCBI): domain Eukaryota; kingdom Metazoa; phylum Chordata; class Mammalia; order Primates; family Cercopithecidae; genus Chlorocebus; species Chlorocebus sabaeus. Next base: position 352,577 of record NW_027327608.1, read on the forward strand.
TATCCCTTTGCCAATTTCTCAAGAACAGCCTTAGCGAAAGGCTTCTTGAAGGGAAAGATGTAACTCTGTGAGATGAATTCACAGAACACAGAGCAGTTTCTCAGAAAGCTTCTTTCCAGTTTTGAACGGAAGATATTTCCTTTTTCACCATAGGCCTCTATGGGCTTCCAAATATCCCTTTGCCAATTCCACAAGAACAGCCTTAGCGAAAGGCTTCTTGAAGGGAAAGATGTAACACTGTGAGATGAATTAACAGAACACAGAGCAGTTTCTCAGAAAGCTTCTTTCCAGTTTTGAACGGAAGATATTTCCTTTTTCACCATAGCCCTCTATGGGCTTCCAAATATCGCTTTGCCAATTCTACAAGAACAGCCTTAGCGAAAGGCTTCTTGAAGGGAAAGATGTAACTCTGTGAGATGAATTCACAGAACACAGAGCAGTTTCTCAGAAAGCTTCTTTCCAGTTTTGAACGGAAGATATTTCCTTTTTCACCATAGCCCTCTATGGGCTTCCAAATATCCCTTTGCCAATTCCACAAGAACAGCCTTAGCGAAAGGCTTCTTGAAGGGAAAGATGTAACTCTGTGAGATGAATTAATAGAACACAGAGCAGTTTCTCAGAAAGATTCTTTCCAATTTTGAACGGAAGATATTTCTTTTTCACCCTAGCCCTCTATGGGCTTCCAAATATCCCTTTGCCAATTCCATAAGAACAGCCTTAGCGAAAGGCTTCTTAAAAGGAAAGATGTAACTCTGTGAGATGAATTCACAGAACACAGAGCAGTGTCTCAGAAAGCTTCTTTCAAGTTTGGAACGGAAGATATTTCCTTTTTCACCATAGGCTTCTATGGGCTTCCAAATATCCCTTTGCCAATTCCACAAAAACAGCATTAGCGAAAGGCTCCTTGAAGGGAAAGATGTAACTCTGTGAGATGAATTAACAGAACACAGAGCAGTTTCCCAGAAAGCTTCTTTCCAGTTTTGAACGGAAGATATTTCCTTTTTCACCATAGCCCTCTATGGGCTTCCAAATATCCCTTTGCCAATTCCACAAGAACAGCCTTAGCGAAAGGCTTCTTGAAGGGAAAGATGTAACTCTGTGAGATGAATTAACAGAACACAGAGCCGTTTCTCAGAAAGCTTCTTTCCAGTTTTGAACGGAAGATATTTACTTTTTCACCATAGCCCTCTATGGGCTTCCAAATATCCCTTTGCCAATTCCACAAGAACAGCCGTAGCGAAAGGTTTCTTGAAAGGAAAGATGTAACTCGGTGAGATGAATTCACAGAACACAGAGCAGTGTCTCAGAGAGCTTCTTTCCAGTTTTGAACGGAAGATATTTCCTTTTTCACCATAGCCCTCTATGGGCTTCCAAATATCCCTTTGCCAATTCCACAAGAACAGCCTTAGCGAAAGGCTTCTTGAAGGGAAAGATGTAACTCTGTGAGATGAATTCACAGAACACAGAGCAGTTTCTCAGAAAGCTTCTTTCCAGTTTTGAACGGAAGATATTTCCTTTTTCACCATAGCCCTCTATGGGCTTCCAAATATCCCTTTGCCAATTCCACAAGAACAGCCTTAGCGAAAGGCTTCTTGAAGGGAAAGATGTAACTCAGTGAGATGAATTAGCAGAACACAGAGCAGTTTCTCAGAAAGCTTCTTTCCAGTTTTGAACGGAAGATATTTCCTTTTTCTCCATAGCCCTCTATGGGCTTCCAAATATCCCTTTGCCAATTCCACAAGAACAGCCTTAGCGAAAGGCTTCTTGAAGGGAAAGATGTAACTCTGTGAGATGAATTAACAGAACACAGAGCAGTATCTCAGAAAGCTTCTTTCCAGTTTTGAACGGAAGATATTTACTTTTTCACCATAGCCCTCTAGGGGCTTCCAAATATCCCTTTGCCAATTCCACAAGAACAGCCTTAGCGAATGGCTTCTTGAAGGGAAAGATGTAACTCTGTGAGATGAATTAACAGAACACAGAGCAGTTTCTCAGAAAGCTTCTTTCCAGTTTTGAACGGAAGATATTTCCTTTTTTCACCATAGCCCTCTATGGGCTTCCAAATATCCCTTTGCCAATTCCACAAGAACAGCCTTAGCGAAAGGCTTCTTGAAGGGAAAGATGTAACTCTGTGAGATGAATTCACAGAACACAGAGCAGTTTCTCAGAAAGCTTCTTTCCAGTTTTGAACGGAAGATATTTCCTTTTTCACCATAGCCCTCTATGGTCTTCCAAATATCCCTTTGCCAATTCCACAAGAACAGCCTTAGCGAAAGGCTTCTTGAAGGGAAAGATGCATCTCTGTGAGATGAATTCACAGAACACAGATCAGTTTCTCAGAAAGCTTCTTTCCAGTTTTGAACGGAAGATAGTTCCTTTTTCACCATAGCCCTCTATGGGCTTCCAAATATCCCTTTGCCAATTCCACAAGAACAGCCTTAGCGAAAGGCTTCTTGAAGGGAAAGATGTAACTCTGTGAGATGAATTAACAGAACACAGAGCAGTATCTCAGAAAGCTTCTTTCCAGTTTTGAACGGAAGATATTTACTTTTTCACCATAGCCCTCTATGTTCTTCCAAATATCCCTTTGCCAATTCCACAAGAACAGCCTTAGCGAAAGGCTTCTTGAAGGGAAAGATGTAACTCTGTGAGATGAATTAACAGAACACAGAGCAGTTTCTCAGAAAGCTTCTTTCCAGTTTTGAACGGAAGATATTTCCTTTTTCACCATAGCCCTCTATGGGCTTCCAAATATCCCTTTGCCAATTCCACAAGAACAGCCGTAGCGAAAGGTTTCTTGAAAGGAAAGATGTAACTCTGTGAGATGAAATCACAGAACACAGAGCAGTGTCTCAGAAAGCTTCTTTCCAGTTTTGAACGGAAGATATTTCCTTTTTCACCATAGGCCTCTATGGGCTTCCAAATATCCCTTTGCCAATTCCACAAGAACAGCCTTAGCGAAACGCTCCTTGAAGGGAAAGATGTAACTCTGTGAGATGAATTCACAGAACACAGAGCAGTTTCTCAGAAAGGTTCTTTACAGTTTTGAATGGAAGATATTTCCTTTTTCACCATAGGCCTCTATGGGCTTCCAAATATCCCTTTGCCAATTCCACAAGAACAGCCTTAGCGAAAGGCTTCTTGAAGGGAAAGATGTAACTCTGTGAGATGAATTAACAGAACACAGAGCCGTTTCTCAGAAAGCTTCTTTCCAGTTTTGAACGGAAGATATTTCCTTTTTCACCATAGCCCTCTATGGGCTTCCAAATATCCTTTGCCAATTTCTCAAGAACAGCCTTAGCGAAAGGCTTCTTGAAGGGAAAGATGTAACTCTGTGAGATGAATTCACAGAACACAGAGCAGTTTCTCAGAAAGCTTCTTTCCAGTTTTGAACGGAAGATATTTCCTTTTTCACCATAGCCCTCTATGGGCTTCCAAATATCCCTTTGCCAATTCCACAAGAACAGCCTTAGCGAAAGGCTTCTTGAAGGGAAAGATGTAACTCTGTGAGATGAATTAATAGAACACAGAGCAGTTTCTCAGAAAGATTCTTTCCAATTTTGAACGGAAGATATTTCTTTTTCACCATAGCCCTCTATGGGCTTTCAAATATCCCTTTGCCAATTCCATAAGAACAGCCTTAGCGAAAGGCTTCTTAAAAGGAAAGATGTAACTCTGTGAGATGAATTCACAGAACACAGAGCAGTGTCTCAGAAAGCTTCTTTCCAGTTTGGAACGGAAGATATTTCCTTTTTCACCATAGGCCTCTATGGGCTTCCAAATATCCCTTTGCCAATTCCACAAAAACAGCATTAGCGAAAGGCTCCTTGAAGGGAAAGATGTAACTCTGTGAGATGAATTAACAGAACACAGAGCAGTTTCCCAGAAAGCTTCTTTCCAGTTTTGAACGGAAGATATTTCCTTTTTCACCATAGCCCTCTATGGGCTTCCAAATATCCCTTTGCCAATTCAACAAGAACAGCCTTAGCGAAAGGCTTCTTGAAGGGAAAGATGTAACTCTGTGAGATGAATTAACAGAACACAGAGCAGTTTATCAGAAAGCTTCTTTCCAGTTTTGAACGGTAGATATTTCCTTTTTCACCATAGCCCTCTATGGGCTTCCAAATATCCCTTTGCCAATTCCACAAGAACAGCCTTAGCGAAAGGCTTGTTGAAGGGAAAGATGTAACTCTGTGAGATGAATTAACAGAACACACAGCAGTTTCTCAGAAAGCTTCTTTCCAGTTTTGAACGGAAGATATTTCCTTTTTCACCCTAGCCCTCTATGGGCTTCCAAATATCCCTTTGCCAATTCCACAAAAACAGCATTAGCGAAAGGCTCCTTGAAGGGAAAGATGTAACTCTGTGAGATGAATTAACAGAACACAGAGCAGTTTCCCAGAAAGCTTCTTTCCAGTTTTGAACGGAAGATATTTCCTTTTTCACCATAGCCCTCTATGGGCTTCCAAATATCCCTTTGCCAATTCCACAAGAACAGCCTTAGCGAAAGGCTTCTTGAAGGGAAAGATGTAACTCTGTGAGATGAATTCACAGAACACAGAGCAGTTTCTCATAAAGCTTCTTTCCAGTTTTGAACGGAAGATATTTCCTTTTTCACCATAGCCCTCTATGGGCTTCCAAATATCCCTTTGCCAATTCCACAAGAACAGCCTTAGCGAAATTCTTCTTGAAGGGAAAGATTCAACTCTGTGAGATGAATTAACAGAACACAGAGCCGTTTCTCAGAAAGCTTCTTTCCAGTTTTGAACGGAAGATATTTCCTTTTTCACCATAGCCCTCTATGGGCTTCCAAATATCCCTTTGCCAATTCCACAAGAACAGCCTTAGCGAAAGGCTTCTTGAAGGGAAAGATGTAACTCTGTGAGATGAATTCACAGAACACAGAACAGTTTCTCAGAAAGCTTCTTTCCAGTTTTGAACGGAAGATATTTCCTTTTTCACCATAGCCCTCTAGGGGCTTCCAAATATCCCTTTGCCAATTCCACAAGAACAGCCTTAGCGAAAGGCTTCTTGAAGGGAAAGATGTAACTCTGTGAGATGAATTCACAGAACACAGAGCAGTTTCTCAGAAAGCTTCTTTCCAGTTTTGAACGGAAGATATTTCCTTTTTTCACCATAGCCCTCTATGGGCTTCCAAATATCCCTTTGCCAATTCCACAAGAACAGCCTTAGCGAAAGGCTTCTTGAAGGGAAAGATGTAACTCTGTGAGATGAATTCACAGAACACAGAGCAGTTTCTCAGAAAGCTTCTTTCCAATTTTGAACGGAAGATATTTCCTTTTTCACCATAGCCCTCTATGGGCTTCCAAATATCCCTTTGCCAATTCCACAAGAACAGCCTTAGCGAAAGGCTTCTTGAAGGGAAAGATGTAACTCTGTGAGATGAATTAACAGAACACAGAGCAGTTTCTCAGAAAGCTTCTTTCCAGTTTTGAACGGAAGATATTTCCTTTTTCACCATAGCCCTCTATGGTCTTCCAAATATCCCTTTGCCAATTCCACAAGAACAGCATTAGCGAAAATCTTCTTGAAGGGAAAGATGCAACTCTGTGAGATGAATTCACAGAACACAGAGCAGTTTCTCAGAAAGCTTCTTTCCAGTTTTGAACGGAAGATATTTCCTTTTTCACCATAGCCCTCTATGGGCTTCCAAATATCCCTTTGCCAATTCCACAAGAACAGCCTTAGCGAAAGGCTTCTTGAAGGGAAAGATGTAACTCTGTGAGATGAATTAACAGAACACAGAGCAGTATCTCAGAAAGCTTCTTTCCAGTTTTGAACGGAAGATATTTACTTTTTCACCATAGCCCTCTATGGGCTTCCAGATATCCATTTGCCAATTCCACAAGAACAGCCTTAGCGAAAGGCTTCTGGAAGGGAAAGATGTAACTCTGTGAGATGAATTAACAGAACACAGAGCAGTTTCTCAGAAAGCTTCTTTCCAGTTTTGAACGGAAGATATTTACTTTTTCACCATAGCCCTCTATGGTCTTCCAAATATCCCTTTGCCAATTCCACAAGAACAGCCTTAGCGAAAGGCTTCTTGAAGGGAAAGATGCAACTCTGTGAGATGAATTCACAGAACACAGAGCAGTGTCTCAGAAAGCTTCTTTCCAGTTTTGAACGGAAGATATTTCCTTTTTCACCATAGCCCTCTATGGGCTTCCAAATATCCCTTTGCCAATTCCACAAGAACAGCCTTAGCGAAACGCTCCTTGAAGGGAAAGATGTAACACTGTGAGATGAATTCACAGAACACAGAGCAGTTTCTCAGAAAGGTTCTTTCCAGTTTTGAATGGAAGATATTTCCTTTTTCACCATAGGCCTCTATGGGCTTCCAAATATCCCTTTGCCAATTCCACAAGAACAGCCTTAGCGAAAGGCTTCTTGAAGGGAAAGATGTAACTCTGTGAGATGAATTAACAGAACACAGAGCCGTTTCTCAGAAAGCTTCTTTCCAGTTTTGAACGGAAGATATTTCCTTTTTCACCATAGCCCTCTATGGGCTTCCAAATATCCCTTTGCCAATTTCTCAAGAACAGCCTTAGCGAAAGGCTTCTTGAAGGGAAAGATGTAACTCTGTGAGATGAATTCACAGAACACAGAGCAGTTTCTCAGAAAGCTTCTTTCCAGTTTTGAACGGAAGATATTTCCTTTTTCACCATAGGCCTCTATGGGCTTCCAAATATCCCTTTGCCAATTCCACAAGAACAGCCTTAGCGAAAGGCTTCTTGAAGGGAAAGATGTAACACTGTGAGATGAATTAACAGAACACAGAGCAGTTTCTCAGAAAGCTTCTTTCCAGTTTTGAACGGAAGATATTTCCTTTTTCACCATAGCCCTCTATGGGCTTCCAAATATCCCTTTGCCAATTCCATAAGAACAGCCTTAGCGAAAGGCTTCTTAAAAGGAAAGATGTAACTCTGTGAGATGAATTCACAGAACACAGAGCAGTGTCTCAGAAAGCTTCTTTCAAGTTTGGAACGGAAGATATTTCCTTTTTCACCATAGGCTTCTATGGGCTTCCAAATATCCCTTTGCCAATTCCACAAAAACAGCATTAGCGAAAGGCTCCTTGAAGGGAAAGATGTAACTCTGTGAGATGAATTAACAGAACACAGAGCAGTTTCCCAGAAAGCTTCTTTCCAGTTTTGAACGGAAGATATTTCCTTTTTCACCATAGCCCTCTATGGGCTTCCAAATATCCCTTTGCCAATTCCACAAGAACAGCCTTAGCGAAAGGCTTCTTGAAGGGAAAGATGTAACTCTGTGAGATGAATTAACAGAACACAGAGCCGTTTCTCAGAAAGCTTCTTTCCAGTTTTGAACGGAAGATATTTACTTTTTCACCATAGCCCTCTATGGGCTTCCAAATATCCCTTTGCCAATTCCACAAGAACAGCCGTAGCGAAAGGTTTCTTGAAAGGAAAGATGTAACTCGGTGAGATGAATTCACAGAACACAGAGCAGTGTCTCAGAGAGCTTCTTTCCAGTTTTGAACGGAAGATATTTCCTTTTTCACCATAGCCCTCTATGGGCTTCCAAATATCCCTTTGCCAATTCCACAAGAACAGCCTTAGCGAAAGGCTTCTTGAAGGGAAAGATGTAACTCTGTGAGATGAATTCACAGAACACAGAGCAGTTTCTCAGAAAGCTTCTTTCCAGTTTTGAACGGAAGATATTTCCTTTTTCACCATAGCCCTCTATGGGCTTCCAAATATCCCTTTGCCAATTCCACAAGAACAGCCTTAGCGAAAGGCTTCTTGAAGGGAAAGATGTAACTCAGTGAGATGAATTAGCAGAACACAGAGCAGTTTCTCAGAAAGCTTCTTTCCAGTTTTGAACGGAAGATATTTCCTTTTTCTCCATAGCCCTCTATGGGCTTCCAAATATCCCTTTGCCAATTCCACAAGAACAGCCTTAGCGAAAGGCTTCTTGAAGGGAAAGATGTAACTCTGTGAGATGAATTAACAGAACACAGAGCAGTATCTCAGAAAGCTTCTTTCCAGTTTTGAACGGAAGATATTTACTTTTTCACCATAGCCCTCTAGGGGCTTCCAAATATCCCTTTGCCAATTCCACAAGAACAGCCTTAGCGAAAGGCTTCTTGAAGGGAAAGATGTAACTCTGTGAGATGAATTAACAGAACACAGAGCAGTTTCTCAGAAAGCTTCTTTCCAGTTTTGAACGGAAGATATTTCCTTTTTTCACCATAGCCCTCTATGGGCTTCCAAATATCCCTTTGCCAATTCCACAAGAACAGCCTTAGCGAAAGGCTTCTTGAAGGGAAAGATGTAACTCTGTGAGATGAATTCACAGAACACAGAGCAGTTTCTCAGAAAGCTTCTTTCCAGTTTTGAACGGAAGATATTTCCTTTTTCACCATAGCCCTCTATGGTCTTCCAAATATCCCTTTGCCAATTCCACAAGAACAGCCTTAGCGAAAGGCTTCTTGAAGGGAAAGATGCATCTCTGTGAGATGAATTCACAGAACACAGATCAGTTTCTCAGAAAGCTTCTTTCCAGTTTTGAACGGAAGATAGTTCCTTTTTCACCATAGCCCTCTATGGGCTTCCAAATATCCCTTTGCCAATTCCACAAGAACAGCCTTAGCGAAAGGCTTCTTGAAGGGAAAGATGTAACTCTGTGAGATGAATTAACAGAACACAGAGCAGTATCTCAGAAAGCTTCTTTCCAGTTTTGAACGGAAGATATTTACTTTTTCACCATAGCCCTCTATGTTCTTCCAAATATCCCTTTGCCAATTCCACAAGAACAGCCTTAGCGAAAGGCTTCTTGAAGGGAAAGATGTAACTCTGTGAGATGAATTAACAGAACACAGAGCAGTTTCTCAGAAAGCTTCTTTCCAGTTTTGAACGGAAGATATTTACTTTTTCACCATAGCCCTCTATGGGCTTCCAAATATCCCTTTGCCAATTCCACAAGAACAGCCGTAGCGAAAGGTTTCTTGAAAGGAAAGATGTAACTCTGTGAGATGAAATCACAGAACACAGAGCAGTGTCTCAGAAAGCTTCTTTCCAGTTTTGAACGGAAGATATTTCCTTTTTCACCATAGCCCTCTATGGGCTTCCAAATATCCTTTGCCAATTTCTCAAGAACAGCCTTAGCGAAAGGCTTCTTGAA